>NC_068279.1:17911191-18223691 GCF_025860055.1 Xyrauchen texanus
AAGAGTTTATGCAGTAATTAATTCCCCCTAGACATGGTCTGTCAGTGATGAGAGGAGAGTCATTAAGTTCCATAACTTGCATGGACCTTTTTGTTATTTGATTTTCCATCTTAGTTTCACAAATTAGGGCATGGTCTTCACTGACTGCAAAGTTATTTAATAATTTACTCACCCATGTGCCATCTCAGATGTATGTCTTTCTTTCTTCTGCAGAACACAAAGGTTTTTCAAAGAACATATTATCTTAGCTCTGTAGGTCTATACAATTTATGTGAATGGTGACCAAAAGGTTGAAGCTCCAAAACACACATAAAGGCTGCATAAAATTAATCCAAAAGACTCCAGCACATTAACCATTGTCTTCTAAAGGAATCCAGTTGATATTGGTTGAGAATATACTGAAATATAACTCCTGTTTTACTATAAATCTTGACAGCATTCTACTTGATTATTGTGATTTCAAGCTTGATTACACTTCCTAGCACCATCTAGCGTACTGCACATGCGTCAAGCACTAAGAAGTGTAATCAACCTTGAAATCATAATTGTGCCTAGAGACTGCAATGGCATGATATTAAGTGAAATTGGAGTTATATTTTGGTCTGTTCTCACCCAAAACTGATTGGGGCACTTCAAAAGAAACTGATTAAACCACTGGAGTTGGATGGATTACTTTTAAGATGCCTTTATGTACTTTTTGGAGCTTCAATGTTATGGATTTACACAGCTGAGATATTTTTCAAAAAATCTTGGTTTGTACTCTGCAAAAGAAAGTCACATACACATCTGGCATGGAATGGGGGTTAGTAAATGATAAGAATTTTCATTTTTGTGTGAATTACTCCTTTAAGAGTGCAAAGTAGAAACAGTGGCCTAGACATCCTTGAATTATGGCCCAAGCTCTCAGTTTTTCTCCTGTGTAAAGTATTTTAAAATATAAAGTTTTGCACTTGTGTCTTGAAGCCAAAAATTCAGATAGAAATCTATAAAGGCACAGAATGGGAGATGATGACAGTTATTTTTGGGATAAAATAGCATCACATTTTACTACATTTACTTTTCATTAAAACATTGCCATTAGTGAACATATGTTAACAATGTGGTTAATTTAATGGTCAGCATTGCAGTCAAAACTGTTTTTAAATGTTTTTTATTTGTGATTTCCATTCTGGAGGTTCATTTGATGGCTCCTGTAAACTCAATGTGTCAGTCAGTGTATATAACTGGACAAAAGACCATTGTCCTTGTCTGTTAGGAGGACGCCCACACCATTAAATTTCAAACTTCTCTCAATGCCATTGTAATTTCAAACTCACTGTCCTGTTATACCATCTCCCATGCAATTACAATGTCTGCTTTTACCATTCTGGCTGACAGTTTAGGCTTCGTTTTAGCTAGAATGAGAGTGTTTCAGACGGAGTCAGGAACGAGACAGTCAGTCCTCCATCTGACCATTGTTAAATGTCATTCATTGTGCCAAAACAATGTGAGGAGCACAGACAGGTACTAAATGTTGTGTTTTCACCACAGCTTTTAGAGCTCTTTCCTTAACATATTTTGACACAAATGGTAAATGATACTCAAACCAAAATACTGGAACTGAAAATGATTCATTTGTGTTCAAACAATGTCACTATATGTGCTACAAAAGAGGGTGATATTTAAGTCTATGCTGTACACTGTGAGAATTTTTTATAAAACATAGCTTTATATCATATAATCTCTTGAAATTGCAACTGTTCTTATATAGTAACATACAGTGGTAACAATACCCTGTATCATAAAGTCTAAAGACTACCTGGTTGAAGTAGATTTTGTGCCCAGTGTCCATTTTAAATAAAGAGCATGTTTGTAGTTAAAGGATAATGACTTGGAAAGGTCAGGATCAGGAGTGGGTGTATAAATACACTATTACACAAACTTTAGATAAATCTTTGACTGCAATGAAACTGAGAAAACACTGAGAAGGAGTTGTAAATTTGTAAGACATCTATGTGTGTAGCTTGTGCTTTATAATTACCTCTGAGCTATTGAACCCCAGTCCAAAATCAGGCTACGAAGCTAGTAATTGATTTTCCGAATCAATAGTGTCTAGCCCAGCCCAGCCCAAAAGCATCTAACAACTGCCTTCAATGAGAAACTTTAGACATTGTCTTATTTAAACTGTGCATGCAATAACAAGCTGATAGACTATCATAATTAATTGTAAATCCTGATCTAGGGATAATTACAGAATATTGTTGCTTATTAAGCAGTTATAATTTTGAGGGCTGTGGACTGAGACATTGTTGGCATGCAGAATGCATGGTGGACTGCTCACCCTCACATGCTCTTTGCCTTTTGTTTAGCTGACAACATGCTTTCTTCATCCATCAGTGTAACCAGGACATCAATGTGAGACTTTGCAGAATTAACACCATAACTCTCTCTACTATTGTCAGATTCCCTCTCTCACTTTTGAGGCATTTGTTTTTTCCCCAAGTAAACACATACTTACATATTTTGGTGTTCTCTTTGTGTCTTTTAGTATAGTTTTAGGCTGAGTATGCCCTGTGCAATTATTTTGAAAAAGAACATTAGAAGAACATCATTATCTTGAAATTGTTGAGCATTTCGTAAAGAATTTAATGATTCTGCTTCCGCTTCCAGTTCCTCTTAACGATTCAGATACATTAGCGGTTCTATTAACTATAACTATTTTTGTACTTTTGAGGAAAAAATATTTTAAAGTAAGAAATGCATTCACATTGCATTTACTGCCCTTGGCAGCCTGTTGCCAAATGACGAGATTGATTTCAGATTTTGACAAAGCAGGAGCTAATAATGAATCAGAAATAAGTTTACTACAATTATTGTTAAAGCCGTGTTTAAACAGACATTTAAGAGGCATAAATGCAATCCAATAATTGATCCTAACAATATATTTAATTACAATTCTAAATAAACAAAAATATAATAACATATTTTATTCATTCATTTATCCTTTTTAAACATAAAAAAAAAATTATAAACAAAACTGAAGTGTATCTTTAACTACACATCGTTATATGAACAACCAGTAATGCTTCCTACACACTACACGACTTTTAAAGAGGTCGGATTGTGGTACCGTTCATATTACACAACTGTCTGTCTTGTCACGGAAGTCATAGGGTTTTCAAACTACACGAGGTATCGGCGACAGGGGTGTACACATTACAAAGCATTTCACTATTGATGAATCCCCGACGACTCTGCCTGGTTTCCAAATTATGTTTCACAACAGAGCATGCGAGAAGTGATACGAGATACGAAAACAAATGCATGATCATATGTTATGCATTTCAGAAAATTATGTGTATTGTGTAGTTTAAAGGCATCATATATTTTATTGGTTACAATATGAAAAAGTACCTCCTACTGAAAAATCTACCTATTTGCTTACCTGACTGTCGAAGAGAATTGGCAATTTCTCTCCAACTCTTCTTTTTCCCCACCCGGTTGTGGTACAGTTCAGATGAAACATTAAATCTGGTGCTCCGTCCAATGTGCCACTAGTTTTTCAGCTCTATGAGACTTTCTTGACACCACACCATTCTAGTTGATGTTCTGTTGCAGGTTCATCAAGACTCCTTCCACTGAAACCTGTGCCCCATTTCTTGCTCTCTCATTGGCTGAAGGTCAATGCTGCAGTTGTATTCAGTCAAACATATTTCACGTTGTGTGATTTGGAATTGCAGACAGGTGTAGATATTTGACATGCTTGATATCTTGCTGACATCAGTGACATGTCAGCGCTTCTCTCAGGTCACGTCTTTGATAATCCATACATTCCGTTCTTCGTTCACGGGAGTGAGCTCTGATTTGCCTAAGATTTCAAGCATTTGTCGGCGATCTTCACAAAACATCTTGGGTTACTTGACTGTAACCCTTGTTCCCTGATAAAAGTGGAACGAGGTGCTGCGCTGAATTAGCACTTTGGGAACAACTTTAGGTGTGACCAGCTGTGAATATGTGTGCAACATGTCAATGAAAATTGACTGGAATTTATAGCCTCTGCAGGTGACATCATTGGATGCACCTGTAGCAGGGTTATAAATAGATGCGTCACAGGTGCATCATCAGGTATTTTGTCTGAAGAGCAGTCCTGGGGCATCCCAGTGCGGCAATGAAGCACAGCATCTCGTTCTGCTTTTATCAGGGAACAAGGGTTACAATCAAGTAACCCAAGATGTTCCCTTTCAAAAAGCTACACTTATGATGCTGTGCTGAATTAGCGCTTTGGGAACGAGAATACCCACGACGCCACACTGTGGATGTCCGGACAACTTACGGTTGTGTAGTGTGCTCAGACATGAGATTGTGATGTCGACTCAATGACATAAGAGCCCGGAGTGGCTTGAACATCCAAACTATAAAATCTAATGAATGTGTGCGGAGAGGACCAGCCTGCCGCATCACAAACATGCTGCAGAGGGACACCTCTAGCCAAGTCTTTAGAGGAGGCGACCCCTCTGGTATAGTGAGCCCTGATACCTACTGGCGAAGCTTGACCATGCACCTTGTGGGCCAGGGCAATAGTATCCCTCACCCAATGCGACATATTCTGCTTGGTGGCGGCCGCCCCCCTGTTGCGGCCCCCATGGCAAATTAATAGTTGCCCTGACTTACGCCACTGGCTAGTGCGGTGGACATAAGTCTGAGGGGTATGGACTGGACAAAGTCTGTGAAGTCTTTCCTGCTCTGGCGTTGTACCGGATGTAAGGTCGAGAAATGCACCTTAGGCAGGTAGTCAGGATGAGGGTGCAAAATTGCTTTAGCCATTCCTGGGGCAAAATCTAAGCAGGCTGGAGCCTGTAGATCCCCAATTCTCTTTAGAGAGGTAATCGCCATAAGAAAAACCATCTTGAGATTCAGAAGTTTATCAGACGCTGACTCTTGAGGTTTGAAGGGAGTCTCAACCAGACTATTGCTAACTCCCATGAAGGGGTCCTGGTCCTAGCAGGAGGCCTCAGTCACATGGCTCCACGAATGAAGCGAGCAAGTAGAGGAAGTCTCCCCAACAGCACCCCGTCCATCAAGGCGTGGCAAGCCAAAATGGTGGCCACATAGACCCTGAGAGTGGCGGGGCATATGCCTGCTGCCAATTTTTCCTTGCAGCAAGTTCAGAAATGAAGCAATCTGGCAGTTAACTGGATCTGCATTATGTGCACTGCACCATCTTTCAAAGACACCCCATTTATTGGAGTAGATTCTTCTGGTAGAGGGAGCCCTAGCACTTAAAATTGTCTCGATAACCTCAGGTGAAAACCCAGTGTCCCTCAGTTGGTACCCTTCAGGGGCCAAACATGAAGGTTCCACAGCTCGGGCCGGGGATGGAATATTGTCCCCTGAGCCTGAGACAGAAGGTCCCTCCTGTCCGGAATCGCCCAAGGCGAGCCGTCGAGGACAGACATTATCTCAGAGAACCATACCCTGTTCGGCAGTGAGATGCAGGACCCTTGCTGGCGAACTCTGGCCAAGACTCCCGGGAGCAGAGAAACTGGGGGAAACGCATACAGACGCATTCTGGGCCATGTATGCGCTATCACGTCCAGACCCAGGGGGGCTGGGTGACTCAGAGAGAAGTAGAGGGGACATTGCTCTGTGTGTTGAGAGGTGAAGAGGTCCACATCTGCCCTGTAAAATCTCACCCAGATTTGTTCCACTACCTTGGCCCCACGTCTGTATTTTCTGTCTGGACAGTAAATCTGCTCCTATTCAGGCATCCAGGGATACAAGCTGGTCTGATTAACAAGAGCTTGCCCTGGGCCCAAAGGAGAATCTGCCGTGCCAGTCTGTTCAGCTGGCATGAACGTAGACCTCCTTGATGGTTTATGTAAGAGACTACCGCTGTGTTGTCCACCCGCACCAAGACATGGTAGCTTCTGGAGGAAGTATTTCAGGGCCAGAAATACAGCCATCAACTCGAGACAGTTAATGTGACAGTCGAGCTGACAACCCTCCCATTCCCCTTGAGCTGCACGACCACTTAAGACTGCTACCCAGCCCATCAGGGAGACGTCTGTTGTTAGGAACCTGCAACAAAAGGCGCACCTAGAGTGTGACCCAAAGTGAGGAACTGGGGTCTGAACCACATAGAAAGGGTACATAGCACGTGGCGCATAACCCTTATCAGCCTAGGGGATTGGCCCTTGGATGAAATCCCCTGGCTTTGAGCCACAACTGAAATGGTCTATTGTGAAAAATTGATCACCGAGGACGCAGTTGCCATGAGACCTAGTAGTCGTTGATACTGATGAACAGTGCAACCTTGGAACCTAGCCTGAATTTGCTGAGGGTGTTCTGAATGGACTTGATTAGAGCGGGAGACAGTTGTGCCCGCATTGTGATCGAATTCCAAATGATTCCCAGATAGGTAGTTTTCTAAGTGGGAGAGAGGACGCTTTTCTTGGCATTGAGCCTCAACCCCAGAGAAACCAGATGAGCTAAGACGATATCCCTGTGCTGTAATGCCAGTTTATGTAACTGTGCTAGTATCAGCCAGTCGTCTATGTATTTCAGAATGCAGATACCCCAGAGTCGCCAAGGAGCCAGTGCTGCATACATGCATTCCGCGAATATGCGGGGTGATAAGGCTAGACCGAATGGAAGAACCCGATATTGGAAAGCTTCGCCTCCCCATCGAACCTCCGGAACTTCCTGTGTTGTGGAAGACTTTCTATATGAAAGTACGCGTCCATGAGATCGATCGTGACCAACCAATCGCGATGTTGGATTTGAGACACGACCGTCTTGACGGTTAGCATTTTGAACTTGAACGCCCTCGGAGCAATTCAAGCCTCGAAGGTCAAAGATCAGACACAACCCACCATCCTTCTTGGGAACCAGGAAATATCTGCTGTAGTAACCTGACTCTCTATCTGGAAGGGGAATATGTTCTATGGCCCCTTTAACCAAGAGATTTTACAGTTCCCCTTCTGTCGCTCTCTCCACGTTGTGTCGGAGAAGCGACACTAGGGGTCTCTCTTGAGCGCCGATATCCACCTCTGATCTATGAAAAAGGCCAATGAGAGTTGGCAGCCAGTATTTGCATGTCCCGCCCCCGGACATACGGGTATTTAAGTGGCGCAAATACGGGAGTTCATTCAGAAAATTTCTTCGGAGCCGATGGTCTGTCTGCAGTTTGCTGCGAGTTACACACCACTATTACGTTCCTGTTTCCTCTGACGAGCTGCATGCTGTTGGATTGACGGCACACAACAGCGGCTTTCTCCTACTTTGCACGGCGTGCATTGTTGCCCCTGAGCGCTTCGACAGCGCAGACACACATATACTGTGTATTAAAAGAGTTATTTCCCTTAAAAGATCAAAACACAGCGGCGTTGAACGTCCTTTTCAGGACGCGTCTTTTTCAAGATGCCCTTCCTCCCCTGTGTTGTTCCTGGATGCGGTAGAGTGCTCTCCGCTTCAGATGGCCACAGGTGCTGTCTCGTGTGTTTGGGCCGCGATCACACTGAGGCGGCGTTTGTGGATGGCTCATGTTCTCACTGCGAGAACATGACCATGACCACGTTGCGGTCGCGGCTTGCTTTCAACAGAGAGCAAGCCACCCCAGCTGCACCCCGCATTGCTCCTTCTTCCCACGGTATAGCGGCCACTCAATCCTATGATGATACCGCTGAGAGAATAAGACAGGGACTTTAGGCACTTGTGATGTATAAATAAAAACATTGATTAGGTTGCTGATCTTTTACTAGCAATTCTTTATTGCTGGTTGATGTTTCTTGATGGTACAAAGTTTAGTGGTCAACAAAGAATACATCGCCCCTGCTCACCCCCTCTCCTGGCTTAATCAGTGAACAGGTGACTAATATTCACATACCTACGTAATCCCGTGACCCCCCCCACCATGATCACGTGACAATCAAAACATTAACTTATTCATGTCTACTACACACGGGATTGAGGACGATGCGGTTGGTGCTGGGGGCGGCAGCGGGTGCAGTTTCGCCGGGTAGCCCCCCGCGAACCTCCCGTTCCCCGACACGCTCGCTGGTCCCCGCCTACGCTCGCAGCGATAGCGGCTCGCCTCACGGCCCGGCTGTCTATCCTCCCGAGCCCGAAGCAGATGAGCTCGAAGCTGCATCGGAGAGTGTGATGTCTGATGCCGAGGACTCCCCTGGACTGCCGCCTTCGGGCCAGCAGGCCCAGGCTGAGGCCGACGCTCAGATGTCTGACATGCTTTCCCGGGCCGCCGTGAGCATGGGGTTGGGTTGGAACCCTCCATCCTCCCCACAGCCTTCATGGTTGGATGACTGGTTCCTGGGGGCAGCGCCGTCATGCGCCACGCATCCCCCGGTCCCGTTTTTCCCGGAGGTGCATGACGAGCTGACGTCTACGTGGAGAGCCCTGCTCTCCACTCGTCTAGGTGCCACCTGCTCCACTCTCACCACCCTCGATGGCGGAGAGCGCCACGGATACGGGGCGATTCCCCAGGTCGATAGGGCAGTTGCGTACCATCTATGCCCCGGTAGCCCTACCTCCTGGCGTGGCCACCGCGTACTCCCATCCAAGCCCTGTAGGACAACATCCTTGCTCAACGCGAAGGCCTACAGTGCGGCTGGACGCGCTGCCTCCGCCCTGCATGCGATGGCCCTCCTGCAAGTCCACCAGGCCAAAGCACTCAGAAACATGCACAGGGGTGGACCTGATTCTGATGTGCTGCAGGAACTGCGCTCAGCGACCAACCTCGCCCTGAGAGCGACGAAGGCCACAGCGCAGGCACTCGGACAGGCGATGGCCACCCTAGTGGTCCAGGAATGCCATCTCTGGCTCAATCTGGTCGAGATGCGTGAGGCCGACAAGAACCGCTTCCTAGATGCACCTGTCTCCCAGATTGGCCTTTTCGGCGACACCATCGAGGACTTCGCCCAACAGTTCTCCGCGGTGAAGAAGCAGACGGAGGCCATCTCTCACATCATGCCCCGCCACACACCTGCCGCTACGGGCCTTGCCCCGTCTGCTCGCCGAGGGCGTCCCCCTGCGGCGAAGAAACCAGCTCCTGCTCCGCCCCAACCCGGGCCCAGCTCTCAGCCCCAGCGTCGAGCACCCCACAGGCGGCGTACGCCCCCTGTCTCACGAACCCCCTCTAGGACACGGAAGGCTCCCAAGCGTTCCTGAGACAGTCGACCCAGAGCCAAAGACGTTAGCTCCGGAGGTGGTAAGACCGCTCCGTCCCCCGGTGGATGGCCGGGAGGAGAATCCTTTGTTTTTTCATTTGCCACACCCCCTGACGGGGGCTGTGGTACCCACATTCTCAATAAAAGAGTTATTCCCTTTTTTCTGGGTCACCTGGCCCGCAAATGCTGTTCTCACGGCAATCTGCTTTCAGATTACGACAGTCCCGGTACACCGGACGCGGCGATCCCGCCTTCCGCCTGCCCACGACTATCGCCCGGCCGGCTGGTTCAGACAAGTCCAGAGGACGCCAACATCAGACCTCCTCCTCAGTCACGAACCTGCCCCCTGCCGGGCACGCGGAGCAAGGTAAGTGCTTTGAGTCTATTCTCAGCACCTCAGCCTCAGGCCGCAACGAAGCCGCCCGAAGCTGCATTACCTGTTCCGCCCCGCTGCGAGGCTCCAAAATACTCATCCCTTTGGTGCCCCTAGCGCAGAGCTGGGAAGCGTGGTTTTCGCCGTTGGAAAGAGGCCCCGCTGCGTTGGCACGTCAACTGCCTGGAGTTGTTGACTGTCCTTCTTGCTCTCAGGAAGTTCCTCTCGTTAGTTCGGGACAAACATGTCCTCGTGAGATCAGACAGCACCACGGTGGTGGCATACATAAATCGCCAAGGCGGCGTACGCTCCCGCCACATGTCACAAATCGCCCGCCGTCTCCTCCTATGGAGCTCAAGTCGCTGCATGCCACTCACATCCCCGGCAAGCTCAACGTCGTAGCGGACGCGCTATCACGACAACGCCTGCCCGGCGGGGAGTGGAGGCTTCACCCCCAGTCGGTCCAGCTGATTTGGGAACGGTTTGGCCCAGGTAGACCTGTTTGCCACCCAGGAAACCTCCCACTGCCCGATCTGGTACGCCCTAACAGAGGCTCCCCTTGGGACAGACGCGCTGGCACACAGCTGGCCCTCGGGGCTGTGCAAGTACGCATTTCCCCCAGTGAGCCTTCTTGCACCGGTGCTGTGCAAGGTCAGGGAGGATGAGGAGCAAGTCATGTTAGTGGCCCCCTACTGGCCCACTCGGACTTGGTTCTCGGAACTCAGACTTCTCGCGACAGCTCCTCCCTGGCAAATTCCCTTGAGAAAGGACCTCCTCTCTCAGGGACGGGGCACGCTCTGGCACCCGCGCCCAGACCTCTGGAACCTCCACGTCTGGTCCCTGGACGGGATGCGGAAGAGCTAGCCGGCTTACCAGCGACCGTTGTGAATACAATCAACCAAGCCAGAGCCCCCTCTACCAGGCACCTTTACGCCCTAAAGTGGCGCTCGTTCGCAGAATGGTGTTCTTCCCAAACCGAAGACCCGCAGAGATGCGCGATCAAGGCAGTGCTCCTGTTCCTACAGGAGAGGCTGGACAGGAGGCTGTCCCCGTCCACCCTCAAGGGTATGTTGCCGCCATTGTCGCCCACCACGATCCTGTAGACGGCAAGTCTTTGGGTAAGAACGACCTGATCCTCAGGTTCCTGAGAGGTTTCCGGAGGTGGAATCCCTCCCTGCCAGGCCTAGTTCCCTCCTGGGATCTCTCGGTAGTCTTGGCAGGACTCCAGAGACCCCCCTTCGAGCCGCTTGAATCAATTGGACTCAGGGCCCTCTCTCTTAAGACGGCCCTGTGGACATCTGTAGAGCCGCGGGTTGGGCAACACCCAACACCTTCGCGAGGTTTAACAACCTCCGCGTTGAGTCGGTTGCATCTCGTGTTTTCTCAGGTCCGAGCCCGTAGAACTCAGTAAAACATAGACTGACCGGCCGGGTGGATCGCTTGCGCCCTGCACCCTTTTCCTGACATCAAGGTTAAGTAGTGTGCCTTTTTTCCCAGGGCGCCCCACTCCGAGTCGGGACCCTGGTCGATTCCTCCCCAGCCCTCCGGGTCCGAGGTTCAGCGGAGGAACTCGCCGACCCAAGCCACTGCGGGTACCCTGATGGCTACCCTGTACTGGTATAGGTGCTCCGTAGGTAAGGCCTCCTGCTCGGACTCCCCCTGTGTGTAATTCCACGGTTCTGTCCACTTACGAGCGGACCCCCGTGTCTCCCTTAGGCAGTTACAGCTGCCCCGGTCGCCGTGCTGTAGCAACTCCCCCCTTTTGAGGCTGGATCTACCACCGCACCATACTTTTCACACGAGTCCTAAGACGGCCGTGTGACGTGTCTACCACTTTTCCTCCCCAAGAAAAAGGGCAGGTGTGGTCTCCGCAGGGTCTGGGTAAGACCCCCTTCCCTATATGCGTGTAAGGGCCCCGGCCGTGATTGCTCTTTGTGAGAAACATAGAGAGAAAAGAGGCCCAGCCAGGCTGGCCCGTTCCCATGTTGGCAAACATCGCCTTGTTCCCCTCTCAGGGTAACTAGAAGGATCCTGATGTTCGTATGGGGCATTGGGGAAGGGTACGTGCAGCCAGGTACAGATGATGCGTGGCACTGGATGAATCCCTGCCCACCTCTGTATCGGCAGTCCACGTACACAGTTCAGCACATGGCAAGATTGGAATGGGTCCCCTAGTGTCGCTTCTCCGACACAACGTGGAGAGAGTAACAGAAGGGGAACGTTTGGTTATGTATTTGCGCCGCTTAAATACCCGTATGTCCGGGGGCGGGACATGCAAATACTGGCTGCCAACTCTCATTGGCCTTTTTTCATAGATCAGAGGTGGATATCGGCGCTCAAGAGAGACCCCTAGTGTCGCTTCTCCGACACAACGTGTCGTTTCCTCCCTCGGGGAACGGAGGTTACATACGTAACCAAACGTTCTTTCCACAGTAAACATGATTGCTCCGGTTTCACGGTAGTGAGAAACTCCAAGTTGAAACACGGAGGATGGCGAACAAACTAAATTCTGTAGCCTTTTTCTACTGTTCTTAGGACCCACATAGAACCACCTGGCAGTAGTTTCCACGCTGCCAGGTTTTCTGAGATGGGTATCGTTTCTGACACTTCCTGTTGAGAGGATATCAAGTGTCCCGTGTCCTGGACTAAGGCAGGAAGCAATGGAACACCCAACATTTAGCTGGAAACTGCTAACTGGAATGGAGCGGTTTCGTTGGCGTATCGGGAGGGTACAGGTGGATGTTTCACATTACCCGTCCCAAGGGGGGGCCACCCCCACAATGCTGGGTGCAAAACTGTCAGGGTTTTTCATTTTTTTTCTCGAAAAAACTGCCCTGGGGTCTTGCTTTGGGGGTTGCTGAGGATGACTAACCGGCCCCCAGTCTTTACGAGGGGGAGCACGATTCGCCATGCTTTGTTTTTGAGCCTTCCGTCTAGAAGGACCGGGCCGTGGCTGGGTGGCCGATGGCCCCTCCCCCGAGTGTGGCGAGAAAGGAATTGCCCGAAGGCTTCCTCGTGACTTTTTGCCTCCTGGAACCTGGTGATAACTATATTCATGTCATCACCAAATAAGTCAGAAGGCGAAACCGGGGCATGGAGAAGGAAAGTTTTGTCCTTGTCTCTGATGCCAGATAGGTTAAGCCATAAGTGTTTCTCCGTGCTGACTAAAGCAGACATAGACAGGACAATGGCATGGGCCGTCTGCTTGGTCGTGCAGAGAGACAGAGCCAAGGTTCGACGAATCTCAGAGAAAGCCTCTTCGTCGACCGTGGTGCCCGCACACAGGTCCTTCAACAGATCAGCCTAGTACGCCTGTAACACTACCATAGTGTGCACACGCACACAGAGTGATCTGAAGACAAAAGATCTGATGATGCACCTATGATGCATCTATTTATAGCCCTGCTACAGGTGCATCCAATGATGTCACCGGCAGAGGCTATAAATTCCGGTCAATTTTCATTGATGTTTTGCGCACATATTCACAGCTGGTCACACCTAAAGTTGTTCCCAATGTGCTAATTCAGCGCAGCATCATAAGTGTAGCTTTTTGAAAGGGAACTGTTTGCAAGTGAAAATCGGGCCTAAAATCGTTTGTGTAAACTCGGCATAAGTAACCGCACAGCCTGATTCAAGTCTAGCAAGCCTTATAGGAATGGTTAATCAAAAAAATTACAATTCTCACCCTTATGCCATGTCTCAAACTTTTATGACTTTCATCTGCGGAACACAAAGATTTTTTTTTTTAATAGATGCATAATGTGTTTACAAACATGCAATGCAAATCCAATAAAACTTCCAAGCTCCAAAAAGGACATAATTGCAGTTTAAAGTTAATCCAGGCAACTTAAGTGGTTTATCCACATCTTTTGAAGCTAAACGATCGATTTTGGGTTAGGAGAGACCAAAATGTAATTCCTTTTTTACTATAAATCTTAACATTCGCATTATCCATGGCTCGATCATCAGTTGAAGCTTGATTACATTTCCTTGCGCTTGACGCATGTACAGAGCATGTTTGGTCTCACCCAAAACAGATCATATCACTTCATAAGTAGAGTTGTATGGATTATTTTTAAGTTGCCTTTATATTCTTTTTTGGAGCTGGGAATTTTGGACCTTTAAGTACAACATTACATAACACAGTAACAGTTCTTTTTTAATTTCGAGTTGGAAAGTTGTACGTCAATAACCTTACGACTGATGAATAAATATTTTTAATTCACTAAAAAGGGCTAGCTCATAAGAGTCATTATTTCTGAAATCGGACTGCACCGGTGTGCTGTACATTTTACATTGCAGATTTAAAAGTTCATTTTCATTAGAGTAATTCATTCAGGAATCAGACTACACTGAACAATGCTGTGTTTCAAGCTGTTGATTCAGTAGTGGGGCAGCGCTGAAGGAAACACTGTGGAGTATGAGTTCCCAACCCTATTGAGCATGCTTCTTTTGCATATGAGAGGTTGCACCAATAAATGTTTTATAAAGTCTTGCTCTCTTGGAAACACACTCTCTCGCACCCACTCTTTCTCCTCATCTCTCCCACCCTTAATTATCATAAATAACTTTCCAGACTTCTCGCCTTGTAAAAACTGCCAACAGCCAATGATCCATTATTATTCTCTTTTAGCTGGGGAAGAGGATCTGGTGTCAAAGCTTCTAAGCTCTCCAATAGATTAGGTCAAATTTAGTGTTGTTGTTGCAATATTTTAACAACAGACTGGTTCATTATTTTCTCTTTTGAAAGCACAGCCCTTATTCAGAGACCATCAACCAGATGGAAATGATTTAAGTTGAGCAATATTTTAAGCAAAATTGTCTGAGAATCTCTTTATCCTAGTCTTTTATATTACATTAACATGGTTTTTAATTTGCTTTTAAAAGGTTTACCTCCAGTGACCGAGAGACAATGTGGAGCATTCAAGAGACTAAAACCCTTTTACATTTCATATAATTGATTTTTTTCAACTAACCTGTCTGGAATGTCGGTCAATCTTCCCTTTTAGTTTTAATTAAATCCATTACTGAGTTCCATCACAGTATCTAATACCAAGTTTGGATCAATAAAGATGGGCTGGCTGAAGATTGAACTGGTTCGATAAATCTGTAACACTGCCCTAGTCCTCGGGTTGAGATCTTCTGAATTCTAGTGTCACAAGGGATTCTTTTTTAAAATCGTCTCTCTAAGTAGAGTCTATTTTCTTGCTCTGTAGTACTGCACTACCTGATGTTCAGTCACAATCCTTGTCCAATCCAAATGCCTCACAGTCTTGGAGAAGCTAACACATTTTCTTTGTTCACCAACAAAACACCCCTTTTTATTTCCCCTCTTGCAATTAGTACTGCTAAATTTGTTTTTACCATTAAAAAATGTTAATTGAATCTCATATATAAGATGTTTTTTTCACTTACCCAATTTGATTTTGGATTCTTATAATGATTGGAATAGGGTGGAACTTTTGCAACATATCCAAGCACATTACATGGATAAACACACCACAACCACACAAACAACAGCTATTACATGTCAATGATCAAGTGATGGAGGCAAAAATATTATCCCTGCCACTGCTTTAAACTTACATCTTATCAGACAATTCAGTTAAAGTATCATTATGTGGGCAGTGTCAGCACAAAATGCAAATCAAGACATTGGTTGCAGCATTTTTCATGTGGATTTCAAAGCAGAGCAATTCGTGTGAATGCAGCTTCACGATTGATGTAGCAAAGTGGATAGCCACAGCCTGCCAACCGATTAATGTTGTGGGGAATCAGAGTTTAAAATATTGAATGCCTATTGCAATGATAAAGATATGGGGACTAGTTCTTTTAAGTAGTCAACATCCCATTTACACTTTGGGATATGGTTAATGTTACTTGAATTGGTGCTATTTTAGCGCCTCTCTATCTTTAACTGCATAAATATGCAGGTGTGCCTTATTTGTAAAATGTTAATAAAAGATTATTGTTACATTTTGTTTTGTTTTCTAAGAAGGAAAGTAATGCATTTTGATTGGAAAAGAAGTGTATATATAGAGTAAGATTTCAGCACTTTCATTGCAATTAAGTATTTTAGTTGACTGACAACACTAATATTATTATTTAGTGATATTATTTGGCAAATCTAAATAAATAAATATGTCATGTACAATTTCTGGCCATTTTCAATGTATTTCCTCTGCAGCTTTTTATATAGGCTTAATTCAGTTTCTGTAGCATCCTGAAAAGGCAAACTCCATCATTGATCACGCAGTTTGCATTTTACCCACCTATACCATTAATGATGATACAACTCCAGAGACTACATGCTGAAAGGGACCAAAATGTAGCTGATGCAGAAGTGAAATCAACTGCCCACCATGTGAGATGAAACAACATTATTTCTGATTAAAGTGCTAACAAAAGTGTTTTTTGGTGGTTTGAGTTGAAATGGCTGGTGGACTTAAGGGCACTCACTTTTTTGTGTGGCCGCCCCCAGCAAGATTCTGCCTCTGGGTGTCAGTACAGCTTTCTGGAGGCTATCATTAGTTGTGGTCAGACAACATATTTAACAAGGTTAAGTGTTACTGTGCTTTGAGGAAAAAAAATGAGCTTCAGTGATGACTAATAATTCTGTGGTAAAATCTCACTCAGTGAGTGGTCTATTGAGGCAGATGAACTGGGAAATTAAGTGAAAGATCATATGAAATTGTTGACTCTGCCATTTTTTGCAACTAATGCACAGTGGGTGTGTCAGAGTTTCAGTATTACATATCATGATTTTAGCCATTGCAATGAAAATGCAGCTTTTGTGGAGACTAATTTGTTAAATTAGTCAAAATTAGACTTTGGGAAACGTTGGGAAAAATTGGTGCTATTTAAGTGCATTTCTATCTTTATTCTATGGAAGAATTTGTTTTGAAAAGGTTAATAAAGCACTATATTGTTGCATATTGTTTTGTTCTCTTTCTTAAGATGGAAATGCAAGTATTTTGATGGGAATAGAAGAATAGTATATATACAGTGTCAAATTAATCACAATTTATTTTAATTATCTACTGACAGCACTATTATAAATATAATATGCCAATTAAGTGTAAATATGACTCTGTGAAACTGCTGGTGAATGATATTGAGTCATTTTAATTTATTTGCACCTAGTAATACATAGCAACAGTTTTGAGTTACACATTGAATAAGAGTCATATATGAATAAATTCAGTGAAAGTTTTTCAGAGCATTGAATAAAGCAATGTGCTGAAACGTCTGCTCCCTTTGTTGGTCTGTCTTTAAACTCACTTTGCACGTTTCTTTAGGATGCAAATGTAATAAAGTTACCTTTTCAGTCTGTTTTGCAATTCAGTGTGCGGTTAGCAACTTCTATTTTTTAACTCTTTTTGGCTCTACGCACCTGAAGCCAAATTATTTTGATTAGTTTGCGTGCAACAACTTCAAGTCCTTGGAACAGGTTAACAGAAATTAACTGAACTTGTCAACTCCAACACCAATTTTTGCTACATATCTGCCTTCTCACTCTTATACTTGCAAGTCAGAAAGAGAGCTAATGACGTGATCATTAGGAAATCTAATGGCCAATAAAAAGTGCATTAAAAATATTGCAATATTCACATTGTTGTTTCATTTTATATCAGCAGCACAAACATTATGAATATTTTGTGAATATTTAATATTTTGACTAACCCTTGAACTGACTATAAGGACACAGATCAGCTTAGACCTAGGCATCAAGGGTGATGGTGTCATATTTAGTTGACTAAATGGCAAACATATATGGATTAGCACCATGCAGTTTCATTAATTCTTCCATTCAGCACAAATAGGGTCTGGGAAGAGAACCTGAGCCCTAGGACGAGAGATGCATGTTGTGTTAGTAACATTAATGTGAGCAAAAGGGAGAGTTGGCCTCTGTATCTTTTTCTTTAAAGGTGATGTACGTAATTTTTTGGTTGTTAAAGACTTAGATGTATTTTACCATGATATACAGAGACAATTCTAAGTATACCATTCATTGGCTGATTCCTCTGAAAGTGTAAACACGTAGTTGCTCTGTGGTGCTCTCAAAACATTGCTCTGTTTGTTGAGGACTATCTATTTGTATGACCAATGAAAGACAAGGGAGTGATCTGGAAACCTGTTTGAAAACCATTTGATGATGCTAGTGGCAAAGAAATGACACATTTCACATTTAAGTAGTCTCATATACATACATACATACATGATATACTGGAATATTATATAGTTATATACATTGTTTTTAAAAGATGAGTGCTTCTTGTTTAATGGCTGGCTATTCATGCTATCAGCATTTATATTGAAGACAGACACTAATTACATTTTTTGTTAATGCATGATTTCCTGTAAAGCTGCTTTCCTCAGGGGAATTTGCCAGGGAGGTGCTGTCGCGAGGAGAATGAGATTCGAGAGCCAAGTCCGAGTGGGCCAGTAGGGGGCCACTAGAGTTACTTGTTTCTCGTCTTCCCTGAACTTGCACGCAGTTCAATGGAAAGGAGGCGAGAACCGGCTTGGCAATATAAATAATATTTTAATTATAAACTTAAACGAAAAGCACAAACACAGGTCAGCTGGCCATAAACAATCTCTCTCTCGTTGCACTACCGTTCACAATCAGCCTTTATCCCTCTTGGTTAATTAGCCTGATAAGGGACCGGGTGTGTATAATCACGACCCGGCCCCGCCCTCCACCCTGTCACATTGGCTCACTGGGGGAAATGCATACTTGCGCAACCCTGGGGCCAGCTGTGTGCCAGCGCATCTGTCCCGAGTGGAGCCTCCGCCTTGAGGGAGTACCAGAGCAGGCAATGGGAGTTCTCTTGAGAAGCGAACAGGTCTACCTGTAATTTGCCATAACGCTCCCAAATCAGCTGAACCACCTGAGCCTCCACTCTCCCCTGAGAGAAGCCTGTCACGACAGTGTGTCCACTGCCGTGTTGAGGCTGCCTGGGATATGAGTGGCGTGCAGCAACCTCAGTTGGTGCTGACTCCAAAGGAGGAGATGGTGGGTGAGTTGTGACATGTAATGAGAGCGCACACCGCCGTGGCAATTTATGTAAGCTACCGTCGCGGTGCTGTCTGAATGGATGCTTGCCTTGGATCAGCAGGAGAAACCTCTGCAAGGCAATAAATACAGCCAGCAACTCTAGGCAGTTTATGTGCCAACGTAACCATGGGCCTTTCCAGGAACCGGCAGCTGTGTGCCCATTGCACATGGTGTCCCAACCCTGTTTGGAGGCATCTGTGGTGACCACAATGCGTCTGGACACCTGCTGTAGGGGGACTCCTGTCCGTAGAAAACAGAGATCTGTCCAAGGGTTGAATAACTGATGGCAGAGGGGGGTGAAGATCACACAATATCTCGCGACTCGAGACTGAAGCCAGTGCTGAAGCGATCTCATATGCGTCAACCCTAGCGGCGCGACCACGGCTGAGGATACCATATGTCCCAGGAGCCTCTGTAACTGTTTTAGAGGGACCGCCGTGCCTATTTTAAATGATGCAAGGCAATTCAGCACTGACTGTGCATGCTCGTTTGTGAGACGCGCTATCATTGAGACTGAGTCTAACTCAGTGCCGAGAAAAGAGATACTCTAAATCGGGAAGAGCTTGCGCTTCCCAGTTGACCTGAATCTCTAAATTGCTGAGTTGCCTGAGCACCTGGTCCCTGTGAGCACATAGTGCCTCTCGAAAGTGAGCTAAGGTCAGCCAGTCGTCGAGGTAGTTGAGTATGCGGATGCCCACTTCTCTTAGCGGAAGACGCAAGGGGACAGGGACAGTCCGAAGGGGAGAACCTTGTACTGTTACGACCGGCCCTGGAACATTAGAAAGGGTCGGTGTCGAGGTAAAATCGAGACATGGAAGTACGCGTCCTTCAGGTATACCGCTGCGAACCAATCTTGATGCCAAACGCATGTTAGAATATGTTTTTGCGTGAGCATCTTGAACGGGAGTTTGAGCAAAGCCCGGTTGAGAACTCACAGGTCCAAGTTTCTTCATCTCGGCTGGAGGGACAGGCTCTATTGTGTCCTTATGTAGAAAGGTTGAGATTTTCGAAGTGAAGCAGATACTGGTGAAACGGGGCAAGCGCCTGGTGAATTGAATCATGTAGATGAGTCGTTTGGTCCTGGCCAGCCAGCGCATCGTGTTGGAAAGCGTAAGCAATGCGTCCAATTTCAGAGGGGGGGCACTAAGGGGACGTTCACGTTTGATGTTTCTGGTGGGGCTTTGCAGCGGTGGGGAGCAGGTAGTATTGCGTCGGGAGGCAAAGTTGTGTCCTTAGGCATGTGTGCTAAGAAAAGGCTCAAAGCACTTACCTCCCAGGTTAGTGACTGAGGAGGAGGTCCTACTGAGTTGTCCTCTGGACTCATCAGAACCGGCCGGCCGTGGGTGTGTATGGGCTACAGTTGTGGATGTGGAGGTGAAAGGTCTAGGTCCATAGTGCCACTTTGACTGTAAGAGTTTGATGCCGGGGCGCCCTGAGAATGTCGTTTGTGAGCACAGGCTAGGTGAGCCAAGGAGTCAGGAAGCTGCTCTTATGGGGTGGGAAAAGGTTTCCCTGCTGCCCCTCCACTGGGGGATGAGTGGTCTAGAGGCCAACTCCGTAGAGGCCATCTCGCTCCCTGAGTCGACTGTCTCAGGAACGCCTGGGAGCCGAACTCCACAAATCGCCTCCATCTCCAGCCGGGTCGGTCTTAATCCCGTGGGAAGAAGGCGCGACACGGGGGGTAAGTTCTGTAAGGCACCTATTAATTTTTCATTGCCATTGAAACCATTTGATATTCTGCTCACTGCCTAGTCAACTCTGAAAAATGGCTTTGACTGTGACAATAAAATGCTGCAATATTGAAACTGTGGTACGATTTATGTTTTGATATTATGAGGTATTATTGCTTGAGAGAGAGGAAAGTAAGCAATTGGCTGTATCACACTAAACTAGCAGATAAATGTGACAATGTTTTCTTTTTCTATTTTAAAGATCATTGAATTATTTATTTCACTGTTGGCTTAGAACATTGCATGTTATGGTGTGTTAAGTGGTCAGTTTTCAAATTTTCTTTGAAACATTATTGCTGCAGTGACAGAATTAATAATTACAAATGGTCTCAGTGCAGTAAATTATTCTAAATAGGCATTTCATTCTTGTAATATTTATTATCTTTTTAATGGTTTCTCATGAAAAAGCCTATTGTAAAATAATTTGTATGGTTAGTTAATTTTTGAGGACACTTAATGTTTTATTCATCACTTAATGCACAGACACAATTTGTCTTTTCACTTTGTTCAGAAGCAAAGAGAGCAATTTGTTGAGCAATGATAACTGGAAATAGCACACTCTGGCTTTGTTCACACTGCAGGGGACATCAGAATTTTCCTCCAATCCAATTTTTTAGAATGATTGTTCAAGCTGTAAGTCATATGTGCCGAGATTTGGTAACGCATGTATAAAACCACTTAGAGACTTTTTTTTAGTCTTAAAAGTGTGTCAAAATTATAAGAATGACGTTCATAAAGTGTTAAGATTTGGTCTCGGCTCCTTAATTACTAGGAGTGCTGGAGAGGTCTCCTAAAGACAGAAGTCACAGGTCTTATGTTCTAGTTCTAAACTGAGGGTGATAACACTCTACTTTGCGTTTATAGATCATTTTCCTAGACAATATCAAGTGAATTTTTTAAAAAGCTACTTCAAAAGCTTGCCAGAGAACCACATTCATTAAATTCCTTTAAAACATACACACATTCGCTCTTTGTCTTGAGCCTGATATGCTGAAAACTACTCTGTTAATGTTTTCACATTCACAATTATGAATGACGTACAAATAACATACTGTAATGACATTTTCAATTAACAATGGTGCATTTTGACACTAACACTCTAAACCTGAACTTCTGGCTGATGTGTGGAGCTGGAATGTAAATAATCAACGTGGTTCCTGCTGGCTTCTTAAACTTGAGTCCCGCCATAATCAAGCAATTTTAGACTACTGAGCACACTATTTTTTAAAAACTTTTTTAAACCAATATGTTATTCCTGCAACAACGTAATGACAATTAGACAGCGGTACATAATGGACTGCAGTAAAACAGCAACAAGGACAATCTGGCCATATCTGATTATTGTAGGGGACTTGTCCCCATCAATGTACACTACCGGTCAAAAGTTTGGAAACACTTTTCTTTTTAATGCCCATAAAGATGCTGTCTCATTGTGCAGTGTCCATGCGGCTGCTGTTAATGTACCACAGGCTCCCTCTTATCAAATATCTCCTTGACTCCCTCTCCCTCCACATCAGCTCCCCAAAATTGCGCTGCGGGTGTTTGTGAAATACTGGACCTGAAATAAAGTCGAGGTCTACCTGGGATGGATTTTCAGGCCCACTCCCGCAAGATTCTGTCCCAATGACATGTTCAATTAACAATGGTGCATTTTGACACTAACACTCTAAACCTGAACTTCTGGCTGATGTGTGGAACTGGAATGTAAATAATCAACGTGGTTCCTGCTGGCTTCTTAAACTTGAGTCCCGCCTTCATCTATTTGATTATCTATTTCAGATGACATTAACAAGCAATTTTAGACTACTGAGCACACTATTTTTTTAAAACTTTTTTAAACCAATATGTTATTCCTGCAACAACGTAATGACAATTAGACAGCGGTACATAATGGACTGCAGTAGAACAGCAACAAGGACAATCTGGCCATATCTGATTATTGTAGGGAACTTGTCCCCATCAATGTACACTACCGGTCAAAAGTTTGGAAACACTATTCTTTTTAATGCCCATAAAGATGCTGTCTCATTGTGCAGTGTCCATGCGGCTACTGTTAATGTACCACAGGCTCCCTCTTATCAAATATCTCCTTGACTCCCTCTCCCTCCACATCAGCTCCCCAAATTTGCGCTGCGGGTGTTTGTGAAATACTGGACCTGAAATAAAGTCGAGGTCTACCTGGGATGGATTTTCAGGCCCACTCCCGCAAGATTCTGTCCCACTCACGCAAAAATATTTTTTTATATTTTGTCTTGCTCCCGCCTGCAGCTTTCAAGTTTTGTCCCACTGCCACCCACAAGCCTGCAGGTAGTGGTCTGCGCAAATGTTTCAGTCCCGGTCCCCTAAAAAAATGGAAAGAGAGATTTTGTTATCACTCTAACATATATCTGAATGACATTTGGTTGGTTTCAAAGTTTTGTTTGTAAATAAAGCATTAACATCCAAAGCACTTTCCATCGCATGGAGCACAAGGAATAATTTGTATGAATTGGCCACCAACCATTATTTTTTGTTGGTCTTGTGCAATAGATGATTAACACGAAAAACATTCTGTACCTTAAATGCATTAAATCAATTTGAGAAACATCTATTTTGATATTTGAGTCCCGCAAGTCATTTCTTTCTCCACGCTCCTGCACACACATCATCCTCCGCCGCACTCTGTTGCAAAGGGTCACATTGATTCCGTGGCACATATTAGCTAATGACAATATTTTTATTTGGAATTTGGGAGAATTGTTGTCAGTACTTTATAGAATATGTTTTTTTTTATTATTTTACTCAAACACATACCTATAAATAGTAAAACCAGAGAAACTCATACTTTTGCAGTGCTCTCTTAATTTTTTCTAGAGCAGTATATTTGACATACTGTATGGGTGTATCATCCCTATTCCCTGTTTCCCTCAAAGACTTTACTTTCCATAGTGAGAGTTTCGGAGATCTGAAAGGTGCAATAAAACTAATTTGAAACTCACTTATGAGTCATTTTTATTTTAAAATATGTTTGTAGCGATCCTACAGCATGGCAATGAACATCTAAGTTCCCTGTAAAGGCATAATCTATGCCATTTGGAACATACTATATGTTTCCTTGTCGCAAAACCTGACGTAACAATCTGTCACGCACAACAAATAAGATACATATTTTTTAAAAAAACACATGGCATCTGATATGTCCATTCATACGGAGAAGCATTAACAAAAATCTGATTTTAACTGGATTTCAAACCACTGAAGAATGTGTTTTTTGTCCGGCTTTAAAAAAAAAAGATTTTATGTTTTTTGTTCTGTTCTGACTACAAAAAACCTAACTGCTTTTGAGTCAGAAAATAATTTTAGTGTCTGCCTGTGTGAACATAGCCTCTATGGCCAGGCCTGTATTTACGTTGTAGAACTTGTTATGGCACAATATTTGCCTGGCTGGTTATTTTCATAGCTAAAACAAGTATATTTTTGCTCAGTTCTCATTCAGAGTATTAAAGAAGATTGATCAGACTGGACCTCTGCTTGAGTTTATAGGTAATTTCACCTGGATCATTCTCTGCCGCTGAGAGCCCTCCTATCACCATCTGGTAAATAAATCAGCCTATGCGACCTAACCTCCCTCTGAAGAGATTTAATTTACCTAACAACCACTGTGCCAGAGTGGCCTGTTTTCCTCACCAGACAGTTAAAGGGAGGATTTAGCCAAAAAAAGAATGAAGGGAGGAAGATAAAGAGACCTATAGAGGTCAGTATATATACTAACTGATGTCTAAAAAGGATTCAAAATAGAATTTAGTGACACATCCTACATACACATTGTCTGAATAGTTAGTCATTATGCACAAGTTATAAAACAACATAGGCTTTGTAGCCAAGTGGAGAAAGACTGAGAGATTTTTCTTCTCACGACACTTGTTTTTGGCATCTCTTGTTCCACATTTGTGCTGTTGGTTTGCGCGCGTGTGTGTACTAGGTATATGGAATTGTAATTTTGTGTAATTTTGAAATTCTATAGCCCATTTTATGTTTATATTGAATGCATACTACTCAAACAGAAGCTTTAAATATGAATATGAGTGTTGTAAAAGTAATTGTTGAATAAGAGAAACGTTAACTCAAGATTAAGTGTGTTTAGGGGAAGACACAGCAGAGCCCACACCCCGCCCAGAGCATGGAGACTGGGGCAGAGGGTTCTCTGCACAAGGAAGACACAGTTTGCTAACAGGGAAACGTTTTTCAGTGGAATTTATGTCGCAAGGGGTTGCCTATGGGGAACTAGTGCATGCAGAGCACCTGTGCCAGTATGGGGCGTAGTTATCACAAGTGCTGGGCTAGCAGTGAGTTTCACTGCAAACTCACCTGCCGCTGGGCTAGGAGGAAGTCAACCAGGGAACACATCTGTGAACACTACTGGGAATCAACAACGCACATCTTCAGCTCAATGGAGGCAAAAGGTGCTAGGTGCATGTGGTATACCTTGCTGGTCAACCCGGACTTAAGACACGGGACAAGACCGGCTCAAACCGGAGATTGTAGAATCTCGCAAAGTGTTGGGTTTAGCCCAGCCCCTTGCTCTGCAAATGTCAGCTAGAGAGGCGCCACTGGTCAGAGTCCAGGAGGCTGCCACACTCCTGGTGTAACCCTGCAGGGGTCGGCATGTGCTGAGCCTGGTAGGCAACAGCTATGGCCTTGATGATCCAGTGGGCGATCCTCTGTTTGGAAACAACGCTTCCTTTCCGCTGTCCACCAAAGCAGACAAAAAGCTGCTCAGAGATGCTAAAGTTCTGCGTGCGATCCAAATAGATGCGTAAAGCATGCACCGGACACAGCAACGCTAAGGCTGGGTCTGCCTCCTACTGGGGCAGCGCTTACAGGTTCACCACTTGGTGCCTGAAAGGGGTTGTGGGAACCTTGGGCACATTGCCCGGTTGGGGTCTCAGGATTACGTGAGAGTAGCCCAAACCGAACTCCAGGCACGTTTCGCTGACAGAGAACACTTGCAGGTCCCCTACCCTCTTGAAGGATGTGAGCGCCGTCAGGAGAGCAGACTTCAAGGAGAGTGCCTTAAGCTCTACTGACTTTAAGGTCTTGAAGCCCCACGCAGGCCTTGCAGGACTACGGAGAGGTCCCATGAGAGAACGAGGCGCGGTCTGGAGGGATTCAACCTCCTAGCGCCTCTCAGGAACCTGATAATCAGGTCGTGCTTCCCTAAATACTCGCCGTCCACTGTGTTGTGGTGTGCAGCTATGGCCCTCCAACCTCTCCTGCAGAAATGACAGCACTGAGCCGGCTGCGCATCTCTGGGTGTCTTCGTGTTGGGAAGAACACAACTTAGCGAACAGAACCAAGTCTGGGTGGGCCAGTAGGGAGCCACTAGGGTGACTTGCTCCTCGTCCTCCCTGACTTTGCACAGGGTCTGTGCAAGTAGGCTCACTGGGGTGAAAGCATACTTGTGTAGTCGAGGCGACCAGCGCATCTGTACCGAGGGAGACCTTGGCCAGGGCATACCAGAGTGGGCAATTGGAGGACAATGGGGAGGCGAACAGGTCTAACTGTGCCTTCCCGTATCGACTCCAAATTAGTTGAACCACCTGAGGGTGGAGTCTCCAGTCTCCTTTGCGGGCGACCTGTCGTGACAGTGCATCCGCCATGGTGTTGAAGTTGCCCGGGATGTGAGTGGTTTGCAGCGATTTGAGGTGCTACTGATTCCAGAGGAAGAGACGACGGGCAAGTTGTGACATGCGCGGGGAGCATAACCTGCCTTTGCAGTTGAAGTATGCCACCGCCACCGTGTTGTGCGTTCGAACCAAAACATGCTTGCCCTGGATCCACGGCCGGTACCTCAGCAGGGTGAGCAGTATTGCCAACAACTCGAGGCAGTTGATGCACCAACATAGCCACGGGCCCGTCCAGGGGCAGGCGGCCACGTGCCAGTTGCATATATTGCCCCAACCTGTCTTGGAGGCGTCAGTTGTGACGTGCATGGAGACCTGTAGAAGTCATTCAGGCGGAGAACAGCGGTTCCACTGAAACACTTTCAGAGGCTCCTGGGGAATATGGCATCCTCAGCGGCAGTCACACCACTCAGGTTGGTGCATATGAGACCACTTCAGCACTGGCTTTAGACTTGAGTCCCGAGATGGTCATGGTGCTGCGGCACACATTGTGTGGCCATCATGCCGATCTGCCACCACTTGTTCAGCCCTTGGACAGATCTTGCTTTTCTGCGGGCAGGAGTTACCCTACAGCAAGTGTCCAGGTGCATTGGTGTTACGGCAAAAGCTTCCAAGCTAAGCTGGGGCGCCAAGGGCTGAACAAGTGGTGGCAGATCAGCATGATGGCAACACGATGTGTGCCGCAGCACCATGACCATCTCGGGACTCAAGTTCCTGGATGGGACCGCAACTGTGTTGGCATATCAACTGCCTCAAGTTGTTGGCTGTACTGCTCGCCCTGCGGAGACTTTTGCTGTTGAATCAGGGCAAGCATGTGTTGGTCCAGACAGACAACACAGTGATGGTAGTATATATAAACTGCCAAGCGGTCTTTCCTCTGGAGTCAGCGATGACTGACGTTGCTGCGGGACACTCACATCCTGGGCAACCTCAGCATCATAGCGGACGCATTGTCGTGGCAGGTGACGCTCAGGGGAGAGTGGAGACTCCACCCCCAGGTGGTCCAGCTGATTTGGAGTCAGTTCGGCAAGGTGCAGATAGACCCGTATGCTTCCCAAGAATCCTCACACTGCCCGTTCTGGTATTCCCTGAATGGGGCACCCATCGGCACAGATGCACTGGCACACAGCTGGTTCTGGGATTGCGCAAGTATGCATTTCCCCCAGTGAACCAACTTGCTGAGTGACTCGTGGCGCCATACTGGCCCACCTGGACTTGGTTCTCAGACCTCACACTCCTCGCGACAGCCCTTGTGACCAAGGTTCCCACGACCCCTTTCAGGGATTAGGTGGTGAGCCTGCAAGCACTGCCCCAGGAGGAGGCAGACCCAGCCTTATCGTAGCTCTGTCCGATGCGTAATTTTCACACCTACTCGGATCGCATGTAGAGCTTTAGATGCTCTGAGGAGCTCTTTGTCTGCTTCAGCAGACAGCGGAAAGAAAACGTTGTCTCCAAACAGAGGCTTTCCCACTGGATCGTGGATGCCATCATGCTGGCATACTAGGCCCAGGCCATGCCCGCCCCTTTGGGAATATGAGCAAAATCTACGAGGATTATGGCGTCCTCGTGGGCACTGGCCAATGGCACCTTAGCGAAAATCTATATTCTCCGGGTTGAGCCGGTTTCGTCCTGTGTGTTGTCAGGTACAATCAGGTACGTGCACAGGACAGCTTGCCAGGTGTATTGCTTGAAATCAGCACCTTTCCCCTCTGTGAGGCGAAGCTGTGCACTTTCTTCTCCCATACGAGTTCACGAGTCCGTGGACCCTGGATGTCCCTAGCCCTGTGGCTGGTGAATTCGGCGGAGGAATTCCTAGCTAGATCCAGTAAGTGTGCTAGCGTGCCCTGTACTGGAGTAGGTGCACCACAGGTGCCGGTTACCTCCGGGATCCCCCTGTGATGTATTTGGTCCCCCTACTGGTAGACCTGCATCTCCCTTGGGCAGAGTCCGCTCCATCCCTGGTCTCTGTGTTTGTAGAGCTCCTCCAATTCCGGCAGGACCTACCACCGCGCCTCTTCCGTGTGTGGCTGGTGAGCCCACATGACTTGCTTGCCAAATGTTAACCTTCCCTTCAGACAGGATGTGTTCTCCATGGTGTCTTTTCCCCCTGAAACAATAGGAAAGGAATAGAACACCTTCCCCAGGGCGAATAATAGCTTTAGTTGGCCTCAGCCGAATCTAATACACTTTGGAGAGAAATAAACAGAGACAAAAGTCTCCCATGCTGGTTATGCCTATTCCCCCCCTCCCCCCAGGGATGTGGGGAACTATGTGATGTCTTTTGGGGCATTGATGTAGGCTACGTGCTGACTGGTGCACCTGCTATTATTCATGATGCTGCTTGCTTGCACCTGCATGCCCGGCAGTCCACGTAACATAGTTCAGCAGTTATGGCGTTTCGTATAGGGACCCCTAGTGTCAGTACATCAGCATAACGTCGAGTGAGTGACAACATTGTAACCTCTGTTCCCTGATGGAGGGAATGAGACATTGTGTCCCTCTTGCCCCAAAGCTGTACTACCTGCTGAAATGTCCAGGACCCTGTCTTGGCTCCTCAGCACAAAACCTGAATGAGTGGTTGCGAGCCAGCTCCTTTTATACATATTTATATTGTATGTCTGGGGAAGTGGCATTCGAATTCCAATTCTCATTGGCCTTTTCTCAAAGCTCAGAGGTGTTTGGGGCTCCCAAGAGCAACCCCTAATTTCACTACATTGACACAACTTCTCATTCCCTCCATCAGGGAATAGAGGGTACAACAGAAACCAAGAATTTTTTATTTTTTTTGGAATTGAGCTAATTCAATATGAGAATAAAATGATTTTCTTTACTGCTAGGGTTAGTTCTGAATGTACAATCTAATTACCATGCACATTACAGGAATTGTAACTTCTAAGGTGTATTGTCATGTGCTTTTTGTACATATCTACATTCACTGAAAATAATTTCTCTATCTAGAGGATTTCTTTAAAAAGTGGAATGCACTTTGATTGATTTTCAACATTTTAAGTCCACTGGAGTCTCCAAGCAAATTAAAAGTAATTATCATTATATGCTGCCAGCTTATGGAATCTCTTAAATTACAATACAAGAGTATTTTTTTATTTGAGTGTTTATATTATTTTATCTCTTATATTTATCTTATACAGCTGATACATATTCTTATCAGTTCAGTGCAGTATGAAGCAAAAAAAAGCTATTTCAATTGTCATACATTTCTCATTTGCAAATGTAATTAATCTACCATCTCTTTGAGAAACAACTTATACCTTTCAATCACCTGTTGAGGAATGCTGAGGATAAGCTCTTGACTTAATAACATTAATAGCTACAATAACAGAGGCTGGATTACTGTATCTCTCTCTCTCCTTTACCAATTTCACAGACACCACAGAACTCTTAAATATGCTTAAAATCTTCTATTTCCAGATACAGCTAAGTCTGATGTCCATGATGGGCGTCATTAGTGCAGTTGTGAATGCTCGCTTTTGCATTTTGTCAATGGCACAGGCCTAACTGTGAGGACTGTTTATGCAGCAACTCTTTTTGTCCCAGATCTTCTCTGCCAGTCTGGCTTGATGGCTCCTGGTGCCAGGGGAGAGGATGGGCATCAGTGCCGCCTAAGGTAAATGTGAGATGGGGTGAGGGAGCCAGCAACCTCCTCGCTGTCACTGCAGACAAATATGAGAACTAATGTTGCTGATAAGGTAAAATGACACCTGTAATGTATGCCCAACAATGAAAAAATGTGCCCAGAGTGCTGACTGTGTGGAATTGAGAGTAAAATCGGATTTGTGAAGTAGAGAGAGAAAACAAGTGAGTGAAGGAGAATGATGAATAGGGCCTGCTTGCCCTGGTGTCTGTATGAGCTTTAAGTACTGGCTTCTTTTCACAGTTTTTATCCATACGTTCAGCTTGTGTCTTTCTTCACATGCTTTACATTAGTGAGCAAAGAACTGGAAATAAAAGAAAAAAAACACCTATACAAAGTTTTTCAAGTGAAGAGCAGTGAGGAGTTTTGACCAATTTAAGTGGATGAAATGTCCACCTGGGCTCTTTTGGATGTATAATGCTACTTGTGGCTCTTATCGGTTAAAGGAAGAGTCCACTGTATTACTTGTAATGTCAGCAGAGTTTATAGTTATTTGGCTGATTTTCAGATGGAATCTTCATGTACATAGTTATTTAAGTGGAGTCTCTCAGATGAGAGTAGTGTTATCCACACTTGTGGATCCTTAAATGATGTAAACTGATTGTCTTTTGCTTTGAGCTAGACGGTGAGCAGCTATTGGTTTTTGTCCATTGGATTTGATTGTTTATAGAAGTCCAGACTGCATTTCCCTCAGCCTCTGAGTCGTTGCCCTTCATTAAAACCTGTCATGCCTTCACCAAACCTGTCAATAACAAGCATTGGAAATTTTTCAAGGTCATCCTGTTGGCCGCTGCTTGCTTTACAAAATGTATTTACTGAGAACAGTGACATATAAGAAATACCAGAGAAGCCAACTTTGCCGAGATACAGCATGCAGAGACAGCATGTCAGCTTCGTCCACAGAGTCCATATGCTCATTGTAGTCAACAACAGCTTTTGGGCATAGCATCTGTATTCCAGTCACATCCTTTTTGTTCCTTGTCACGTTAGTGAAGAATGCAGGACTGTAGGTGGTTTACAGAACTGTTACTCTGTGATTATTTTTCCAACTCGCACATGATATTCCATCAGAAGTCAGACTGTCCACACCAGAGGCCCTCTCCGGTCTGGCATTTTATTTTATTTTTCTTCTGTTGGGCATTTTTCTGAGCCACACCAATAGAAGAAGACCCTCTTAACACTTCTTTTAACCAAGGCTTGTTGAATGGCTTAACTATGGAGTTTTTTTTTAATTATTTTATATAATAACTATTTCCTAAGGAGTCTAAATTTGACAGCCTCTAGTCTGGTGAGAAAACAGCTGACAATGATACTCATCAGAATGGAAATGGAGTGTCTCTCATATAAGCAAGAGGATCACCATTCTCAAAATTTGTGATTTAATTGCCATGAAAACATATTTCTTCAGTGGTAATAGGTCAGAAAGTTTGTCAAACTTGGGTGGCATAAAGAGTGTCATGAAGGGCTCAAAATACCTTCATCAAATAAGAGTCTAACAGGACCCTCAATTTCTCTAATATCAGCACGGTTTGGAATCTTGTTTGAAATAGAATATTCTTCATAATATTGAATATAATTAATTCATTAATCAATAGCAAGAAAACTTCTCTTCCATGCAGTTTTTCTTTTACCCTTGTAGACAGTGCATGCATGCATGCGTGCGTGTGTGTGTGAGTGTGTTAACAGAAGGTGAGATATTTGAGACATCAATTATAAGCAAAATCATCCCTCCTTTTTTTATACACTCTCATTTTCTCTCTCTCATTTTTTCACATCCTTTCGCTCACTCTGGTCCTTTCACCTCAACTGGGATTATCTTGATGCTTTTTGACACTTCTGCCTTAAAATGTAGAAATCCATGAGAGGCTTAGATGTGAAAATAAAGTGTATGGTATTAAAGGGCTGGGGCTTTTGGTGCAGTTGCTGAAATAGAGATGGGTAACTATATTGAGTGGATGCTTGTTGATGAGGGGTATTGTGTCAAAACTCACATCCAGGCAAGCTGTTTTCCATGCCCTTTGATAACAGGAAGCCGTAAAGGCCAAAAAAAGCAGACGTGGGAATTGCTAACACATTTTGAGCTTTCGGTGCACATGGAAATATGCTTTATGAGACTAGAAGAACTAGAGGCTTAACATTGCAAAGACTGAATTCATTGCCAGATCAATATTATGTTAGCAGCATTTTTTTGCACTCAGTTGTAGTCAAATATAATGTCCCAAATGTAAGTTAATATTTAAAAAAAGAGAGAGACCAAAGAAGGACAAACTCTGTTTCAAACAAAGAAGGTACATTTCAAAAAACAATATTCATTAATGAAACTTAAAAACAAAAGAAGGGGTTTTTACAGCCCCTACTTCATCTCGGCTGGAGGGACAGGCTCTATTGTGTCCTTCTGTAGGAGGGAGGCGATCTCCGCCCACAGCGCAATGGTGTTCTTGTCTCACGTACTTCATCGTACCCCCCAAAAAAAAGAAAAAGGCAACAAGTTGAAGCCAATATTGCACCTGCGAGTCTGAATCAGGCTTTGATGGGGAAGACTTAAGTGGTAGACACGGTCACTGAGGCCAGGGCCCCCTTAACGGGAAAAACACCACTTAGGTTTCCTCAGGACCTGAAGTGGCGTCTGTTCACAAAGTGGTGTTCTTCCCGATACAAAGACCCCCAGAGATGTGCAATCGGATCAGTGCTTTCCTTTCTTCAGGAGAGGTTGGAGGGACGGCTGTCCCCCTCCACCTTGAATGTGTGTAGCCGCTATATCGGCACATCACAATGCAATAGAAGGTAAGTATTTGGGGAAGCATGAATTGATCCTCGGGTTCCTGAGAGGTTCAAGGGGGTTAAACCCCCCCAGCCATGCCTCGTTCCCTCATGGGACCTCTCCATGGTCAGATAGGGAACGTCATGACAGATCGACAGATAAGGAATGCCAGTGCTTTTCTTTCTGCAGGAGAGGTTGAAGGGATGGTTGTCCTTGTCCAACTTGAATGTCGAGCCAAGTCAAGTCAATTTTATTTGTATAGCGCCTTTCACAACACACATCGTTTCAAAGCAGCTTTACAGAAGATCAGGCATTAACAGACAATAAACCTAATGTCTATAATGTCGAGGAATCATCATTGTGTAATTAGATAAAATATGATTTTGAATTACGTTTAAAAATAAGTAATTAAATAATAATTGTATTAATAACCCCAGTGAGCAGCTGAATGTGACTGTGGCAAGGAACACAAAACTCCATTAGATGTTGATTTATGGAGAAAAATAACCTTGGGAGAAACCAGACTCATTGTGGGGGCCAGTTCCCCTCTGGCTAACATCATGGATATAATGTAAATATTACTCATGTATAGTTAAAGTCATGGTTTAAACTAAGTAAGCATTAAGGGTCAGTGTTTAAACATCGATTTTGTATGAACTGTAAGATTTATGACCAATGTCTTTGAAGTCCATCCTGGAATAACTGCAGAAGTTCACATATATGCAATTGTCCTTGTTAATTGGCTGATGAAGGCTTTTGTTGGCAATTGTTATTCTATGCATTCCATTTCAAGATCATAGTCCATCAATAGACTGAGGTGATGCAGGCAGAGATCAGGGATGTGAAACGCAGTTCAACCTGAATGTGTGTGTAGCCGCTATATTGGCATTTCACAATGCAGTAGAAGGTAAGTATTTGGGGAAGCATGAATTGATCCTCGGGTTTCTGAGAGGCACGATGGGGTTAAACCCGGACGTGTGTGGTGCCAAACAAGCAATGACTGAATCAAGGAAGCATAACGAAAACCAATAGGGAAAAACAAAACAGACGTACCAGTCGACAAGAACACAAATTAGGTAAGTTAGTACAGACGATCAAACAATGTATGAGAGTCAACAACTCACAACTTTAACTTTCAACTACAAGCTTCCTCCTCAAACCCAAAACATCCTCTCGAATGTGTTTGGGGCAGACTTGCCAAAACTATAGTTTACTAATATTAAATCTGTGGAGTGGATCCAAATTTGTTTTATTGACTTCAACCAAAGTGTGTCATGATTCACTGTGGTCTGCCCTGTATTTTGCCTCTGTCATCTGTTCCCCATTTACTACACTTCCCATAATTCCCTGCCCTCATCACTGCCAGCTGTCTTCCATAGTCCTCACCTGTGTTTCATGCCCTGTTGTTTGCTCATTCCTTGTCAGTTTGTGTTTAGACCTCCTGTGTAAGACCAGTGTACTTCATGCGTGTTTCCTTTGTTCCTGAGTTTTCCCATTGTGTATGTTTCTTTTGTTCCTGTGTTTACCCCATTATCCTGCACCTAGATCCAGCTCTCGTGACTTCGTTCCAAATGTTACAAAGTGTATGTAAAATTCTGACTTCAACTGTATGTACACAAAATGGCAGGGCAATGTTATATTATGCTGTGAGGACATTTCTATGAATTAGCATTACTACTTTGAACAAACCGTTGCGAGTAAGGGCAATAAATCTAAAATGCTCAAAAACAAAACTATCCCCAGCAAGGGAGTGATGTGACATTTCTTCAGTTGACAGACTGTTATTTTTGTCACACTGCACAGCTGCTCCTATTGAGGTGACTAGCAGATTTGACATGCAGATACTTTTTCTATCCTTTCACAGACCCTCTGCCATATTGCAGATTCATCAGGTTTTATTAAACCTTAAAGGTTTTATTTTATTTTTTATCTAGAAATCAGGGTTTATTCAGATATCATGACAGCCCCATTTTTATATCTTAGAAGAACCTGTACGTGAAGTAGATGTTCAAAAAAGCCCATGGGTCAACCTTACCAATGTCATGGAGTATAAAGCAATAAGAATCAGAACAGCTAACAGCTAAAGAGAATCAAATAGCCAACACTGACTTAACCTCACTCAGGAGAAAAAAAGCTACACATTAAACAACCATAACAGAAGGTACCCTGTATAACAAATTGAGGGATGAGCTAAAAGAGGGAGAGGTGCACAAAATAAACATTAATAAAGAAACAATATTTAGTACTCTGGGGAGGCTGAGCAATGTCACCTCTTCATTTTCAGTTTAGGATGTTATGCAGTATTCATGGCAGATTCAGAGATGCACTCCTGTCATGCAGCTTACATCATTATAACAAATCATCTAAATTAGTATATCATGTACTTTTCTTTACATCTTCCATGTCCTCCTACTGCACTCTGGAAAATCTGTGGACCTCATTGCAGAGGCTGTATAATGAAAGTTCACTGTAAAATGAACTGGCATAATGTGGAAATAAATGGCTTTTGGGGGGCTTGCTTGTTTGTTGGAGTCATTAGGATATTTGAACATTTATGCAAACTTATCATGAGAGAAGCAGCTATGAGTGGTTTCTTTTTATAGAGCAGTGGCTCTCAACCTTGTTTTGATGAACAAAACTGTAGCCCCCTCCTTCATTCCCTTATTATTTTATACTTCATTACTGTTCATTATTGAATTTGGACATGGGAAGGAATGTGTTTATAATTAGGTGTGTTTTATGATGATCCACTGAATCATTGCAATTGCTGGTTAACTTAGTGCAGATTAAATGAATGCTCTCATAATTAGAATGCATTTCCTTCCATCATTGAACCAGCAAACACATACTGTATGTTTGCCCTTGACTAGTCACTACTAGTAATGTAATTGCTTGCATATGTGCTGACAATGTTAGAATGTTCAAATGTAAAGGTGCTCTTGAAAATTCACCCTTTGGCCCATAATGTATAAGGGTATTTTCAGCTGCTCTACTGTTCTAATAAATTGATGGTATCAGTTTTATACAGATCAATATACGTTTGCATTTAGATGACAGAGTAAAAGGCCAAGAGCATAAACATACTGATAAAAGTCAGCTTTAGCCTTCACCTTGTGTACCATTAGATTAATTATAGTCATGATTTGTTTATATAGTCACTATTTACAATAAACTACAAATACAAAATTATAATAACTTTTAGAACAAATTAGAGTATTAGAATAAAGCTATTGGCTTCAGAAAGTTCATAAAAAAATGTTTGATTGATTATTTAGTTTTGTACTCTGTACTGTATTTGATTCATGTTTAATTCATGGCAGAGCAGTTCAGGTAGAATAAAGTTCAGACTCTTCACCGCAACAGATGGCAGGTGGATCTAAGGACATTTCAGGTTAATCCTTATATTCATCACTGGGTAAGCAACAATTGTTGGGATAGATAGCTGAAAAGAATGCTTGCGTTCATCCCCCAGCTAAACCAGCATAAACTTGCCTGTATCAGTATGCATGGAAATTGGTTACAAATGGTGGTCTAAGCTGGACCTTTCAGCAGGGAGGGAAGATCAGAATATACAGCATGACACTGCTGTGAAAAAAAGTGTATTGTTGCCTTTCTGCACTATAACAAATTAACTTAGAAATAATTTAATTGAGAAAAATACCATGTGTTAAACAGGGCAGTCAATCACAGTATGATTGGGAACAATCAAATACAGTGGTACCAATGTATCTAGTAAATATTGTTTTTACAGATTGGCATATCCACAAGGAAGAATAATGAACTCTGTTCAAAGTATGTGGCACCCTTCTTCTCCATTCACCATCTGTAGCTGAGTGAAATTATGCCATTGCGAAACAATTTTCATCTTGTCATCCACGCATCTGCAACACTGCACAGCACAATTGCGTCCCTCTTTCTTTGTCTTACTTGGGGAGTACAATACACCAGATAGTCATGGTTTGCACAAACAAAGTGACTTGATAGCATGTGATTGAAGCTACAGTGCAATTCCAAACAAGCTTTTGGAAGTAGTATATGCATACTCTATAGAAAGTAAAGAAAGAAAACATATTTGAGCTGTGATAAAAAATTGTTTGCTGTTTTCAACCCCATACTGAACTGGGAAAACAGTCAGCTGAGAATTGATTTTTACAACAAAGATGGTCACCCAAGTTCTCATCAACCTCTCCATGAGAAAGCTATTCACAGGTGACAGGTGATCAAACATTGAGAAAGATGCAGTGAAGAAGGTGCTGAGATTGGATGTTAATTATACATTAAAGGTATCTTAAACACAGATGAAGTTTTTTTTTAAATGTTTGCATCTGTCTATCTATACATTCTGTGCAGTAAAGACATTATATTTCCCACTGTGAGACCAACAAACATCTGCAGAGGTAGAGTAATGTTTCATTTTGAATTATTTAGAGTGAGAGCCTTGTGAGGGTCTAAAACCATGTCTAATATTTTGCATCTAAGATTTCCTGCTTTTGCCACTTTCCTGTGGGACAATCTGTGAAATTCTCCTGAAATCCTTAGTGTCACTGGGCTTTTCACTTGTTGGTTCTGCAAATAGCCTAGAAAGCACTTCACCGTGAAACAGGTATAACACAACTGGGAGTATGTAAATCAGAACAATGCCTGTGAATATGTAACTCAGAAAAGTGCATTTGTCATACTATACGAAGAAAAAGAGCAATCAACTATTAAACAATTTTCAGTGAGAGGTTAAAATGCTATTGGCGTGTTTTGTTTTATACATACTGAACATGTCCACTGTTTGGAAATTGTGTCAAATGTTGTCAAGGAAATCGTGCAAGATCAGTGAAAAGGGACTCTGGGGTCTGAGGGTGTTTTAGGCCCTGGATAAGTTTTGACATGCCTTGACATTTGTGTTTTTTTCTGTATTCAGCACAAACTGGGTTACAATAATATGTGAGCAACATGTGTGTACAGGTTTATATTTTTTTAGAAAATAATGTTTATGCATGGTTTATGAAAAAACAAACAATTTAAGTCATTGAAATAAGGCCATTTAACACATACTAATCATTTGTCCACAAGACTTTTGAGAACTGGATCTTGTAGCCTAGAGTTTTTGCTACAAAATGATTGAAAACCATCCTGATCACTCATTCATAAAAAACTATTTAATCATTTAACTTTTGTAAAAGTGTTAGTGTTAGAAAGGTCATATGCAAGGATTCGTGAATTATCATGAATATTGATAATTGAAGTAATTCACACCTGAGGAGACAAAGACCCCTCCCTAGGGCCTATCACTGAGGAATGTGACAGAGAGAGAATGAATCTAAGGAGACTTAATGATCAAAACCAAGTTAAGTTAAATGAAGTCATCTGACTATATATTTTCTTTACATAAAGACTTTTCTTTATTTTAGACCTACACTACCGTTTAAAAGAAGTCTCTTCTGCTCACCAAGCCTGCATTTATTTGATACAAAATACAGTAAAAACATTGATATTGTTAACTACAATTGAAAAGAACAGTTTTCTATTTAAATATATTGTAAAATGCAATTTGTGATCAAAGCTGAATTTTCAACATCATTACTGCAGTCTTCAGTGTCACATGATCCTTCAGAAATCATTATAATATGATGGTTTTCTAATATGGGCATATTTACATCGCATTTGACACATTTACAAACAAATATTTGCAAGCACAAGCACTTTGCTATTACAATGCAAAACTCCAAAGCAAAAAATAAATAACATTTAATTACCAAATCCTTGCATAGCTTTGTGATTTGTATTTGTGCAATTTTTCATATTTACAGTTTTAATTTAAAATAGTTAAAATAATTAATAATGTATGATTGTACCTTTAAATATGTATGTATTTACACATTTATTACACTTACTACATCGTTTCATTTTGCTGAATGTTTTTATATGCACGTGTTCGATTTACACAAGTTTACATTGATATGTACTGCATAGCAAGCGCTAATTTGGTACGGTCTCTTGAAGGGAAGTGTATACGGTTGAGTGAGTGCAGTGCACATTAACTGGAGAGAAAGTAAACGGTTGTTTTCCCCTCATCCGTGTAATGCATGATTATGTTTCTTTTTATCTTTTTGAACATTATCTAACTGTATATAACATTAAAGATATTAAAAGAGACATTAAATGAAAATGGGGTGCCTGGGTTTCGTCTTTTGATATAAAATACACGGAATGAAGCAAAAGGAAACTTTTACTTGTATAATGTGTATGACTTTCTTGTACAAATACATATTGTACACGTTCTCAAATTCAAATCTACAAGCTCTTGAGTTTTGCAACACTTTTACCATACTGAAGTCCAACAGGCACGTAAGAGTGATTAAATCGCTATGTAGAGGGCTGTGCTATCTGATATATCACTTTAAATCAGTGTGTAAAGGATTGAGATCCTCATCATGTGGGCCTTTGGGACTACCTACCAGGTATTATAATTCCAGCATGGTCATAAACTACTAAGTGCCCCTGTTGTCTAGAGGCTTTAACTGATATTTTCTAAAACATGATTGGGGCTTGGAGTGGTACTTAAATATAATAATGGTTTTAAATTTCTTTTAAAACTTGGTTCTGTCATATCTGTATGTGTTTGTTGTGTTCCAGTGGTTCAAAGTTTAACAGCACTGGCAGCTTTTAGTATATTAAAACATAATTTGATTGTGTAGAGGAACAGATGAAATGTACTAGGTTTAGATCTATTAATACTCTTTGATTAGTAATTAAAAGAGAATATTAAATAGAATGTATTTTCACGAGTGAGTGCGTGTGTGCAATAAATCTCAAAGTAACATGACAGCAAATGTGGAAGGTGGTGTAGCATGCAAGACTATTAGATTTCAGTGGGCAGAGTTGAATTTGCTGGCAGTGTAATGGTTTTCATGGGCTTATATGCAGTGTTTATCATTTTACAACTAGTATACCATGGGCTGCCAGTTTCATTCCAGCATGAATCCCAGAGATAGTAGGTTCAATTGACTGCTTTAGAATGGCATAGATGTAAAATAACTCTAAATGTTCTTCCTTAAGAAAGCGGCTAATGAATAACATCTCTCCATCCTCCTTTCTTTCTTTCTTTCTTTCTTTCTTTCTTTCTTTCTTTCTTTCTTTCTTTCTTTCTTTCTTTCTTTCTTTCTTTCTTTCCCTTCAACTCCCCAGTCTGTCTGCTGTTCTAATTCGTCTCTCCTTTTAAGAGAATTATAGCACAGAAGAAAAATAAAAACAAATACTTGGCCCAAAGAAGATCATTCTAATTTTCTTCTGCACTATGATGCCTTTTAGCTCATCAGTCAAACACATAGCAATCATTTGCTCCCTCTTGCGTTGCTAATTAATTTATTATTTTAATCAAAAAAGCACACAGGGAAACCTGACTTGCTTTCAAAGTGGAAAATGGCTTGAATTGTTTCAGTGGAATCGTCTCTTTGCACTCTGTTAAAAATCAATTGGAAGTTCAGAACAGTAGAAGACAATCACAATATTTTCCAACTTTAAGCTGAATGAAATGCAGACCAATTTTAGATGAAATCGTGACAACATTAATCGTCTAGGTTACGTATGTAACCTCCGTCTCCCGATGGAGGGAACGAGACGTTGTGTCAGAGAAGCGACACTAGGGGTCTCTCTTGAGCGCCGATATTCACCTCTGAACTATGAAAAAAGGCCAATGAGAGTTGGCAACCAGTATTTGCATGTCCCACCCCCGGACATACGGGTATTTAAGCGGCACAAATACAGGAGTTCATTCAGGATATTTCTGAGGAGCCGGAAATGGTCCGGCTACAACAGTGGCTCGGCTCAGCGACGTGGCAGGGGAGACACAACGTCTTGTTTCCTCCATCGGGGAATGGAGGTTACATACATAACCTAGACGTTCCCCTTCTGTCGCTCTCTCCACGTTGTGTCAGAGAAGCGACACTAGGAGTCCACTTATAAAGTGCCATGCGCTGAGCCGTGTACGTGAACCGCTGATGCAGGAGCGAGCAGGTATACCTACGTGCAAAACGACCAACTGCATCAGGCTGCACGTACCCTTCCCCAATGCCCCATTTAAGCCATCAGACTCCTTATCGTTACCCTGGAGGGGGGAACAAGGTGATGGCTGCCAACATGGGAACGGGCCAGCCTGGCTGGGCCTCTTTTCTCTCTATGTTTCTCGCATAGAGCAACTACGGCCGGGGGTCTTAGCCCTTATTCAGGGCGGAGAAGACCCTGCGGAGGCCACGCCTACCCGGGAGGGGAGGCAAATTTTAGTGGCAAACACATCAGAGGCCTGCTTAGGGCCTAAGTGTAAAAGTTGGTGCGGTGGTAGATCCAGCCTCATAGAGGGGGGAAGCATACAACATGGCGACCGAGGCAGCCGCTCGAGAGGGGACAGTACCGTGGCATTACACACAGGGGGAGTCCGTACAGGAGGCCTTACATGTGGAGCACCTATACCAGTACAGGGTAGCTTGCGCTACCCGCAGTGGCTTGGGTCGGCGATTTCCTCCGCTGAACTGCGACCCACGAGGGCTAGGGAGGAATCAACCAGCGTCCCAAACATGGGATCTCCTGGGAACGAAGGCGCACTGTTTTCCCTTGGTTAGGGGGGAAAGGGCGCTAGGCGCAAGCGGTTGACCCGGTCAGATCGTCAGCGTGCTACCGAGTTCTACGGGCTCGGACCTGAGAAAACACGGGACGATACTGACTCAACTCGGAGATTATAGAATCTCGCAAAAGTTTTAGGTGTTGCCCAGCCCGCTGCTCTACAGATGTCTGCTAGGGCAGTGCCCCAGCCAGTGCCCATGAGGACGCAACACTCCTGGTGGAGTGAGCTCGGACCCGCAATGGGGGGGCACGGCCTGGGTGTGATAAGCCAGGGAAATGGCGTCGACAACCCAGTGGGCGAGTCTCTGCTTGGAGACAGCGTTCCCTTTCTGCTGTCCCCCAAAGCAGACGAAGAGCTGCTCAGAGCGTCTAGTGCTCTGTGTGCGGTCCAGATAAATACGTAAAGCACGTACTGGACACAGCAGTGAAAGCGCTGGGTCTGCCTCCTCCCGAGGCAGCGCTTGCAGGTTGAGAAAGCGAGTCTTGTCGGTTTCACGCATCTCAACCAAATTCAGCCATTGCTGACGTTCCTGGATAACCAGTGTGGCCATCGCCTGCCCGAGCGCCTGCGCTGTGACCTTCGTTGTTCTTAGGGCGAGGTCGGTCGCTGAGCGCAGTTCCTGCAGCGTGTCGGGATCAGGGCCACCCCCGTGCATGTTTCGGAGTGCCTTGGAGAGCCATGGCATGCAGGGCGTGGACCTGCAGGAGAGCCATGGCATGCAGGGCGGAAGCGGCGCTTCCGCTAGCGCTGTAGGCCTTTGCGGGGAGCGAGGATGTTGCTCTACAGGACCGGGAAGGGAGTACAGGGCGACCCCGCCAGGTGGTAGTGCTTCCGGGGCATAGATGGAGCGCAACAGCTCTATCCACCTGGGGGATCGCCGTGTATCCGTGGCGAGTTTCGCCGTCGAGGGTGGCGAGGGCGGATGAGCAGGTGGCGGTGCGACGAGTGGAGAGGGGTGCTCTCCACGAAGACGTCAGCTCATCATGCACCTCCGGGAAGAATGGAACCGGGGGTGAGGCTGTGAGCGGTGCCCAGCACCCAGGAACCAGTCGTCTAGCCGTGATGGCTGTGGGGAGGATGGAGGTTTCCAGTCCAAGCCCACACAGTTGGCTGCCCGGGAAAGCATATCGGACATCTGCGCATTGGCCTCTTCCTGGGCGTGCAAGCCCGAAGGCGGCAGCCCAGAGGAGTCCTCGGCGTCAGATCCCACGCCCTCCGATGTTGCGGCGAACTCGTGTGCTTCCATCGCAAGAGGGTAGGCAGACTGGCTGTGAGGCAAGTCGCCGTCACCTCGAGCGGGGACGGGAGTCAACGAGCGTGTCGGGGCGCGGGTGGTCCGAGGGGGCGTACCCGGCGGAGCTGCACCCGCTGCCATCCCCGAATCGCCAGCCGCATCATCCTCAATCCCGTGGGAAGAAGGAGCGACGCGGGGGGCGGCTGGAGTGGCTTGCTTACGGTTGTAAGCAAGCCGCGACCGCAACGTTGTCATGGTCATGTTCTCGCAATGAGAACATGAACCATCCACAAACACAGCCTCGGTGTGATCGCTGCCCAGACACACGAGACAACGCCTGTGGCCGTCGGAAGCGGAGAGTACTCTACCGCATCCAGGAACAACACAGGGGCGGAAGGGCATCTTGAAAAAGACGCGTCCTTAAAAGGACGTTCAACGCCGCTGTGTTTTGCTCTTTTAGAGGAAATTACTCTTTCAGCTGTTGTGCACCGTAAGATCCAACAGCATGCAGCAGAGGATAGCAGGAACTCGGTGTGTATACGCAGCAGTTGCAGACACGACCATTGGCTCCGAAGAAATTTTCGGAATGAACTCCCGTATTTGCGCCGCTTAAATACCTGTATGTCTGGGGGCGGGACATGCAAATACTGGTTGCCAACTCTCTCATTGGCCTTTTTTCATAGTTCAGAGGTGAATATCGGCGCTCAAGAGAGACCCCTAGTGTCGCTTCTCTGACACAACGTGGAGAGAGCGACAGAAGGGGAAGCATTGTTTGAACAAGGAACACCTACAAATGATGTTATATTATATAATATATGTTATCGTTTCTGGAATGTACATTGTGATGCCAAATATTTTTCCAAAAAATATGAAAAATAGAGTTAAAACAATTTTAGTTAATAAGAGAATGTGTTTTTAGTTACTTGCGTGCATTAATTGACTACTGATTTCACAGGACCTGTTGGTGATGGCCTTGCGGATTCCCTGTCATCAGTTGGTGGGACATTACCTTACTTTCTGCAAGAGCCAGAGGATGCTTACATAATCAAAAATAACCCTATCAAGTTGCGTTGCCGTGCGACTCCTGCCCTGCAGATCTTCTATAAGTGCAATGGAGAATGGGTCCATCAGAACCAACATACCTCACAAGAGTACATGGACCAAAACACTGGTAAGTATGCACATGATCAGACTGCTCTTACTTTCCACCACACCATATATTCCATTTGTATATACAAACAAATCTGTTGGTTTATATATTTATCAATGTAGGTACAGTATGTACATCTGTGATCTGTAATGTATCTGTACCCTCATTGCTCCCTATGTTTCCTGCTCTTTTTTTTTTGCTTTGTATATATTATCAAATTACTATCTATATATGAATACTTTCAAAAAACATTTTCATAGACAAGAATAAATACTGTATGATAAAAGGAGTGAGTTTCGTCGGGTTTACTTTGTTAACTTCATTCCATTTGAATACCGTTAAGGTTAAAAAGGCACTATATAAGTGAAGACCATTTACCAATAAGCCTATGATTTCAAATTTAGACATTGAAATGTTCATTGTGATATTGTAATAATTAGTTAAAGATCACAACTTTTGTTGGGGTGCTTTTGTATCTCTTAATAATCATATTGTCAGGTCAGGTGTTATTGCAATTTTGTAAAGTTAATATCATGTTTCCTTAGCAACTTCCTGGCTACAATAATGTACAGTGCAATTTAGAGACCCAGTTCCAGGGACTGACAAAGGTACACACTCAGAGTATTTTAGCTTTTGTATTAAAGCTGGTTGATGTGTAATATTTTCAATGTTTAAATTATTTCTCATATCACAACTTAATATGCAGCAACAATTTAAACTTTGTGTGACCCCTCGTCCTTCTGCGCAGACATTGTGTTTTGTTATTGCTATACGCCATGCATAATTTAATTTAATTTAAACCGACTGATCTCAGTTCTGAACACTCTGGGCTGTCAGTAAAGGGTAACAAATTTTATGTGCCAAATCACGTGACAAAACAATGTAGCGCCGATCTCAGCGGAGTTTGTCTTCAGAAGAAAAGCCAACAAAACAACATTTGGAAAGAAAACAAATGTTTTCCATTAAAACCAGTTGAGTCTAAAGATTAGAGCGACTAGTTTTTACGATATGCCTTTTAAAAAAACAATGACCACTATACTGGACAATAGTGCTAGTTCCCCATCTGTTGCTCACTTCAACGTTGTTTCGAGTGAAGCGACACTATGGGACATTCTTGAAGGCCTCGGTTACCTCTGAACTTGAGAAAAGGCCAATGAGAATTTGGCAGACAGAATGTGCATGTCCCTGCCCTGCACATACGGGTATTAAGGGAGGGAATCATGCCTCTGTTCATTCAGATTTGTTCTTCGGAGCCGAGCTGTTATGCGATCAGTGAGCTGAGATCACTTACTGTTCCACTCACCTCTGCAGAGCATATGCTGTTGGATCTATGGGGAATATCAGCTGCTTTCTCCTTCTCTGCACGGCAGTGCAGCTTTGCCCCTGGGCGCTTCAACAGCGCTGCTAAAAGATAATATAATGTAAAAGAGTTTATTTTCTCTAAAAGAGCAATACACAGCTGGTGTTGAACGTCCTTTTCAGCAAGCGTCTTTATAAAAATGCCCTTCCACCCCTATGTAGTTCCTGGATGCTGTCGATATCTCTCCACTCCTGACGGTCACAGACGCTGCCTCGTGTATCTGGGCAGCGATCATACTGAGGCGGCGTTTGTGGATGGTTTGTGTTCTCACTACGAGAATCTAACCATGGCAAAGTTGCGGACGCCAGGCCATTCCCGACGCTCCTTCTTCCCACTTGATTGAGGATGACCCAGCTGGCAATGGAGTCGATGGTTGGGGATGGCAGCAGGCTTGGTTTTGCCGGGTAGATCCCCACGAACCACCCGCCCCCCGGCACCCTCGTTGACATCCGTCCTAGCTTGAGGTGAGAGCAGCTCGCCTCAGGGCCAGTCTGTCTACTCCCTCAAGCCGGCTGATGGATGATGAGCTGGATGATGAGTTCACCGCTGCATCTTAGAGTGTTCCGGCATCTGATGTGGAAGACTCGACTGGACTGCCGCCTTCGTGTTGGTGCGCCGAGTCTGAGGCTAAAACCCAGACTGCCGACATGCTTGCCCAGAACGCATTCAGCATGGGATTGGACTGGAACACTCCATCCTCCCCACAGCCTTCATGGCTAGACAGTCACGTTAAGGCCTGTTAGTTTCTTCCTGGATGTGCATGATGAGCTGACAAGGTCATGGAGGGCACCTTTCACTGCCTGCAACCGACTTCCTCGCTCATCCGCTATCACTACCCTCGACAGCGGGGTGGCCCATGGGTACCCGGAGGTCCTCCAGGTGGACAGAGAGGTTAAAATCCACCTGTGTCCCGAGAACGCCATCACCTGGCGGGATCTCCAGGTGCTCCCCTCCAAGGCCTATAGATGTTGTCACTGATCGCCAAAGCCTACAGCACAACTGGACAGGCTGCCTCCGCCCTGCATGCCATGGCCCTCCTGCAAGTTCACCAGGCCAAGGCATTCAAAGATCAGCACTTGGGTATTCCTGACCCCGACGTGTTGCAGGAACTGTGCTCTGTGACTGACCTCACCCTCCGGGCCACGAAGGTCACAGCGCGGATACATGGGCAGGCGATGGTCCAGGAACGTCATCTATGGCTGAACATGGTCGAGATGCGGGAGGTAGACAAAGTTCGCTTTCTCAACACTCCTGTCTTCCAGCTCGGTCTATTCGGTAACACCGTTGAAGACTTCGCACAGCAGTTCTCGATGGTGAAGAAACAGACGGAGGCCATTTCCCACATCATGCTTCGCCACCGTTCAAGTTCCATCCTTGAAGACCCAGAATGCTCCCAAGTGTTCCTGAGACGGATGACCCTTCAGCAGTCCCGGCACCCCGAACGCAGACCTCTCGCCTCCAGACCCACACTGCTGCCCCCCGGCTGGCCGGTTCTGAAGAGTCTAGAGGACGCCTACATGGAACTTCCTCCTCAGTCACTAACCGGCCCTCTGCCGGGTGTGCGGAGCGAGGTAAGTGCTTCGAGTCTTCTCTCAGCACCAAAGCCTCGGGATGCGCTTTTGCCTCCCGATGCCACACTACCTGCTCCACCCTGCTGCAAAGCCTCACCAGGTACGTCAAAAACGATCAGCCCCTTAGTGCCCCTCACACGGAGCTTGGATGTGTGGCTCTCACTTTCCAACCCGTGGCACTGGCTGGCCAGGACCATCCGACTTGGCTATGCGATTCAGTTTGCCAGACCCCAGCCCCCTTTTGGCGTCGTCCGCTTTACCTCAGTGCACGGCGAAGACGCCAACACCCTACATTCAGAGATTGCGACCCTCAAAGATGCGATAGATCCTGTCCCTCCAGCCGAGATGAAGAAGGGTTTCTACAGCCCTTACTTCACCGCACCCAAGAAAGGCGGTGGCTTAAAACTGATCTTGGACTTGCACGTTTTCAACCAGACCGTGCACAAACTCCCATTCAAAATGCTAATGCAAAGAAACATTCTAACTTGTATTTGGCATCAAGATTGATTCGCAGTGGTAGACCTGAAGGACACATACTTCCAAGTCTCTATCTTACCTCAACACCAACCCTTCCTACGGTTCACATTCGACAGCCAGGCGTATCAGTAAGAGGTCCTCCTTCGGCATGTCCCTGTCCCCACGTGTCTTCACGAAGGTTGCAGAGGAAGCCCTTGCCCTGCTAAAGGAAGTGGGCATCCGCATACTCAACTACCTCGACGACTGGGTCATCTTAGCCCACTCTCGAAAGTCACTGTGCCCCCACAGTGTCCTGGTGCTCAGACACCTCAGCCGTCTAGGGCTTCAGGTCAACTGATGAGCTGGATGATGAGTTCACCGCTGCATCGGAGAGCGTTCCGGCATCCGATGTGTAAGACTCGACTGGACTGCCGCCTTCGTGTTGGCGTGCCGAGTCTGAGGCTAAAACCCAGACAGCCGACATGCTTGCCCAGAATGCAAATTATTTTCTGGTCTATATATGGGAAAATTCAGGCAGTTTCAGTTGGACGTACTCTTGGAGTCTGTAACAAGGTTAAAATGAGCAAGGAGGAGACGGGAACCGGCTGAACAGTCAAAATAATGTTTTATGAAAACTTAAAAAGACTCAAACGTAAACACACATGGTAGCTGCGTGTGGCTTTCTCTCTCTCCCGAACTGCTGCTCGGCCTTATCCCTCTGCTCCGCTGATTAGCCCGATTGGGGGCTGGCCCAATCCCTCCTCCTTGTCACAGAGTCATATAAATTAATTGCAAAGAAAATGAGGATTTGCTATATTCAAGTACTACTTTACATTACGCATCTCTTTTTAATAGAGCTTCTTATTGTGAATAAATTAATATATTGCTCAGTTTCTTTACCATCAGAACAAGAACAGGAAAATAAACATGTGAGTATATAATCTCCAAAATAGACATCAGAAGATTGGTCTGGTAAATCTCAGTTTTGGCAGTTACAAGTGATTAAATGCTTGGATAATTTTCTGAAAAGCATGAATCCATGGATCCGTCCTGTCTTGTGTCAAACAGTAAAGATTGGAGGTGGTGTAATGGTGTATTTTATAGGTAATGTTTTCAAGACATTATAGAACTTACCTGGTGAACTGCCGTACTTTTAACACAGATTTTCTGCTTGCTGATCTTCACTTTAAGACAAACATGGTCAAGACTTGACCATGGCAACATGTTTTGTTTTTTATTTGCCTGCATTTCTACACCCTTGAGCATTTACATTTCATGTATTCTTGCACACAGATTCATCATGCTGTTGGCCTCAAAGGGCATATCATTATTACAGAACTGTGAATCAGGTCCAGTGGTCATAAATGGCAAGCACCAACCATCGCATTTCATTTATAATATAGTGTGCGTTATGCTAAATGACTTTTCATCATGTGCTCATTCCACTCTATGGATGCTAGGTCCAAATTTTTAAATGATAGGAGGAACACAGATTGCACAGATAACATGTTCCTGAAAACCTTATGTGTGGCTTTGTGTCAAATTATGAATATTTACAGCATATAGATATGCATACTTTGTAAATATTCTTTTTCTTTCATTACAGGGACATCCTTCTAAAATGTTCCATCAACTATTATTTTAAACTCAAATCGTTTCGTCATTGTACAAATACTTGAAATTTGCAGTTGCTACTTTATTTTGGAATGTTTTGTGTGTTTAGTTTATTGCTTGTTTAGTTATTATTTATCTGCTATTCAACAATAGATAATTTTTAACCAAAATAAACACAGTGGTTGCCATTTTCTAGATAAAGTATTTTTGTACAGGTTACTCTTTTGACAGTCACCCTTCAGTGCTACCCTTTTTTTACTCTGTCCAGCTGCAATATGGAAAGAGGTAATTTTCTCTCCTGAGAATATACTTCCCCCATTATCAGGTTCACTGCCTACAGTGTTGCCAAGGCAATGAAATGTATCAGTCTGGACCCAAGTGGATTTGCAATTAGAAGAGCTACAGAAAGACTTTGTTCGGCCAATCACATTGCCAGCTTTACATCAGCACTAAACTCATAACCAGTGATAACGACATCCTTTATAGTGCCCCACCATAACGAATTACAAAAATGGGGATTGGATTATAGAGAGGCTAATCAGAGCCACAGATCTACAAAGAATTGGATTTTATTGATTAGAGCATAGGCCTTCAATGTCATCACAAGCAGAAGATAAGATCTGCTATTTACCAGCCAAGCACATAAGCAGATTAGAAGCAACATATTGCCTTTGAGTTTAGTCCATGCATAGATGGAGGGGTACTATTCCAAAAGTGGTAGACTGTGACCAATTGCGCCGGTGACAATGACAGAAATATACTGATATTTTCAAAATTTTGATTGTTATTGTGGCAACAATTTGTAATTAAGGCAGTATAGTTTGGCTGTGCTTGGACATTTTTGTTTATTTTTGTTCACGCATATAATACAATGCAAATTTTATATGAATTTTTTTTGTTTGTTTGTTCTAGTCATGTATTTATCTTTTAAAGAAAATGTCCTATACATTTTGTTAACATTTTTCATTTTCATTTAGTCCATTTGACTCAATTTTAGTCCATTTGACTACATTTGCACATCATGTTAGTTGAAAAAACATTTTAGATTAGATAATGTGCAATATGACAAAAAATGTGTCAAACTGCAACAGACCAAAGTTTAAAGATATATTCAATCATTTAATATAAGTTTATTAACTTAAACTTGTTTCAACTAATTAAAAAATGATGATTATATACATGTGTCCTTGTTCTTAATACCAGCTGAATGTTCTTATTCCTTTACATGCCTATACTTACAATGTAATAACATTTCTGATACAAAAAAGTTAACATTTTCATACGCTTTATTGTATTTGCATATTGTTCAAACTGTGATTAGGCCTACTGCTATTCCTATGCTTAGGCGAGACCGTGTGATTAGGGATACTTGAAAATTGCCATAATTATTCTATGATTGCAAATAAATCCATACATGGAAGAAATTTGTATGCATAATGTTATTTTTTGCACATTAGTGACATAACCAGTGACTGAAACACATTTAATATACCAGCTAATTATATGCACTCTAACATTTTTGCAACAGCAAATCAGTTATCATCATGTACCAAATGTTTTAATTAATCAAACCCTTAAAGTGATGTATCCAGTTTATGATAGTAGTTGCTGTGCATCCCTGGTGCTTCAATAATATGCTTGGATGAATCGTTGCGCAGCTGGAGTTGAAAAGTACCTTTTTTTTGCGGATCATTAAATGACTGGTAAAACAGCAAGATGCATTTCCTTTCATCATGAGCATTTTATACTGCCTTGTGAAACAATATCCACATCCAAAGATCCATATTTTTGTTTCTTTTTAAGGTTGATGAGTCCATAATATCCATTATTCTTCAGTATTAAATCACAAAGAGATCTTGAACATTGAAAGGGGTTTAGCGAACACCATCCTGGTGAACTACCTCAAGTTTTATTTTTGGCTCTGCTGTATCAGTCCATTAGGAGAGTTTTGAGCATAACCATCATATGAAAAATCAGTCTCCGCTAAGTCTTTTATCATGGTATTGCTGGAGGAGGAAGTGTGAAGGCTCTTGCAGAAAGCTGCATTGCTCACTGTGCCTCTGTTATTGTCCTTAACTGATAAATGATAAGCTGGAACTTCTATGCAGCAGTGCACAAATAAGCCCCACAGACTCATTGACTACTCCATTTAGGATTATAACTTGTGGATTGTGGCAACATCTCTGACGATTGTACTGGTGTCGGTAGAAAGATAATCTATTGAGTGTGACCAGAGACCAGACAAAGCTTTTGCTTCCTTTCTATAGATTCGAAAATATTAAAATGAGACCGATCCAGACAGGTAGACACTATAAGGGCCGCAGAGCCTACTAAGGCTTAATAATGAGTTCTTTGTGTCCCCGTCATACACAAAGTGAAGGCCTTTGAGTCCTGGAGACCAGGCAGCAGAACTGAAGCAGTGTCAAACAATAACAAAATCTGTGGCAATTTGTTGTCACACTGGTGACACACGTGCTCTTCCACGAAGTTTCAGAATCTAATGGCTGCTAAAACTAGGAATTAATTAAATATGGTGCTAGTATTTATGTTTAAAACAGTGGGAGTTATTAACTAGGAACTGAAAAACTCTTTGGGTTGCTTGAGACTACAAAGAGAGCAATTTTGCTTTGATATTTGAAGCGTTTGGTTTTGCTCAGTCATAATCATTCTTATTTTTTATTTTATTTTCTGCACCACATGAATATCTTTATGCAACTGCTGAACAAACAGAGTCACCACCACTGATCTATATAGATCACCACTGATAAAAAAATAAATAAAACTGTGTGCCAATATCACAAATAATTTGGGCACAGTCACACGAGTGACAGTCAAAACTCATTAACTTCTTGCAATGTGTACAGCCTCGTAAATTATAATCTGGTTTTCTCTTGTGTTGTTGCACTGCTCATTGCAGTTGTAGATCTGCAATTGGCTGTTTTTTATTCCTTATCATTCAAGTCAACAGAGCAAGCATGCAAGTTTGCTACACTCTAACACAATGTGAAATTAAGGCCAGTATTGCCGCTCCCTATAAACAGATTATGCAGGTTTTGTAGGGCACCAACTCCCTAGGGGGGCACCATCTTACCCTAGGAGGGCACCAGAAAGTCCACCGGCTGCCCTTACTCGCACGTTATACGTTATTCAAGGACCCGAAAGCAGTTGCGGAACACAGATGATCGCTTTGCGCTCATATCATGCAGACCCCCCCACCTGGAACTCTGCGTAGGGCATCGATTTGGCCAGCAGCGGCCCTGATTAAGGCCAATTGTGTAAATATGAATTACCGTCTGACATGCAAATCTTAATAACCTTTCATGAGTGTCCAGTCATGCAGCTTTATTCATATTTTCAATGCCTTCACCATAGTAGGATTTGTGAATTTGCCAGTGTATTAGCACCCACTTAACAACATTTTCCTTTCAGCCATCATTAGTTCTAATTTATATTAGTTAGACCTACTTGTATTGTAAATTAGATCCAATAATAATATCCAATTAAAAACGTGGAGCAGTTTGTGTGCATCAAAGAAGATATATTGGTAACACTTTTATGAATTGTATTCATTAATTTTAAATTTGCAACTTTCATTAATAACATTAACAAACATTATAACATTACTGTATATAACGTTTAACAGAGCATTAGTTCACAAAATACATTCTAAATGTTATTCCATGAAGGTTTTATTAATACATTTATTTTCATATATATACTTTTACATATTTTAATTTTAATGAACTAATGATATGTTAAGTTTTATGTAATGCTAATGACTGATGAGAATTATTAGTGTTACTATACTGTATAAATAGGACTGTCATTTTAACATTAATTTAGTGCAATTAATTATACAAAATGACACAATCAAAAATATTAAGGCAATTAATTATGTCCCCTGACCTGTAAATCAACTCATAATAAGGAATTTTCTTTCCATCAGAGCAATTTTAGCTTGAAATATCACATTCATGTTCATGGGAGAATTAAAACAATTATAAAATTAAGAAACAAGGCAGATGGAATACAAAAATGTGTTTTGTGTAAAATTCTATCTTGGAATGATTGACAAACTCTATTGCTTAGTGGATTGCTATGGACTGTAGGTCGGTGTTAGGCAAATATTCAGTGAAATGAAACAGAAAACAATATATTGCCTTCTAAAGCCACTTTTTAGAATGTCAATTCAAGGCTGTCATCTGACACAAAAATAATTTAATTATCTTCATTTGCTTGGTTTTCACAACAATTTTTGATATGTGATTAATTGTATTAATTAATCAGCATATCATGTAAATAATTTGTATTTTTTTTTTTTTATAAATTGGCAGCTCTACAGAAAACACTGAAATTGAAAAAGGTTTAAATGAATGACAGTGTCTAAAATCCTCTGTCACTTTTTAATGATACCTAATGTTTCTGAATTCTTTAATCATTCTTATTTCAGTTTTCAATGCTGGCTTTTGCATATGTATGTTTGTATATGTATGTTGCTTTTCACATTATGTTAAGTTTTTAAAAATTATTCTTTTTCAGAGTGCCCCTAACTTAGTGTCAAAAGTGCTTCTAAACAAAATTGTAAGCTTTTACTCTTGTTATATTTATGGGCAATTCCTCTCTTCTCTGTCTCAGATTGATTAAATAGCTTTATAGTGACTGCACAGCAAAGCTCCAGGGCATTTTAGCTCATGTGGCTCATTCCAACTCTCAGTGTCATTCAATAGGGAGCCAGCTGACCACCACAGGCCTGGTTATGACATGTGTCAGAGCTGACATGTGAAGTGGTGTTGACATCTGTTTGCGACAGCCTTTCCAAAAAGACTTCTCTTTAAGAAAGTGCCTTTGTGTTTGCTGACTGCAAAGCAAGGGCAGTGAAAGAGGACGAGTACAGGGCATCACCTTTCATTTTGCTTAACGCGGATGCAATTTTTTGTTGATGTTCCTCTAGTCTGAGCCTTTAATAGCATTATCACAGGCAATTGCACACTCGAAAAATACTTGTCTGTTGCAAAGCAGTGACTGGCTGTTTTTAACAGTGAGGGTATTATGAGAAATAATTTATTTAAATACTGCCATCAAGCCTGCTGAACTTCGAAGTTTCACACTGTTGTTGCCAATTTAACTCAAAATAGTATACATTAAAGGTGCTGAATGATGTAAACTCACAAGATGATAACTCTAGTCAAATCTTACAGAAAATAAATCCCATATAATTAGATGGAAAATAAATTAATTATGGCTGACTGTGATTGAAACATTTCTACAATGGCATTGGTGAATGAAAAGGTTTCCTTTTGCGTGAAGCTTGATCTACGCAGCTAGGTGTCAGCAAACATAAACATAAATATTACTGAGTGCACATTTAAAGGGGACATATTACAGAGCATAATAATTCAATGTATAAAGCAGAAGTGGTTGACCGAAATATTTCAAATTTTAATTTGTCGATATTCGAAGTATCGTCATCTTCTGATATATTTTCCCATTATGTCTGTCTATCGGCCACCCTGCTCTGCAGAAACCACCATCATTAAAACCCTATATTTGTTGATTATTATAATGCAGATATAGTGTTAACAATGCAGACAATGTGAAGCTCCCTCCCCAATCTATCCATTTATAGCTAATTAAACCCATAACGTATTCATGGAAATCAGGTTGCTGTGACTGTTTTTGTGAAAGAAATCTTGACTAACATTATAAGTGTACTTCAGGAAAAAATAATGGTACGGAAGTGTAGGATGTTTGATCCCTTTAACCAGTCGCTACAAAAGTTGGTCAACAGCCATTGAGAGTACAGTGTACAGAGTACAAAGATTAACAACAGAGTACAGAAAATGCTAAATTCAAACCTCTATTGTAATTGATGTGCTGTTGTAGAAACATCCTTGTATTTACAGTAGATGTTGTGCTAAATATGTCTTTCAGTTCCTTTGTAAATATTAATTCTTGAAGTTCTCCCTTTATTGTTCTAATAGCACTTTGGGCCACGGATGATATGATAATTATTTATTTGGAGTTATGCTGGAGGGAGATGCCATGCAGAGCGGGTGGGGAGTATATGAGTGTGTGATGGAGGATGACATTAATGTGCTATTAAAGCTTCTGCCCCCTGAGTAAAGTGTCACATTCTCCACCATGGGCACACATGCACACAATGAGATGAGTAATTTTGAGGTCACGCCAATGTAGTGTAGGATAGTTGATAAGTAACCTTCCCATAGGGGCAGAACATAGACTTTGGAATCCCACCACACACATATCTATATGTGGGTAGTAATGTAAGTGCTTGAATCCAAAGCAATGGCAATCCCCTTGAAGTGACCAAGGGTTAAATGCCCTGCTCAAGGACACAATGGATCTTAGCTTGCATTTCATGGAATCAAACAAGTAACCTTCCAGTTAGCAGCCTTGAACTGTAACCACTGTGCCACACCACTTCCTCTTGTATCTGCTATTAACCCTCTTGTTATGTTAAGGTAATTCTTTTACATATATAAGAGTTTAAAAAGTTAATACATTTTAGTCTTGTATTTAGTCAAAATGCCTTTGGACTCTCCACAAAAATTAATTAATAAATAATTCAAAAAGTATTACATTTTTATGATACTTTTGGGTGTTTACAAGGGCATTGCTAGGGAGTTGTTAAGTGGTGGCCAAAGCATTAATAGATGTAAGATGGTTGCTCTTTGGCCAAAGTCACCAGAGACTATGATTTCCCAATCCCTAGATATGTTTGGGGAGCTTTTCAATTTAGGCTATGGTATTTTTCAGTATTGCTTTTGTTTTTTTTACTTTTATATTCTAAATTAAAATGTTTTTGAATAAAAAACACGGTTCTGTATTTGTTTCAAACCAATACAAGTTGTAAGTATACCTATAATCTTTGTGTAAGTAATGATTATCATCTTTTTTTTCTCTCAACATGAAGGGTTATTGTATCTACTGTAAAACGTCTAGGTTACTGTTGTAACCTCCGTTCCCCGATGGAGGGAATGAGACATTGTTTCAAATGACGTGACACCAAGGGTCTTTCTTGAAGGCCTTGGTAACCTCTGAACTTGAAAAAAGGCCAATGAGAAATTGGCAGACAGAATTTGCATGTCAATTGAATCGTGCATTTGTCCATTCAGGTTTTGCACTGAGGAGCCGGGAATAAGGTTTGGCCGTTCAATTGGCACGGTACAGCATTGTGGCCGGGGGGACACAATGTCTCGTTCCCTCCATCAGGGAACGGAGGTTACAACAGTAACCTAGACATTCGCTGTCTGTTTCTCCCTCGACATTGTGTCAAATGAAGAGACACTAAGGGTCCATCACGCCATGCACTGAACAGTGTACGAGAACTGCTGATGCAGATGCGGGCAGGCAGTTGTGTGCCAAAGCAGCAGGCTGCATTAGACTTCCCGTACCCTTCCCAAACGACCCATAAAAATGTCATAAAATTTGTTGGTCGCATAGAGTTAAATCGCCTGGGGCCATTTAACGCTATAACATGCATCGGGTAAGGTGTTCTTTTCCAACTACCATTCTTTCAGGGGGAAAAGACCCCGTGGAGACAATATCCTGCCCAGGCTGGGGGAGGTTAAATGTGGCGAATCTGTCACATGGGATTTCAGGCCACATGTGGAAGTGGCGCGGTGGTAGATTCTACATAGCGAGGGAGGAGTTTCTACAAACACAGCGACTGGGGGACAGAGGGGACTGCCCAAGGGATACGCGGGTCCGATGGCATGGGGACCGTACCACCGAAAATACAGCCAGGGGGATTCATCCAAGAAGGCCAACCCTGTGGAGCACATATTCCTGTACAGAGTAGTTAGTACCCATAGTGGTCTGGTCGGGAATTTCTCCTCTGAATTCGTGGAACAGAAGGCTAGGGAGGAAAGACATCCAGGGAGCGTGAGTTTAGTGGACTCTCCTGGGAGAAAGAGCACACGTGATCACCTCAGTGGAGGGGAAGGGCGCTATGTGCATGCGGAACACCCGGTCAGTCGTTCTGTATTCCCAAGTTCTACATGCTCGGACCTCTTTTCCCAGTTTACCTGAAGCCCTAGATGACTGAGGTGCCTGAGTATCTGGTCCCTGTGGGCACACAGTAACTCTCGAGAGTGGGCTAGGATGAGTGTCGATGAGGTAGTTGAGTATGCGGATGCCCACTTCCCTTAGCGGGGCAAGGGCTGCCTCTGCGACCTTCATAAAGATGCGAGGGGACAGGGACAGGTCGATGTGGAGGACCTTATACTAATATGCCTGGCCGTCGAACACGAACCATAGGAAGGGTCGAATACGAGGCAAGAAAGAGACGTGGAAGTACGTGTCCTTCAGGTCTACCGCTGCAAACTAATACTGATGCTTGACGCAAGTTAGAATGTTTTTATGCGTGAGCATCTTGAACGGGAGTTTGTGCAAGGCCGGTTGAATACTCGCAAGTCTAGGATTAGTCGCAAGCCACATCCTTTTTTGGGTATGATGAAGTAAGGGCTGTAGAAACCCTGCTTCATCTCGGCTGGTGGGACAGGCTCTATCACGTCTTTGAGTAAAAGAGACGCGATCTCCGAACATAGGGTGTTGGCGTCTTCGCTGTGCACCGAGGTAAAGCGGATACCGAAGAAAGGGGGCTGGGGCCTGGCGAACTGAATCGCGTAGCCGAGTTGGATAGACCTGGCTAACCAACACGACGGGCTGGGAGGTGAAAGCCACGTGTCTAAGCTCCGTGCGAGGGGCACTAAGGGGATGATCGTTTTTTATGTACCTGTCAGGTAGTGTTGCGTCGGGACGCAAAAGCGCGTCCCGAGGCTTTGGTGTTAAGGAAAGACTCAAAGCACGTTCCACCCTCCGCACACCCGGCAGGGGGCGTGTTAGTGACTGAGGTGGAGGTCCGACGAAAACTGCTGGGCGAAGTTGTTGATGGTGTTGCCAAATAGGCCGAGCTGGGAGACTTTGGGGTTGAGAAAGAGGGCTTTGTCGACCTCCCGCATCTTCACCAAAATGAAAATTCTAGGCCGAAACCAAAAATTCTAGATGCCCTGGACAAAAATTATTTTTAATCAGACTTTGTTTGGAATAATTGAAGAAATTCAACATGTTTTTATTAGGGATACATAAAACCACATTTTCTATAACTACACATTTCATTATAAAATAGAGTAGACAGAAAAGAATTACATAAAACATTTACCTATTAAGAACATATTTTTTGTTAACTATACTGGATAACGCAGAAGCAAAATTAACAATTAATTCCAGTGAAAATCTTCAGTGAACGTGAAGCCAGTTCTATTGGCACATATTTTCCCCCACAACGCATGTGGACTTGGAATGTTGAATGGATTCTTTAGTGGATCTCTTTTGTCTTTTGGCCTTTTTTTTCTTTTGGATGAAAATGTTCTGCAGCCGAAATTTCAGTTCAACCCTAGTACAAGCAACTTCACTGGCTGGACCTCAAAAGGCTGTCACTCTCCATCAGGCGCAGACTGGCCATTGGGAGAACTGGGACTTTTCCCGGTGGGCCGGCCGTGAAATGGGGCCGCATGAACCGCCATTATGCAGAATGCGCCACAAAACGGCACCGTGATATTGTCACAATAGTATGCCACAGATCTAAACAGTCTAAACTAGCATTAGACGCTTAAACTCTTGTTTGTGTAACACACCTCTTGTCTTGCTGTCTATGGCAGTGTTGCACGTTGCAGATAAAGCTTAAAGGAGACTCAATGTCTATTGCAAGTTTAAGTTAAGTAGCCTTAATGATGAAAGAATTGTATATTTATTTTTATTTTTTTGTAAATCATGACAAACTCAGCTCATAGGATAATATTGTTCTCTCAAGGTCATTGCCATGAGGCAAGTATGATGTTGAAGTTAATATTGTAGAAATTACAACTGACAACAGTGCTACCGCTGTACAGAGTTATTAGTATCAGTTTTGTCTCTCTGGAATCACCTGCCATTTAATGGATGTTCCTGCAGGAAATGTGACTTTCTAACAAGAGAGAAAATACTCTCCTATTAACATTTTACTAATAATTTCATCTATCAAGCTGGATTATGTGCAGTCATTAGTCATTATTTTCTCGCCTGCTGCTGAATTTCACCGCCCGCACTATGCTGTCGATGGAACGTCTCAGTTGAGGAATGATGAATAATGATTTGGTCTCTCAGAGTGTCCATGAAACACAGGCACCAGTCTTGCTTTGTTTACCCCTGACTAACAGTACCATGTAGAGTCAGCTCAGAATGAAGGCAATCTGCTTTCATGATCAATAAACTTGTGGGACAGGGAGGATACACCATGCTGCTCTGGTCTGCCTTTTTCTCTGCGGTGTCATTCATTTTTGGGAGAAAACCAATTCAAGAAGGCACTTGATTAAATGAGTTGTTAGTGTTTTGCCTCTCCACTCTCCCATGACTCCTTTCTTCTGTGGCTCGGAGCTGCTCATTTTATTAAGGGAAAAATCACATCCAATTCTGCTAAATGTGGTGGCAACTGCATTCATTCTGTGCCATCATCTCAGCAAGATTTTTCTTTAAAAATTTGTGATCATTATTTTGCAAACCACATAATACCTGAAGGTGAACATGCAAACCAAGTACAGAATAATTAGGGATGTGCAAAAGTACATATTTTCAAAATCAAAAAGTGTGTGGCTTGTATATATGACTAGTCAACTAGTTGGAAACCTTGCTTATGGCTGGTTTCATGTCCACCAGACGCATTTAAGGGGTGTTAACGCATGATGCATTGTTGTGTTCAGTAATAAAAATGAAAAATTGACAGATAAAATAAAAAATTAACATGGTGTGAGATGTTGAAAAAAAACAGCAAGAGCCATAGACATACTTTGAGATCACTGATTAAACAATATTTGAAGTCCCACTATAATTGTCTTGTGGATTTGTTACAAAAGCATTGCTTTGATTACTGTGGCGGTGGTGCTTTAACAAGGATACATTTATAAACCCAACTTCTCAGTGAGGGTTTTCATGTGCTGACAGTCCAGTAGTTACTGTTAGACAAAAAAGCACAGCACACTGTCAGCATTCTAAACCCCTCTCTGAAGTCATTCCCTTCAAAGCATCTCCAGTAAAAATATTAAGCTAAGTAAAAAATTAAATAATGAACTTGAAAACAGCAGAACATTTTTACATTAAAGCTTGTCAAAAGATTGTATGGCATATATACATATACAGTACTTGTATCAAAGATTTATAACAATAAAAATCTATATAATTAACTATATATTTGTGGCAGGGCGGAGGGCGTGGCCGGGTCGTGATTATACACACCCGGTCCTTTATCAGGCTAATCAAGCCTCCGAGAGGGATAAAGGCCGACTGCGGAGGATTGTGCGGGAGAGAGAGATAGTTTACGGACATGTCCATCATGTGTGTGTTTGTCTTTTAAGTTTCTCATTAAAATATTATTTATATTGAAAAGCCGGTTCTCGCCTCCTCCTTTCAATTGAACTACATTACAATATATATATATATATATATATATATATATATATATATATATATATATATATATATATATATATATATATTTATTTAAAAATAATTAAAACTAATTATGATGGCCCATTTCTTTCAAGTAATTTGAGACAGAGTATAAAGTAAATGTATTTATGATTATTTAAATGTTTGTTTTAATGTTCCATGATTAATTGTGATTAATAACAGAAATATGTTTGATTCATTTCTTTAAAAAAATGATCGAGTCACAGCCCTAATATACAGTATATATATATATATATATATATATATATATATATATATATATATATATATATATATGTGGCAGCTGGGCGTGGTCAAGCGCCCGTCCGAGAGAGAAGCGGTAAGGGCGCTCACACCTGGGCCAAATTATGTCTAACACCTGTCTCTAATTGCAGTAGAGTGAGGAGAGCGGTTAAAATGCCAGCAGCCACAGAGGAGGAGAGAGTGACCGACAAGCAGACCCAGTGTTTTGCCATTTATACGTAGTGTCTGTAAAGTAGTGTGAAAAGAAAATAATTAAAAGTTTACCGTATCCTGGAGACCTGTTTCCTGTTGTCCTTGCAGAGAGAGAGTTTTACACTGGTGCCGAAACCCGGGATCTTTGATTATTAGGAACACCTGTCTTCCAAGGATGGAACAGAATCGCCCCGTAGAGTCCTCCCAGCTGGCGGAAGTCCTCCAGTCCCTCGCTACACTCCATCAGAGCCACCAACAATCCCTGCTTGAGCTCCGGCAAGACCAGGATCGTCGCTTCTTTGAAATCATGCGGGCTCAAGCAGAGGACCGGCACGCCATCCGGAGCCTCCTCAGCCAGGAGGCCGCTCCAGCCGCAGCCGCGACCCCGGACACCCGCGCCACATTGCCCCCACCCGCGTTACAGAAGATGGGGCCGGCGGACGACCCAGAGGCGTTCATAGACCTCTTCGAGAGAACGGCGGAAATTTGGGGGTGGCCCCAAGACCAGTGGGCAGCCCGTTTAGTCCCTCTCCTGTCCGGGGAAGCACAGCTCGCGGCACAACAACTGCCGGCAACAAGCCTCCTGGCCTACCACGACCTGAGAAAAGCCATCCTGCAACGGGTTGGTCGGAGCCCGGAGGAAAGTCGCCAGCTCTTCCGGGCCCTGAAGCTCGAAAAGTCCGACCGCCCGTTTGCGTTCGCTCAGCGGCTCCGTGATGCCTGTCGGAGGTGGCTGCTCTCGAGGGACCGCGGCGTCGAGGAACTAATCGACCAGGTGGTACTGGAGCAGTTTGTTCAACGTCTGCCCCGGAAGACGGCCGAGTGGGTCCAGTGCCACCGCCCGGCGTCGCTGGAGGAAGCCGTCCAACTCGCGGAGGACCACATGGCGGCGATTCCTAGGGCGGATGAGCCCTCTCTGTCTGTCTCCCCTTCCCCTGTGTCTTCCCCTGTTTTTTTTCCCTCCCCTCTTCCCTCTCACTCTGCTCTCTCCCCAGGGTCCGTTCCTGCCCCCCGCAGGCGCGGAGCGTTTGCGCGCCCAGCTCCCCGGCCTTGGGAACACCCGCCAAGCCCTTCCCCATCCTTCAGCCGCTCTCCTCCTCAGGTGGGGGCACCCGCCAGCTCGGGTGCGGCCGCAGCGCCTGGGCCGGTCTGCTGGAGGTGCGGAGACCCGGACCACTTCCGGGATCAGTGTCCGCTGATGGAAATAGGGGCAGTGGTACGGGTCTCCGATGTTCCACAGACTGCCCCCGATCGGGCTGGAGCGTACGGATTCGGTAAGAATCCAGGGGGGTACATACCAAGCTTTGTTGGATACCGGCTGTAACCAGACCACCATCCACCAACGCTTGGTTCAACCCGGGGCTTTGGGCTCAGCTAAACTGGTGAGGGTAAGGTGTGTGCACGGGGATATTCACAAATATCCCGTGGTGACTCTGGCGATCAAATTCAGGGGAGAAAAACATAGTATAGAGGCAGCGGTTAGTCCCCGCCTCACCCATCCGCTAATTTTGGGTACGGATTGGCCGAATTTTAGAAAATTATTGGAGGGAGTTTGTGCGGATGGGTCCTGCGTGAAAGTGAAGGGGTGTGTGATGTGCGATGCTTTGGCGGGGGAGGCGGAGCCGGGGCCGTCCTCTGCTGCTCCGAGTGACGTGGGAAGGGGCGAGGTGGACGCCCCTCCTCTCCGGGAATTCCCGGAGGGGGACTTTCCCTTGGAGCAGTCGCGGGATGATACCCTTAAGCACGCCTTTGACCAAGTGAGAGTAATCGATGGTCAACAACTCCGGCCGGGTGTCGCCGTTTCATATCCGTATTTTTCGCTGATCAATGATCGCTTATACAGGGTGACGCAGGACGCCCAAACAAAGGAGGAAGTAACACAATTATTGATTCCACGGAGCCGTCGGGAAATGGTTTTCCAGGCGGCTCACTATAATCCTATGGCCGGTCACCTAGGGGAACGGAAAACACTTCTCCGTCTAATAGCCCGTTTCTATTGGCCGGGCATTGGCGGTGACGTCCGCAGGTGGTGTGCGGCGTGCCGTGAATGTCAGCTGGTAAACCCACCGGCCACCCCGAAAGCGCCATTGCGCCCTCTACCATTAATCGAGGTCCCCTTCGAAAGAATTGGGATGGACCTCGTCGGGCCATTAGAACGGTCAGCACGCGGACATCGCTTCGTGTTAGTCCTAGTGGATTACGCGACGCGGTATCCGGAAGCAGTGCCTCTGAGCAACATCTCCGCACGCAGTGTTGCAGGGGCACTCTTCAAGATAATCTCCCGGGTGGGGATTCCGAAAGAAATCCTCACCGATCAAGGCACAACTTTTATGTCACGAACACTTCGCGAACTTTACGAGCTCTTGGGCATCAAATCGATTCGCACTAGCGTTTACCATCCTCAGACAGATGGCCTAGTGGAACGCTTTAATAAAACGCTCAAGAACATGATTCGTAAATTCGTACACGATGATGCTAGAAATTGGGATAAGTGGCTAGACCCCCTGTTGTTTGCGGTACGAGAGGTCCCGCAAGCCTCCACCGGGTTCTCCCCGTTTGAGCTGCTGTACGGGCGACGCCCCCGCGGTGTCCTTGACGTCATCCGCGAAGCATGGGAGGAGGGACCTTCTAACAGTAAAAATGAAATTCAATTCGTTCTTGATCTTAGAGCAAAACTCCACACACTGGGGCGACTAACACAGGAGAATTTGCTCCAAGCTCAAGAACGCCAACGCCGGCTGTATGACAGGGGTGCTAGGCTACGGGAATTTGCACCGGGAGACAAGGTACTCGTATTACTCCCAACATCGAGCTCTAAATTACTCGCTAAGTGGCAAGGACCCTTTGAGGTCACACGACGAGTGGGGATCTCGATTATGAGGTTGTACGTACCGATAGAGGGGCGCGCGTCAAATTTATCACCTCAACCTCCTGAAATTATGGAGGGAGGAGGCGGCCTCTGTGACGTTGGCCACGGTAGTTCCGGAGAGGGCGGAGCTCGGACCGGAGATAAACAAAGACTACAATCTCAACACTCCGGTCACTTGTGGAGACCAACTCTCACCGCGGCAGCTCACAGAGGTTTCTGAGTTACAAAAAGAGTTTGCGGACGTGTTTTCCCTCTCCGGGCCGTACAAACCTCATACAGCACCACATCGAGACCGAGCCGGGCGCGGTGGTGCGTTGCCGCCCTATCGCTTACCCGAACATAGAAAGAAAATCGTTCGGGAAGAATTAGATGCAATGCTTGATATGGGCGTAATAGAGGAATCCCACAGTGATTGGTCCAGCCCGGTTGTTCTTGTTCCCAAGAGTGATGGGTCGGTTCGGTTCTGTGTGGATTACAGAAAAGTCAACGCGGTGTCTAAATTTGACGCGTACCCAATGCCCCGTGTTGATGAACTGCTCGATCGGTTAGGTACTGCTCGATTTTACTCGACCCTGGATTTAACAAAGGGTTATTGGCAGATCCCCTTGACACCAATGTCCCGCGAGAAAACAGCCTTCACCACGCCGTTTGGATTACACCAATTTGTGACGCTTCCTTTCGGTTTGTTTGGGGCACCAGCCACGTTCCAGCGACTCATGGATCGGATCCTCAGACCGCATACCGCGTACGCCGCTGCCTATTTAGATGACATTATCATCTATAGCAATGATTGGCAGCGGCACATGCAACATCTGAGGGCCGTCCTGAGATCGCTGCGGCGGGCGGGGCTCACAGCAAACCCTAAGAAGTGCGCGGTTGGGCGTGTGGAGGTACGGTATCTGGGGTTCCACTTGGGTCATGGCCAGGTGCGTTCCCAAATTGATAAGACCGCGGCGATTGCGACTTGCCCTAGACCTAAGACCAGAAAGGGGGTGAGGCAGTTCCTGGGGCTGGCTGGCTATTACAGAAGATTTGTGCCTAATTATTCGGACGTCACCAGCCCGCTGACTGACCTCACTAAAAAGGGGGCTCCAGATCCGGTCCAATGGTCGGAGCAGTGCCAACAGGCGTTTACGCAGATTAAAGCTGCACTTTGTGGGGGCCGCTTTTGCATGCACCTGACTTTTCTCTCCCTTTTCTATTGCAGACGGACGCTTCAGACAGAGGGCTGGGGGCCGTACTCTCGCAGGTGGTGGAGGGAGGAGCGCCCGGTGCTGTACATTAGCCGGAAGCTCTCCTTAAGGGAGACTAAGTACAGCACCGTGGAAAAGGAGTGTCTGGCCATCAAGTGGGCGGTCCTCACCCTCCGATACTACCTGCTGGGGCGGGCCTTCACCCTCTGTTCGGATCATGCCCCACTCCAGTGGCTCCACCGCATGAAGGATACTAACGCCCGGATCACCCGTTGGTATCTGGCTCTCCAGCCTTTTAAGTTCAAGGTGGTCCACAGACCGGGGGTGCAGATGGCTGCCGCCGACTTCCTCTCCAGAAATGGGGGGGGGGTGGTAGGCAGGCCGGATGACGCCCCGGCCTGAGTCGGGCGGTGGGGGTATGTGGCAGCGGGGGCGTGGTCAAGCGCCCGTCCGGGAGAGAGAAGCGGTAAGGGCGCTCACACCTGGGCCAAATTATGTCTAACACCTGTCTCTAATTGCAGTAGAGTGAGGAGAGCGGTTAAAATGCCAGCAGCCACAGAGGAGGAGAGAGTGACCGACAAGCAGACCCAGTGTTTTGCCATTTATACGTAGTGTCTGTAAAGTAGTGTGAAAAGAAAATAATTAAAAGTTTACCGTATCCTGGAGACCTGTTTCCTGTTGTCCTTGCAGAGAGAGAGTTTTACAATATATATATATATATATATATATATATATATACACCAATCAGCCACAACATTAAATTACCTAATATTGTGTAGGTCACCCTTGTGCCGCCAATACAGCGCCAACCTGCATCTCATCTAGGCAACAGCGGCTCGCCTTACAGCCAGCCTGCCTATCTTCTAGAGCTCGAGGTGGATGAGCTCACCGCTGATGACTCCCCTGGGCTGCCACCTTCAGGCCAGCATGCCCAGGCTTTGGCTGACGCGCAGATGTCCGATATGCTTGCCCGGTCCGCCGCCGTTAGCGTGGGGTTGGACTGGAACCCTCCGTCCTCCCCACAGCATTGCGGTTGGATGACTGGTTCCTGGGGCTACCGCGCCGCTCACAGCCAACCCCCCCGGTCCCGTTTTTCCCGGAAGTGCATGATGAGCTGATATCTGCATGGAGGGCACCCCTCTCCACACGTCACAAAGCCTTTCTCTCATCCGATCTCGCTACCCTCGACGGCGGAACGGCCAAGAACAAGAAAGGCAGCGGCTTACAACCGATCTTGGACTTGCGAGTTTTCAACCGGGCCTTGCACAAACTCCCGTTCCAAATTCTCACGCAAAAACACATCTTAACTTGCGTCCGGCATCTAGATTGTTTAGCAGCGGTAGACCTGAAGGATGCGTACTTTCACGTCTCAATTCACATCGACCCTTCCTACGGTTTGCGTTCAACGGCCAGGCATATCAGTACAATGTCTCTGTCCCCTCGTGGCTTCACGAAAGTCGCAGAGGCAGCCCTTGCCCCGCTCCGAGAAGCCGGCATCCGCATACTCAATTACCTCGACGACTGGCTCATTCTGGCCCACTCCCGTGGGTTACTATGCACTCAGAGAGACCAGCTGCTCAGGCACCTCAGCCGTTTGGGGCTTCAGGTCAACCGGGAAAAGAGCAAGCTCGCCTCGGTTCAGAGCATCTCTTTTCTCGGCATGGAGTTAGACTCAGTCTCAACGTTAGCACGTTTCACCAACGAAAGTGCGCAGTCAGTGCTGTAATGCCTTGCCACCTTTAGGCCAGGCACAACGGTCCCTTTAAAACTTTTCCAGAGGCTCCTGGGGCATATGGCATCCTCCGCGGTTGTCGCGCCACTGGGGTTGATGCATATGAGACCGCTTCAGCACTGCCTTCAGACTCGAGTCCTGAGACGAGCATGGCGCCACGGCACACACCAGGTGATGGTCACCCTCGCCTGCCGCCAAACATTAAAACCCTGGACAGACCTCTACTTTTTGCAGCAGGAGTGCCCTTGCAGCATGTGTTCCCGACGCACCCTGGTCATGACCGACACCTCCAGATCGGGCTGGGGCGCCATGTGCAACTGGCACGCAGCCGCAGGCCATTGGAAAGGGGCCCCACTGCACAGGCACATCAATTGCCTAGAGTTGCTGACTGTTTTCTTTGCCCTGCGGAAGTTTCTCCCATTAGTTGGAGACAAACATGTCCTAGTAAGGTCAGACAGCACCACCGCGGTAGCGTACATAAAACGCCAAGGTGGCGTAAGCTCCCGCCACATGACGCGACTCGCCCGTCGTCTCCTCCTTTGGAGCCAGCAACAACTCGCGGCACGACACTCACATCCCTGGCGACCTCAATGTGGTAGCGGATGCGCTGTCACAACAAAGCTGGCCCGGTGGAGAGTGGAGGCTTCACCCCCATTCGGTCCAGCTGATTTGGGAACGATTCGGCAAGGCCCAGGTAAACCTGTTTGCCTCCCGAGAGACCTCCCACTGCACGCTCTGGTATGCCTGAACAGAGGCTCCCCTCGGGGCAGATGCCCTGGCACACAGCTGGCCCTCGGGGATGCGCAAGTACGCATTTCCCCCAGTGATCCTTCTTGCACAGGTGCTGTCCAAGGTCAGGGAGGATGAGGAACAAGTCGCCCTAGTTGCTCCCTACTGGCCCACCCGGGCCTGGTTCTTGGACCTCGTACTCCTCGCGACAGCCCCTCCATGGCGAATTCCCCTGAGGAAAGACCTTCTTTCTCAGGGAGGGGGAACACTCTGGCATCTGCACCCAGACCTCTGGAACCTCCACGTCTAGCCCCTGACGGGACGTGGAAGATCTAGCTGGTCTACCACCTGCCGTCGTAGACACGATCAGCCAAGACAGAGCCCCCTCTACCAGGCAACTTTACACCCTGAAGTGACACTTGTTCGCGAATTGGTGTTCTTCCCGGGCTGAAGACCCACAGAGGTGCACAGATAGGTCAGTGCTCTTGTTGGTCAAGATGGCGCAGAGTATGGCTGCTGCGTCGCGGGCTCCGTCAAAACACTGCAGTTTATTGTTTGTTTTGTTTACAGTTTTGTGTTTTTTTTTGTCTTGGTTGTTGTCTGCCTTATTGTGTACGACAGACAAACGCTTTTGTAAATTGGTTCGCCAATTACACACCAAAAACCGGACTTCAAATTCCTCGACACCGACCCGCTGTTTACAAACACGCCAGCGGAGCCCTTTGTCTGGGCTGCCCGGCCGCGGAAACGTAGAAGGAAAAGGGGAAAAAGAGCCGGCGTTCTCATCAGAGTAAGACGTCGCGCAAATCGACCCCCGCTACCCAGTTTCTACTTGCAAATGTTCAGTCTCTGGACAACAAGCTCTGCGAGCTGAGAGCACGGATCTCTTTCCAACGAGAGACGAGGGACTGCTGCCTTATATGCCTTACAGAAACCTGGCTGGCTGCGGAGATTCCAGACTCGGCCATCGAACCCACGGGGTTCTCCGTGCACCGAGCGGACAGAGCGAAAGACCTCTCAGGTAAAAGCAGAGGTGGTGGTGTATGTTTTATGATCAACAAATCCTGGTGTGATCAGAGGAACGTACATTTTATCAGGTCTTTCTGCTGTCCTGATCTTGAATATCTCATGCTTCTGTGTCGACCATTCTGGCTACCGAGGGAATTCACAGCGGTCATTATCACAGCTGTGTACATCCCCCCGCAAGCCGACACAGACCAGGCACTCAGGGAACTGTACCCTGAGGCTGCGTTCATTGTTGCCGGGGACTTCAACAAAGCCAATTTTAAAACAATAGCACCAAAATACCACCAACATATCAGCTTCAACACACGAGGAGGCCGGGTCTTGGACCACTGCTATTCTCCTTTCCGGGATGGCTACAAATCCCTCCCCCGCCAACCATTTGGCAAATCAGACCACACTTCCGTTCTGCTTCTGCCCGCATACAGGCAAAAACTGAAACGGGAAGCACGTAAAAGTGTACATTTGTTATGTAAATTGTGTTGTGTAAATATGTTGTTTATTGTAATTGATACTGCTATGTTATTCGGAACTGCACACAAGACTTTCACCTACTGTTGGCACATTATAGAGTAATTAAAACCAAGCAGTGCAAAATTGAGAGCTGCAGTAACAGTCTCCTCCCTGGAGAGGTGGAGCTGAGCACTCACAGTACAACAGAGCAACAAATCTACATTACATAGGCGAGGAGATTGATGGCAAACGGCAAGTAGATCGTAGCATTACTGTAATAGATGCTGTGTGTGTAGATGCACTGGTGTGTTAACTAATTATCTTCAACCTCGGTCAGAAGGTTTATATCAGGAAACAAAGAAGAAGAGTTCCACGACAGCCTCTGTTCCAAGCATTGATTTATTTTAATAAATTCCAAAGGTAATTTGTTTCACTTTATCTGTTTGTATGTAATTGAATGTGGTCTCTGAAATCATATAAAGGATAACAATGAACAATATATTCTATAAACTAAACAAATCTTATACTGCTTGAATGGAATATGCATGTATATAACTTAGAAGCATATTAAAGTGAACTTACATAGTCAAAAACGCACATACATCCAAACAAACTGCATGATCTGTCTCATTGCAACAATAGAACGTCTCAGTTACCTACGTAACCTCGGTTCTGTCTAGATGAGGGAACGAGTATTGCGTAAGCTAGCTTACGCTACGGGAAAGATTAATCTTTTCTGAGATATTGAAGCCAAAAAATTATCCTTAATTTTGTATCATTTGTCAACGCAGTGCAGCAACTGCAGACCTTGAGCGGGCTAGCTAGCGAGCTCATTGGTTGCTCTGCGGCAACTGCTGCAGCCTATAGACGAACTTGCGTGAACTCGCGCCCAATGAGAGGCGCCCGCGCGCTCACTGTCCCAAAGCCCGCCAGAATGGGCGTGGCTAGGGTGCATATAAGCGCAGTTCGTAGGCTGGAACCCTGGTTCCCTTCCGCGGGAACTCGCACTGCATCGTTGAAAACGACTCTTTGGGGAACGCTCCTTAGCGTGCGCCTCTGAATTATGAATGAAACTATTCCAATCTTGATTGGTGTTGCGTCATGACGTAACATGTGACGGCATAACCGGATGCATAAAAGTGACGCCGGCACACAAACACATTAGCTTTCGCTCTTCAGCAAGCGCTCTATGTCTATTGTTCGTCTTATTTGGTGTTGTTTGTCTGATTTAAAAATTTTATGGCCACCGAGCAGTTCAAGAAGTGCGTGCACCCCTGCCCTCATTTCATTACGGGTAGGGACACGCATGCTTTATGTGTGAACTGTTTGGGAGCGCAGCACACACAGGCAGCTCTCGAGGGATCTGCCTGTGAAAGTTGTGAAGCACTAACCATGAGAGTGCTGCACTCCCGGTTGGCGTGCTTTGATGAGCACGGTCAGGCTTGCGTTCCCCACGGATCTGGTCCCGCGTCTGTTGAGGCAGCGCGGCGGTTGGGATCGTGGGGTTCGCAGCGGGATCTTGCAGATGAGAATGAGACTGCTACGGCACTTTCTCATTCTTCGTTTGAGGATCCCGTGCCTACTGTGAGTGGTGCAGAAGCCCGCGTCGCGGCTTCTTCTGCCCACGATCAGGTCCCAATGCTTGAGCTCTCTGCTTCCGAGGAAGTGGATATGCTCAGCATTGATACGGACGACCGTGAGTCAAGCACGCCTGTTCTCGGCCACGCTTATGAGGAGCTGGTTGAGGTTGTGACGCGTGCCGTGGCCAGACTTAACATTAGCTGGCCACAAAATGAGCAGGGAACGCTGGTCGGAAGCAAATTAGACGAGCGTTTCCTGCAGCACACATCACAACCCCAGCGCCGGGGTTTGCCGTTTTTCCCTGATCTCCACAAAGACATCTCGAGATCGTGGGATAAACCACATTCGTCCCATGTCTCCAGCCCCAGTGTGGTTGATTACAGCGATGTTTTTGGGGCACGAGATATGGGCTATGGGAAGATGCCTGGTGTGGAGGAGGCTTTAGCCGGTTACCTCTCTCCTGAGTCGGCATCTTCCCTTAAAACCCCGGCGCTGCCTAGTAAGCCCTGCAGAGATACATCTGCATTAATAAGCAGGGCTTACATGGCGGCAGGTCGGGCTGGTTCATGCCTGCACTCAATGGCGATTTTGCAGGCGTACCAGGCCGACCTCCAAAAAGATTTAGACGAGGGGGAGGGGCCAACTCCCGAAGATATCGCAGAGTTGCGCAGAGCCACAGATCTGTCTCTCTGTCTATCTGTCTATTGGCCGCTCTATGGCAGCTATGGTGGCCACGGAGAGGCATCTGTGGCTAAATTTGTCGGGCATAAAAGAAAAAGATAAAGCTTTTCTGCTTGATGCTCCGCTCTCGCCCTCTGGCCTGTTCGGCGACGCCGTTACATCGGTCGTCGACAGGTTTCAGGAGGCGAGGAAACAATCTGCGGCGTTCAAGCAGTTCCTCCCCCGTAGGGCAAAGTCTAAATCAAGTAGGGTGGGGCAAGCAGATCAGCCCCAGCCTTCAGTCTGCTCCTCGCACCGCACAGAGCAAAAGGAGAGCGTTTCCTCTAGAGCCCCTCCTCCAGGAGCTTGGCAACAGAGGAAACGCTCCCAGCGGAAGCCCTCCAGCCAGAGGGGCGACCTGAGGACGTCCTTAAGGCTAGGAGGGCTTCGGGAAAGAGGTCCTAACCAGGGTGGTAGAACCTCGGAGGGCTGTCCCCCCCGCTGCAGAGCAACCGAGGTTGTTCTCGCAGCGGAGTCCTCAGGGAATCGGTGTCGGTTTCCCGCCGTCTCTGACGCTTCGGGCCACATCAATTTCCAGTGAATGCACACTGTGCCGTTCGTGTCAAAAAATAAAAAACACACATCAATTGTGGTCACGAGAACTGTGTCGACTAAATCTTGCCGGTGTTCCGCTTCAGAAAGTCGAGAACAGTGCTCGAGAGGCTGGTTCCCTTAGTAGATTTTGTAGAGGCATGGAATCATCTTCCCAACATATCTGCATGGGTCCTGCATATAATAAAATCAGGGTACAGACTGCAGTTCGAGCACCGCCCCCCCAAATTCTCTGGGGTGGTGCAGACTACAGTGGTTCCGGAGCAGGCTCAGGTGATGGAACAAGAAGTGCAATCTCTGCTGCTGAAGGGGGCCATAGAACGTGTTCCTCATTCAGACAGGGAGTCCGGTCTTTACAGCCGGTACTTTATAGTTCCAAAAAGGATGGGGGTTGAGGCCGATTTTAGATCTCAGAGTTTTGAACCGGTCTCTGAGGAGGTTCAGGTTCAAAATGCTTACTATTCCTGTCATCGTGAGTCAGATCAGATCCGAGGACTGGTTTGTCACGATAGATCTAAAAGACGCCTATTTTCATGTATCCATCCTTCCATGTCACAGGAGGTTCCTGAGGTTCAGCTTTGGGTGAAGCTTACCAATATCGGGGTCTTCCATTCGGACTAGCACTATCTCCCCGCACGTTCACCAAATGTATGGATGCAGCTCTTGCTCCACTGAGACTTCAGGGCATCCGCATACTCAATTATATCGACGACTGGCTCATTCTGGCCCATTCTCGAGAAATGGCGGTTCGGCATCGAAATGTCGTCCTTTGCCACATTCGAAATTTGGGGTTGAGACTCAACACAGAAAAGAGTGTGTTACAACCATCCCAGTGCACAACGTTTCTGGGTGTTTTGTGGAACTCGGTTATGATGCAGGCATGCATGTCTCCTGCACGCATCGAGACCCTTATGGCGATGGTGTCCGGGTTAAAGCTAGGCCAGGCCATCACTGTAAAGCGATTTCAAAGACTGCTGGGCCTCATGGCAGCGGCATCCAACATTATACCTTTGAGCCTTCTACACATGAGGCCCCTCCAGTGGTGGCTGAAAGCCAAGGGGTTTTCCCCCAAGGGGAATCCATTTCGTATAATCACATTAACGCGCAGATGCCTTCGTTCTCTGCTAATATGGAAGAAACCTTGGTTCCTGTCCCAAGGACCAGTGTTGGGAGCGTCATGTCGCCGGAAAACCATTTCGACAGATGCCTCCCTCACTGGCTGGGGCGCGGTCATGGACGGCCGTTTTGCCAGGGGTCTGTGGCAGGACCATCATCATTCTTGGCACATAAACTGTCTAGAGATGTTGGCTGTGTTCAGGGCTCTGAGGAGCTTCCTTTCAGACATCAAAGGTTACCATGTCCTAGTACGTTCGGACAATACATCAGTGGTAGCTTATCTAAACCGACAAGGGGGACTCAGATCGCGCCCTCTGTGCAGACTGGTGCATCAAATAATTCTTTGGTCCCAAGGGAAAATACTGTCTATCAGAGCAATGTATATTCCGGGGGTTCAGAATCAGGGAGCAGACATCCTGTCGAGGCAGGGGCTGAGGCTCAGGGAATGGAGACTTCATCCAGAGGTGGTGAAGTTGATTTGGGACAAATTTGGACCATCGGAAGTGGATCTATTCGCGTCTCGAGAGACGTCCCACTGTCCACTTTGGTTCTCCCTCTCACATCCAGCCCCACTGGGGTTGGACGCCATGGTACAGGCTTGGCCGAGGCTTCACCTGTATGCATTTCCCCCAATCGCTCTGCTCCCGGGAGTCCTGGAAAGGGTCCGCCAAGAGGGCATCAGTCTACTTCTGGTTGCCCGATGTGGCCGGCCCGAGTATGGTTCTCAGACATAATTTCACTCCTGATAGCTCCGCCATGGCAGATTCCTCTGAGGAGGGATTTGTTGTCTCAGGCAGGGGGCACAGTTTTCCACCCTCGTCCAGAGCTGTGGAAACTGTGGGTCTGGCCCCTGAGGGGGTTCAGTACCTAAATGCTGGTCTATCAGCGGGGGTGGTTGAAACCATACTTAACTCTAGGGCTCCGTCTACTAGGAGATTATATGGCCTCAAGTGGAATGTGTTCTCCACTTGGTGTAGAGAACATGAAGTAGATCCAGTCAACTGCCCGGTGGCTTCAGTTCTGCAGTTTCTTCAAGATCGTTTCTCTGCGGGTCTCTCCCCTTCCACACTTAAGGTGTACGTGGCGGCCATTTCGGCTTTCCATGCACCACTGAGTGATGGGCCTCTGGGGAGGCACCAGCTGGTCATTCGTTTTCTCCATGGTACATGGAGGATGAGACCGACAACCAGGTCCAGGGTTCCTGCCTGGGACCTGGCGGTGGTTCTCGAAGGGTTATCCCTGGCCCCCTTCGAACCCCTTCAGTCGGCTTCGCCCAAGGACCTGATGTTCAAGATGGCTTTTCTCTTAGCTATTACCTCTCTAAAGAGGGTGGGAGATCTTCAAGCCCTGGCAGTAACACCAGCTTGCTTGGTGTTCGCCCCTGGCGGAGTTAAAGCCATTTTGCACCCGAGACCTGGCTATGTGCCTAAGGTGCCTTCTAACACGGCACGGTCTACAGTCCTGCAGGCTTTTCATCCTCCACCTCATGTGTCGGCAGAAGAAGAGAGGCTCCATTTGCTCTGCCCTGTCAGAGCTTTGAGCGTTTACCTCGAGAGGTCCTCTTCTTGGAGGAGGTCGGACCAACTGTTAGTGTGTTTTGGGTCACTTAAGAAGGGGCTCCCTGCCTCGAAACAAACCATTAGTAATTGGAATGTTCAGGCTATTATCTCGGCCTACAAGGTGCGCAATTTGCCTTCACCTTTGGCCATAAGGGCTCATTCAACTAGAGGCATGGCGTCCTCTAGGGCTCGCTTATCAGGAGTACCCCTCCAGGAGATCTGTGAGGCAGCCGGTTGGGCTACCCCGCACACTTTCATCAGGTTCTATAGTCTGCATCTCCCTGGTATGCCTGGCGCACGTGTGCTCTCGTCCTAGCTGAGTGCCTGAGTTCAGTTTCACTCTAGGGCAGGCCTTTTTTCGGTGCGTGGCCTAGTGGGCATTCGTTACCCAAAGAGTCGTTTTCAACGACGCAGTGCGAGTTCCCTCGGAACGGAACTTCTCGGGTTATGACTATAAGAAGGAACGAGACACTGCGTCGTCCTGCCACGCCCCTCAATGCCTGAGAGTGGCTTGCTTCATCGCTAGGCTAATGTGTTTGTGTGCCGGTGTCACTTTTATGCATCCGGTTATGCCGTCACATGTTACGTCATGACGCAACACCAATCAAGATTGGAATAGTTTCATTCATAATTCAGAGGCGCACGCTAAGGAGCGTTCCCCAAAGTGTCGTTTTCAACGACTCAGTGTCTCGTTCCCTTCTCAGGGAACAAGGGTTATAGTCATAACCCGAGACGTTTTCATTGAATGAAGCGAAAATCGCTCGTGGCGCGAGCACGGCCAGCTACGCAATACTCGTTCCCTCATCTAGAGAGAACCGAGGTTATGTAGGTAACCGAGACGTTCTCTTACGAGAGGTTCTCTCGTATTGCGTAAGCTAGCTTACGCTACGGGAACCCATTGTCAACGCCGTGCGCGCCAAGCATCCACTGCATGAGCCCCAGGGGGGTGGGGGGACCCGGGGGAGCCCTTGTGAGTGGGGAAATAATATTTGGCCAGCAAGAGTGCGGGTCAGTGTGTGTGTGATACATAAGCACATAGTGGGAAGGGAAAAACAGAGCGGCGGTGCCGGTCTGTGTGGAATGTGTCCCATTAGTGCAGCTCACCAGGGGAGCTGTAGCATATTAAACCGCTAGTAGTTTTGCCTGCAGAGCGGGCACTTCCAGATTGTAAAATCTGACAAAGGTGGAGGGGGAAGCCCAGCCCGCTGCCACACATATGTCCTGAATGGAAATCCCGCTGGACCATGCCCACGAGGAGGCCATGCCTCTGGTGGAGTGAGCCCTAATAGAGGGCATGGCAGGTCGGGCATGGCAGGTCTATCGATGCATACGCGGCAGCAATAGCGTCCACTATCCATCTAGACAGTGTCTGTTTCGAAGTGGCGAGACCCTTGGTACGCCCTCCGAACGAAACGAAAAGCTGCTCAGCACGTTTGAAAGAGGCGGAGCACGCAGTATACAATCTCAGTGCTCTGACTGGGCAAAGGAGATTTGTGTCGCGTTCGCTATCAGATGCTGGCAGAGCCGATAGGGAAATAATCTGTGCTCTGAAAGGAGTACCGATCACCTTGGGGACATAGCCGTGTCTAGGCTTTAAAATGACCTTAGAGTCACTTGGTCCAAACTCAAGACACGCAGCGCTGACAGACAGCGCGTGAAGGTCTCCCACACGTTTAACTGATGACAGGGCAGTCAGAAAAACTGTTTTGAGTGAAAGGTATTTCAAATCCACGGATTCAAGCGGTTCGAAAGGGGGGCTTTCATAGCTTCGAGAACTACAGAAAGATCCCAGATAGGAACCGATGGGGGGCGTGGGGGGTTCATCCTTCTAGCTCCCCTGAGGAAGCGGATGACCAGCTCGTTTTTTCCCCGCGACTGGCCGTGCAGGGGTTCGGCGAATGCCGCGACGGCCGCCACGTACACTTTGAGCGTGGATGGGGATCTGCCCTTATCCAACAGCTCTTGTAAAAACACGAGCAGTGACGACACCCCACATGTCCATGGGTCCAGGTCTCTGTCGGTGCACCATTTTGAATACACCGACCATTTGGACGCATAGAGTCTTCTCGTGGAAGGGGCTCTAGCGTGTATGATAGTGTTCATTACTCCTTCTGGCAAAGCGACGGGTAGTCGTTGATCACCCACGCGTGCAGCGCCCAGCGCTCTGGGTGGGGATGCCAGATCATGCCGCGAACTTGAGAGAGGAGATCTGCTCTCACTGGGATGGGCCACGGGGCTGTCAGTGACAGCTGCGTAAGCTACGGGAACCATGTCTGATTCTCCCAGCACGGGGCTATGAGGAGCACCGAGTGACGCATTTCCCTGATCCTCTGCATTACCTGTGGCAATAGCGAGACGGGAGGGAAGGCGTAAAGCGGGCGGTTGGGCCAGTCCTGGGCCAGCGCGTCCTCGCTTTTCGAGAAAAATACTGGGCAGTGAGAGTTCTCTTCTGACGCGAAGAGGTCTATCTCTGCTCTGCCGAATATTTGCCATAATTTCTGGACTGTTTGAGCGTGCAGGGACCATTCCCCTGGGGGAACATTGTCTCTGGACAGTCTGTCTGGGCCGTCGTTCAGGTGGCCTGGCACGTGCGTCGCCCTCAGCGAGCGCAGGTGGCCCTGGGACCAATTTAGCATGTGTTTTGTCAGATGGAAGAGGTTCCTGGATCTGACACCGCCCTGACGGTTTAGATAGGATACCACAGATCTGTTGTCCGAACGGACCAGGACGTGGTGACCCTGAATGACCGGGAGGAAGCGCACCGCTATCATTTCCAGACAATTTATGTGAAGGAGCTTTTCCTGAACTGACCATAGGCCGAAAACCGGCGAGCCCTCGCAGACCGCGCCCCAACCCATGTTGGACGCGTCTGTCGAGATGACTTTTCGGCGAGATACAGCTCCCATCGTCACTCCCCGCTGATACCATTCGGCCACCGTCCAAGGCTGCAGAGCTGATATACTGGTCTGAGTCACTCTGATCGGCTGGCGGCCTGTGGCCCACGCCCGGCGAGACGCGCGGGTGTTTAGCCAATGCTGAAGCGGGCGCATGCACAGTAAACCCAGCTGAAGTACTGCTGCGGCTGAGGCCATGTAACCTAACACTCTCTGAAATTTTTTCAGAGGCGTGAGGCTGTTCATCTGAAAAGACGCGCGCGCCGTGTAGATAAGCGAGCCGTCATTGCCACAGAGTCTAGTTCTATTCCAAGGAAGGAAATTGCCTGACTGGGCTGTAGTGAGCTCTTGGTCCAATTGACTGCAAGACCCAGACTGTTCAGATGACTGAGGAGAACTGTCCTGTGAGACAGAAGCTCCGTATGTGACTGTGCCAAAATCAGCCAATCGTCCAAATAGTTCAGAATTCGCAAGCCCTGACTCCGCAGGGGTGCGAGCGCCACATCCATGCACTTCGTGAAAGTACGGGGTGCTAAGGACAGGCCGAACGGAAGGACGGTGTATTGATAAACCTGACCGTCGAAGGCGAATCTCAAGAATGGCCTGTGACGGGGATTTATCTGAATCTGAAAATAGGCATCTTTCAGATCGAGAGAAATAAACCAGTCCCCTGGCGCACATGCGCGAGGAGTTTCCTGATTGTAAGCATTTTGAACGGTCTTTTTGCAAGCACCTTGTTCAAAACCCTGAGATCTAATATTGGTCTGAGGCCGCCGTCTTTCTTGGGGACAAGAAAATAACGGCTGTAAAACCCCGACTCGCTCAGTGAAGGCGGCACTCTCTCTATGGCCCTTTTGCACAGAAGGTTTGCTATTTCTGAATGAAGCATGCAGGCTGCTTCCGTGTTCACAGTAGTTTCGAGCCGCGCCCTGAAGCGGGGAGGGCGGCGATCGAACTGTAGCAAATAGCCCTGTTTTATTGTGCTTAACACCCATTTGCATATCCCTGGGATAGCTTCCCACGCTTTGAAGCGTAACACTAGAGGGTGAATGGCCGAGTCGCCCTGATTGCCGTACACAGCGGGCTGAACAGAATGTGTGAGCGCGCTTATTGTGCTTATGCATGACTGCTCGCAGACAGCAGGGACATGCTGTTCTGTGAGTGACTTCCCGATTGAGATGAATGGGGAAAGAGTCACATCTGTTAAGTGATGCGCGAGCATAGTCACGGGCACAGGACTTACACATAGAGAGGTGTTTGCTGGCCGTGTGACAGAGCGGGCAGAGAGGGGACGCGCGCACAGGCTCGTGGGCGCGTTTATTGACTCTAACACTCGAGCGGGCTGTGCCCGCTTTATGTGAGTGTGCTCTGATAGCAACACGGGAAGTGTAATGCTTGTGTGTAGGGGTGAACTCTGGATTGTGGGCACATTTTCTACACATAAGACATGTTTGCTCTCTGATAGGGACACGGGAAGTGTAATGCTTGTGTGTAGGGGTGAACACTGGATTGTGGGCACATTTTCTACATATAAGACATGTTTGCTCTTTACAAGATCTTTTTGTGTCGCCGTGAAAACGGCGTTTGAGTGCAGGCAAGCGGGTAGTAATACCGGCCTGTTGGCTGCTGAATTCACCACTGTAGTAGCCTGAGAGAAGGGGACTGACAGGGGGCGAAGCTTTGACGGTGGTCCGGCCGCGGCGGGACTGAGCCGTTGTTTTTTTAAACAAAGCTAGGAGGACTTCGGTTGTTCAGGTTTCAGCGCAATCTTAGGCCGAGGCCCGCGGGGGGGCGGCGGTCTGCGGCGGCTGTCTGAGCGCGATCTGGGGCGGCCGCCCTGTCGACGCTGGGAAGTCTGGCTTTGTTGAGCTGGGCGCTGTGAAGATGCTCCTGCAGGAGGCTGGTTACGTGGGCGGCCTGCAGAGGAGCTAGCGCGGCGAGGCAGGAAGAGATTCATGGCTTGGGTGGCTTTCTGGACTTCCGAAAAACGGTCAACAATGCCACTTACCGTGGAACCGAAGAGACCGGACGGAGAGAGCGGCGCGTTGAGGAACGTGGCGCGCTCAGCTTCTCCCATGTCAGCTAGCGTTAGCCACAGGTGTCTCTCGGTTACAGTCAGCGAGGCCATGCTCTTCCCTAGGGCTTGAGCTGCAGCTTTGGTGGCGCGAAGGGCGAGGTCCGTCGCGCTCCTTAGATCTGTAACAGCCTCTGGGTGCCTGCCTTTCTCATCCCATTCCCGAAGAAGGTCCGCTTGGAGGATCTGCAAGACGGCCATGGAATGCAGAGCAGATGCGGCTTGGCCGGCGGCGGAATAGGCGTGGCCAACACAGGCGGAAGTAGTTCTGCAGGCCTTAGACGGGAGCACTGGCTTAGACCGCCATCTCGTGGAGGGCGGGCAAAGGTGTGCTGCTACCGAATCCTCGACCGGGGGGATGGAAGAGTAGCCCTTCTCGGCGGCGCCATCCACTGAAGCGAGAGAGGTGGAGACGTGGGATCGAATCCTGGCTGAGAGAGGCGCGTTCCACGATTTAGAGAGCTCGGCGTGGAGTTCCGGCAGGAAGGGAGCGGCCCGGGCCGCGGGCGCCGCGCGGTGACGGCTTTGAAGAAAGCAGCCGTTGAGTCTGTTGGGAGCCTGCTCAGGGGGCGGTGACCACTCGAGCCCTATGCGGTCGACGGCCTGTGTGAGGAGGCGTATCTGTTCCCCTTCGACTCCGAAGGGTTCCAGCCTACGAACTGCGCTTATATGCACCCTAGCCACGCCCATTCTGGCGGGCTTTGGGACAGTGAGCGCGCGGGCGCCTCTCATTGGGCGCGAGTTCACGCAAGTTCGTCTATAGGCTGCAGCAGTTGCCGCAGAGCAACCAATGAGCTCGCTAGCTAGCCCGCTCAAGGTCTGCAGTTGCTGCACTGCGTTGACAAATGATACAAAATTAAGGATCATTTTTTGGCTTCAATATCTCAGAAAAGATTAATCTTTCCCGTAGCGTAAGCTAGCTTACGCAATACGAGAGAACCTCTCGTAAGAGAACACTCTAGATAAGACTAAACTTGTCTGGGCATGTCCGTAGCCCCGCCCACCTATGATGTCATGAACTCAACAGGGGGTTTTATACATTTACAGTTTGTCGAATTTGCCAAACAACGGTGTCATGTCCCGGTGCTACAGTACATTAAATATGATGTTTTATTTATTCAAACACCACCGCACAATTGGTGGAATTGCGATGCAGAAACAGCAGCATCATCAAAGTTGCACCTCTTCCAGAGACACGGAGCAAGACACTTGTAAGTAACAAAAAAAAGCTTATTCAAAAATCTGAAAATGTAAGAAACCCACGATTACATGAGACTCATTATTCTCTGTTTTTTTCATCGAAATATAAACAGGTATGAGTATGTGTACCGGGGAAAGAGGGTAAAAAAAAAAGGGTGCCAACAGTTTTCGCTCAAGCCACTAAATAGTACTAGATTTTGTACATAATCGTTAAACCAGAGATCAGATTCCTCTCTAGTCTGCCTCAAAAATAAACTACTTATTGTCAACCATTCTGACCCATCCCTAAAAGCAATATTGATCCTCAAAACAACAATAATCATTTTAACCAATTGCTTTACTTTTAACTAGACCTTGAAAATGCCTTCCAGAGCAAAAGTCAGGTTTCAGAGCACAGTGTCAGCATCATTCCCTGCATTTTCCCCATTGCATTGGTTTCATCCTAATATTTAACACATAAAATAAGTTTAAAAATGAACTAGTCTACTTAAACTGATTTTGTTTACATAAAATGCATGCCAGCATTTTATCTTGGAGAAGCAATAGTAATCCCTGTATAGTTGCCAGCCACTTTCAGATTTATTGATGTTTATCTGTTAAAATAATTTAGATAAGGTCCCTGCGGTTGTTGTTAAGAGACTTATGGTACATGAGCATACAAGATTACAGAGCATATATTTGAGTGTGCATTAAAGTAGTAGAGGGACAAGGTAGATGGTCTTTGGCATCTTCCTTCTCATATGCTATTTGTACAATAGGATAGCATGGCTGGTAAAAGAATACAAATCATAAGTCCTAAGCCAATGAAAAAGATTGAAAAGGGAAGCTTTACAAATCTAATATAACTGTAGGCTTTGACTTAAAAGTTAATTGCATAGGATGTCAGATTTTAAAAAGCAAGCAACATTAAAGGGCACCTCTACACATTTAACAATCTTAGATTTGTGCTAAGTTTGAAAGGTTTAGTGTTGTATCTTTGACCATCTCCTTCGAAGATAGTTGTCTTAAATTAAGTCTCAGGGGTAACATGCGTTCCTGGCACTTGTGCTTTTAGGCTAATCATCTTGCTATTGATCTGTGGCACAGGCAGCAAGGATGGATCTCCTGAGAGAGAGAGAGAGAGAGAGAGAGAGAGAGAGAGAGAGAGAGAGTAAAGTGTTTTATCAGTACTTTTATCAGTACAGAGAGTATAAAAGTGTACTCAGAAACTTAGAACACAGAGACATGAAACTGAAGTTATGTAGGGCAGCTTATGAAAGGAAAATGCTACCCATGGCCATTACATTTTTCATCAGTCTTGTTTTATAATAACTATACATTGGATATTTTTAAACTTCACTTGTAGAATTGACTGAGATCTCTTTCTGCCATCTGACTCTTAAGCCTTATTTTTTGCTGTGTATATACTTAAAGTCAATCGCCATTAGGGATCCTACTTGAAGTGACCAAACCATGATCAGTACTCAATGAGCATTGACTTAAATTGATTTCAGAAAGAGATGGTTCTGACTTCTGATTTCTTGTTCTCGCTGTACAGGGCTGAAAATCCGCGAAGTTATGATCAATGTTACCAGGCAGCAGGTGGAGGATTTTCATGGTCCAGAAGACTACTGGTGCCTGTGTGTTGCCTGGAGTCATCTAGGAACCTCGAAGAGTCGTAAAGCCACTGTGAGGATAGCCTGTGAGTATACCAAGACATTTACAAATCTTTTAAAACATTCAAACATTTCTTTCTCTTTTAGCATTGCTCGAAAAATTGCTTGCATGGCAAAGCTAAAACTTGTTTCATTTGTTATTTTAGGGCTGTCAAATTAATTTAAATATCATTAAAGCTCAACAATTATGAAATATAGCATCTAATCTGTCAACACTGTAAACTAATGAAAAAGCAGTAAAAAGCAGCAAAAACTGGGGGCTAGTGGCAAAAATCTATTACACGTTGTTTTGTTTATTTGTTATTAAATAAGGAACTAAATGCATTAAATCAGAATGCACTTCATTTTAAATGATATAGTTAGAGGCAAATTTGAGCAAAGTCTGAATATTAGATTAAACTAATTTCTTTATTTTAAATAATTTATAGTTAATTAATAGTTACAAATTGTTAATTATTTTCATCTATCAACAGCCAGAATTATTGTTCAATAGCATTTACTTGTAAATCCAGTACTCTGAAGTGAAGCCTGAAAACTGAAGTGTCTTGTTTTTATAGATGCTGAATTTCCATGGTTTTTGAATATTTTGTAGTGCTTTCTTCCATCTTTTTGAAAGATGTCGCAGTGTATGTGAAATACAATCCATTGCTGTACATGCACAGTGGGTGAGAAGCAGAACTGCCAACCAGCGACACCTGCAACACAAGCAGATGCCCGGAAACACCATTGAGACTGCCTACACTCTCTTTCTCTCTTACCCTGGCTTTCCAAAGTTGCATAGTCAAAACTAAGGGCAAGGGAGCATAAAGAACAGGATGCTGAGTAGAGAAGGCGATTGGCATAGATAGCTAGATAATGGCTCAGACTCAGCACGCTATGACAGCTGCCTCTTATCTTTTCAAACAGACCTCAGAAAGAACTTCGAGCAGGATCCTCAAGGGGAGGAAGTGCCAATCAAGGGTATGATTGTGCTGCATTGCCGTCCCCCGGAGGGAGTGCCCATGGCAGAGGTAAGACCCATCCTCTCAGCCTCTGACATCATTCCTACAGGGACAATATCTGGGAAGAGCAGTGCGTGCTCTCTGCTGACTGGAGAGGGGCTTCAGTGCTGTTGTTTTCAACCTATATACAGAGAAACTGCTGCCTGTTTCTAAAGGGATGGTTTACCCAAAAATGATATTGTCATAAATGATGTTGTCAAAAACTCTCATGTTGTTCCAAAGCTATTTGACTTGTTCAGTCTCAGTAACCATTCACTTTCATTTAATCTTTTTTCCATATAATTATATTGAATGGTGACTAAGGCTGTCATTCTGCCAACATCTCATCTACTCCATAGAAGTAAGTCAAATGGATTTGTAACAACACGATGATGAGTAAATGATGAGAGAATTTTCATTTTTGATTGAGCTATCCCTTTAAAAAAGAACAGCAACTGTGTGCTGACTGTTGTGATCATATTTGATCATAATAAGGAGTTGTGTGCAGCCAAAGGTCATGTAAGGTATAAAGACGACAGGTCCACATATCGTGGATCGTGAGCAGGTGATATATGTTTATAATATACGTGTGTGTGTGTGACTGTGGCAGGGTTTGAATCTTGGCAGCCAGCAATACTTCATGAATGATTCAGAGATGAAATGGAAGAGCTCTGTCAGCTTCTGTCTCCTCTAGAACACAGTGGACAGAAAAGGAGGAAATCTGGGAAGGACTAGAAGACAAGAATCTCTCCTTAAGTCCTTTGTCAACATAAATTAAGTCAGCTATAAGAGTGGATAGTGAATAATGTAGAGTGCAGACCAGCAATGGGCAATCCAGTCCATTCCAGCACACCACACCACTGCCATGAAAATTTTAAATCCAAGCTGTGAGGGGGAGGAGTGCAAAGATTTATAAGGCATCATTTTACCAGCCTGCGGGATGCTAACACACTCTCTCTCTCTCTCTCTCTCTCTCTCTCTCTCTCTCTCTCTCTCTCTCTCTCTCTCTCTCTCTGTCTTAGTGGAAATGTGTTTGTGGTTTTAAACTGTCATAAACACCCCCTTGAGAAATGCTCTGTAGGATTTCTGTGGTCACAAAGCTAACAAGACTTATGCCTTTTTGCATCAATCTTTTTTTTCACTGGTGGCTTTTAAGATATATAACCTACTAGATCTCTGTTACAATATGTAAGCATATACTAGGTATGTTCTAGAGTACTATCATTGGTCACTGTGACTTCACATGCACTTTCATCAGAATATCTAAACTGCTTTTAACCATACAGCAAAGGTGTATGGTGATTCACACTGCCAAGCTTCAAAAAGTACAAAAAAAATCAGCATAAAAGTAGCCTGAACAACTTATTCAAAAATATTCAAAATCTTTGGAAGCCATATTAAAAAAAGTTTTTTGATGAACAGATCAAAGCTTATTTTTTTCACTAATAATATTTCAGGAGCTGACACAAAAGGACTCTCCTTTTGTGTTTCACAGAAGAACATAATATGTGGTTGGAACAACATCGGGGTGAGTAATGACAAGAAGCTCATTTTTGGGTGAACTGTTTCTTTAAAAGTCCCCTTTATGTGTCCCCTTTATGTATTGAATTAAATGTTGTCATGAAATGATGCTGTGTCTACACAGGGGGCTTCTTAGCACTTCAGTAATTACAACTTCAACACAAAAACATTGAAATGACCTTTCAAAAAGAGAAAAGTTTACTTATTTCAGACCTAAACTGTTACAAGATTCCCCAGAGAGCTGCTTAAGCTTCTCTGCACAGTTGGTCTAGACTGTGTTATCATAAAAATCTTTTTAATGAGATTATGCAAACTAAAGTTTTGCTACTGAGGAGCAGTACTCATTTGACCAGCAAAACTTTTTGTGATGTGTTTTTATGAATAATCACTGCATTTGTTGTATTAAATACCCTTTTTCAATTTTAGTTGGGCTGAAGAATGGTCACACTTTTACTGTTTTTTCTCTGGGCTATTAACAGAATGCTTTGAGAGGGGGAAAATGCAGATAAAATGTAATATCTCATATCTTGTATTTCTGTTTCATACCTCTTTTCCTTTATTCCTACCTGTTTCCAATTTTTTTGCTTTCTCCTTGTATTTTGCTCTTATCCTGTAACAGCTACCATGTGAATGATGGTCCTCATGATCTAACAAGCCAATTACAGGCCTGTCTGAGCTGGGTGGTATTGTCTCTGTGTTGATAAGGCTAATCAAGGAAGAATGATAATGTTCTTGTGTGTCCAGGAGAGAATGAGAAAATGTGCTTTATGTTTGTGGTTGCCTTTCATTCTGCATTAAACTTCTTATTGGCCACCATGGGATCTGTAGCAAGCCCAACTCTCAGTGTATATCAAGGAATAAATTGGGATTTTGACATTTTAAATTTAGTTGAATGGAAAAACTAGGAAAGAACGAGTCTGTGCAAATGGAATTCATTTATGGACTTTAATTTATTTAATTTAAAAGAGATGACTTGGATTACAAAGATCACCTCAATCCTACTGATGAAATGATAAAAGCCAACCTAACAATATGTTTTCCATTAGAAAAAGGGGTAAAAACAGCTCCAGTGAGAAATGGATGATCCCCATGAAATGTTTGCTATAGTGCAGAACACAATTGCCATGAGCATACAGTACATTGGTTTATGAGGTTGAATTTATAAAACAAATGTACACACTTTAAGTCTCTCTGAACCTTTTCTGGCCTCTCACTGACCCTGCTTCATTGACATCCTGTCTCAGGAAATATCTGAGTCAGATTCTTTGATTTTAGAAAGAAAACAGATTGTTTTTTAATGTAGCTGAGACAAACCTGTTAGAGTTAAAAAAAAATGTTTTACTTTATAGATGGATAATTCACCATGTGTTGATTTATTGACAATAATGTATTGCCATAGTTAACGTATTATTTATGCTGCCGTTTTCATGTTAATAGGAAGGCAGAAGTATTCTATAGCCCTGGTAGATGTTCTGTGATTTGATTGGTTGGTTTGATCTGTTATGGTGGTGTTGCACAAAGGTTAAAGCTCTTGTATTACTTGCACATGCTAAATTACCATTTACTTGACTGAAATAATGCAGTCATAACCGGACCCATAACTACAATACTTTAAGTGTATTTATTTTGAGAAAATTGTTCTAAAATATTGCAGAAAAGAACTGGGCAGCAACTCAGCAGCACATTTGGGAATAAAGCATGTTTAAAGAGCTCTTAAACAAGGACAAACTATTGCATATACTGAGACAGAGAAGGGTTGGGGTTGGATGAATGATTCCACTGTCCTGGAGTACTTGAGCTTAACAGTAGTTGCATTATGACAGTTGTATTATAGTGATTTGCTAACCCTGAGCACTAGGCAACCCTTGAATTGCTATACATATATATATTTGACCTTTCTTTTTGCTTTTTTGCTTTTTTTTTTTTTTTTTTTGCTTTATGGCCCCTGGTCACTGTCTACTTTCAGAAGAGAGCTACTTCAAAATAATGTTAATAGAAGAAAGTAAAACAGATTTCCAAAGAGTATTTATGGTTACTAATTTAAAAGCAAAGCGATTAGCCAATCATAACAGAGGTTATTAACATAAGTCTTAAAGTGTAGAAAAACAGCACATTTGATGTTGGCTAACAAAATGGCCATTAAAATCTAAATCATGACCTTGGAAAAATGTTATAAGATAAATTGCATACAAAATGAAGTGCTGCTAAATTGCCGTTTATATCTCCTTTTGAGCAGCTAGAACGTTTTAAGTTGGTTCAACAAATACAACCTTAATTTTTATTTTTTTATTATTATTAATTTTTAATTTAGTGAAAGCATTTGTGCAAGTTATAGACTTGGATGTTTCTTGGTTTTTTAAACTGAATACCTGTTTGAAAGTTGCTAGATATGCTCATTGCATACCAAAGATGAAAACAGAAATTCAAACACAGCTGTCTATACTATCAAAGGTTGCTGTAGAAATAAATGTTTCAGATACATCGTAGGTGTATCTGTTTGTGTTGGTTTTGCCATCGTTTTGTGTGCATGTGGGTTTGATTTGACTCAGTCATTGAGAGGGGTGTTATGTTTCTGGTCTCTGAGGGGTGTCTATCATACCTGTTTAATCATAGTAAATGCCCTGCTGAAAAATTAAGTAGTTTCAACAGCCTCTTCTCCAATATACACACACACACAAACTCATTTGCATTTCTATTATGTTTGGGATTTTCATTGTCTTCTGTCGATTTAGTGAGCAGATGACTTTTTTCTATCCCTTCAGCCTACAATTTCCCCTAAACCTAACCATGACAGAATTTTTTTTAATTCTACAATCCTTGTGGGTATGTTGTCGCCACATGTAGGCAAAACCTGACAACCCACCTCCACCGATAAAAAATATTTTCAAGCGGTTGACTTCCTGTCCTCTTTTTATGGGTGAGAGCAGAGTAGCCACAGTGCTTGGGATAAAAGCGAGGTATTCACTTAGGCTGATCTCTTCCTGTCAACAGGGCCTTAATCAGGCAGGATATAAGCACTAATGTAATCACGAGATCCTCTTGAGGCTGTGGAAACTCTTCCGTCAGCCCTGCCACTGTTTGCTGCACTATAATTGAAACAAATGTGCCAATTAGGCGATTCCTTTCGCACATCTTCTGCCACACATTCACTTAGCTAATTTGTGTTTGTCCCCTACCTTTTATCCTCTCTCTCTCTTTTACTCTCTTTACCCTTTTTATCTTTTCACTCCTTCTTTTGACTGTTTTGTTCTCTCCCTCACACAAGCACACTCTCTCTTTCTACGTCAACATGCCTGTTCTCTACACCTTTTCATCATTAACCAAAGGCTGAGATGACGTGGTGCTCAAGAATGCACAGCAGGGCAAATGTGTCAATAGAGAGGTTTCAACTCCCAAGTTTCCTTGAAAACACCAGAAAATGCATAAGAAAATTGCTTTCTTCTAGCAAATGTTTGTTGCATTTTAAGTATTGTATGGAAGATAAATGTCAATCTTTCTCACCCTTTTAATGCCACTTGACTTCAGATTTCACCAAATATATTTTTACAGCTTCAACTTCATAAAAATCTAACTTCATGAGTCTTACTATACTTCGGGATTCCTCATATAGCTCATAAAATTATTAAAACATATTATGAACTATGAACATGAGGGTAATGTAATTCTGAGAAATTACCTGGAAATAGCACCGAGTGCTGTGATGAAACTGGAGGAAAAGGGTGAAGAGGGCATAGCTGCAATTACTGTTCAGAGCATGAGCACAGAATAAGTTATCTAAAGAGAATATGTTATGGACCCACATTATCAAAAAAACAATCAAATCAGATACATAGCGGTGTGTGACAGATGTGTAGGACACCGCACATATTATTTGGTTTCTACCAATGTTTAAGTTAATTGTTTGTTTATTTTAGAGTTTAATGTGGTTGTCTTTTTGTAACCAGTTTAATTTATAACATGACACAGATCTCGCTGAAATTGATTGTGAGTGCATGAAATCTTGAAATGCTTCACTTTTGATTTCAATTTGAATAAACGACTACACTCCGCTGCATCATAGCAACACAGCTCATCTGCCATCACCTTGATATGTGTCCTCAATGCCATGGTGGTTTGTTAGAGCACATGCTCATTAGCTGACACAGCAACACACATAAAGTACCAACATAGGAACGCAATACATTTAAAAATGTATTCTACTTAATATTATTGTTTTAGCAATTAATTTGTAACTGTAATCAGATTACTTAATTTGGTTAATTAACACATTACATTACTGCGTTAATGCAAAATGTAATCAGATTACTCCCAACACTGCTCTGGAGTGAACGGCCGCATTCCATGTGTCAGAAAACAAAGGGAAAAGTGAGTGTTTTAGCTCCAACTTTATGCTGGGCCAGATAAACTGGACTGTGCCATTATGTTCAGAACTGCAGGGGGGATTTTTTTCTTCACTGTAATTTCATTATCTATTTGTATTAGTAATATAGGAAGTTAATTTATTGTATTATGACAGTTAGAATTCTGTTTGTATGTTGATAAAACGTGATGATTATATTGAGTAAATTGTTATTTTGATACTTACCTTTAATTTGTGTTTGGTAGAGTACACGATGTAGATATATAGGTGTGGTGAAAGCAAGGCGAGAGAGTGGGACTGAAGGGATTTTGGTGTGTACACTGGAGGGGTCCTGGCAGATCTGAAGGGGGTGGGGGAGGAGAAGGAAGAGAGGAAGGGCAGTCTCTGATCCATGCAAACAGAAGGTGGCGGTAAATACATTTACAAGTTTGCGAACCGCCGTTAATGAGAAGAAGATGAAGAAGGCCAGAGGGTCATTTTTAGTGATGGGAAGATCGGGTATAATTGCTGACTTGGATCTTTGAGTCTCTTTCAGCAAAATTAAAGAATCTTTATTCAAGTAATTTAGTTAATTTGAGCAGAATGAAATTAAACTTTCAATAGCCAAATCCCCTACAACATGTCTACTTTATTAACACCAAACTTTGATTATAGTCCCAATAAGGAAAAATTGATAATGGGCAAATGGACAAATGATGAGAAACAGAAAGATTAGTTCACCTCTGGATTGAATCAGCATATACGGCTGTCACGTGACAAAATTGCAGAATTTACAAACAAACATGACAACATATAATCCACAACTTCGGTATAAGGATATATAGAAAAACGTCTGAGGAAACAGCTCTTAATAACATGAATAATAAAAAAATAAATAAAAATGAAATAAATAAATAACGCAGTGATAAGACATTGTCGTACCAGGGGAGAATTCAGTCTAAGTTCGGTTATTTTCTATTGTCGGGAAGTGTTTTAGGAAATCGTGCAATTTTTGTCCTTTTGGACCTTTTAGAATTTTAAGAGATTTCAAATACAATTTAAATTCATTTAAAAATATATAATATTTGGGGGATTTTTAGTTCTACACTTGTGGATAAAAAAATTTAGCTAGTCACAGAATTGTATTACAACAGAGTTCATTGTCTTTGCTTAGCAATATCAAGCCAAATGTTATGTCGTCTCTGGAGACAGAAGTCGGGAATGAAGAGATTTTTGCTGTATCAGAAGACTTGAGAGGTGAGCTAATAATTTCTGTTTCCTGTGTGAGCAATGCAAAGTGTAAATGGCTTCTCCTAATGCATTCCATAAAGGTGCTGTTATTTCTTATTCAACCATATACATTACAGAATATGGCATGTCACAAACTGTCACGAGACACTTGAGAGCCAAAGAGCATTCGACATCACTGCCATAAAACCACTGGTTGTAATGCTTGAGGTGGCAATTTTGTAATTTTGAAACAAAACCAATGGGAGTTGACGGTTACAGCGGGAAATGCGGCGCTGCTGCAAATGGAGATGGAGATGGAGATTAATTGAATAAAAGTCTTGAATTTGGGTCTGTTCTTCACTGAAAGCAGTCTGAAGATTTGGATTATAGCTAACAAATGCATGGATTAATTTTATTGTTGTATGGTGATATTTGTGGTTTATTTTGTTTTTTGGCATATTCTGAAAACTCCTTTGTTTCCCATGGCAAACCAAAATGTAATAAAATGCTTAATAAATGATTAAATTAATCATTTATTAATCAAGTTTTTATTTTTTATATGTTTTAAAGTTAAGTGTTGGTTAAAGTGATATAATCCCTTATAACATTGTATAGGGCAGCAGAAATCACACAGAACTGAATGAAACTGCATTAAATAAATGTGATGGCATTTCAATAAATGTATTTAGTTAAATGTAATTAACTGATTAGTTCTATGAATTATTCAATATTAATCAATTCAAACCATTTTTATGTTTCTATAGGTGTTAATGTGTAAAATGATGTTTAGATGCTGTCAATACCTACATCAATATTGTGCGTTTCGGTGTTTCGTATGTAAGAATACAAAATAATTCTCATGAACACGTTGCTTCTAAAGGACTGATCATTCTTTTGAGTGTGTATTACTGACCCATCATAATACATTTTCCTTCCACAACATCATTTTAAACCAGACATTTTTTAAATGGCAACTATCCTTCCAATAACAATTGCAGTTTTCTTAAACTAATTATGTTTATGTAGTTCTCAGTGGGTTTTATCTCTTTAGGGTCTTAATACGTGCGTTTCTATGTCTCTCAGGTGGAATGGTTGAAAAATGAGGAGTTGGTCAGCTCTCTTCAAGATGATAACATTGACACTCGAGCTGACCACAATCTGATCATCACTGAAGCCAGACTTTCAGACTCCGCCAACTATACCTGCCTTGCCAGTAACATAGTAGCAAAAAGACGCAGTGCCACGGCGACTGTAGTTGTTTTCGGTAAGACGACACTGATACTTGTAATTTAATTGACAGTTATTGTTGACAGTTGACTTTGTTTTACTTTTATAGACTTCTTTTTCTTTCTTTTTTGCTCTTTATTTGCTAAATATACTTATAAAAGCAATCTCTGGGTGTCTGTCTGGCAGGGTCAGGATAAGGTTGTATTGTTCTCATGTTCAGTCTTATTCAGCGGATGATCTCTATCTCTCTCTTTCTTTCTCTCTCTCTCTCACACACACACACACACACACACACACACACACACACACACACACACACACACACACACACTGCAGTTAATGGTGGTTGGTCTTTGTGGACTGAGTGGTCACCTTGCAGCGTGAACTGTGGGAGAGGATTTCAGAAGCGTTCTCGGACCTGTACTAACCCAGCACCTCTGAATGGAGGAGTGTTCTGTGAGGGCATGTCTGTGCAGAAGATCGCCTGCAGTGCCATCTGCCCAGGTCGGATCTCCTTTAACATCAGTACATCTCTACTGAATGACTGTCCTCCAGCAATCTCATAGTAGTGCTCTAATATTAGTGTCTAAGTAGCACTGAAGAGCTGTTCTTTATATCCATAATGCATTAGCCATAGAGCTTCACATAAATACAGAAATATTTTCACTCTATATTTTAATTATTATTTTATATAAATATAATATATATATATATATATATATATATATATATATATATATATATATATATATATATATATATATATATATATATATATATATATAATATGACACTCTATATATAGAGAGAGAGTATAATTATAAATAAGGATGTTTAAGAAAATCATCTTTTTGCACTTTACCGTGGAGATTAGAGTTGCTCTAATTGCTCTCAAAAATTAAATTTTTTAGTAGTGTGTTTAAGGAAAAAGCACTTTAAATATCTGTACTATTTACTTTTACATAGCTCAGTTATTTATCCAGAATGTTTTATTAATTTACTCTGAATGCCATCTTGCCTAATTGCTCATAATTAAAACCTTAATTTCCCAAACTCCCAAAACACCTGTCCAATTAGACATTTAATTTCACAGTATTGGTTTCTTCATGTCTTGTTGGAATCCATCTGCAAAAATAACAAAACACATTATCCTGAGTGAGCAACTTAAGTGTATTTACATACAGTATATATACCTAACAACATTGTGTGTATGCTGCATATAAGCATAAATTAAACACAACCTTAAACAACCATGACGTAGCTTGAGAATTCACAAAAGAGTAATCAAGAAACATTTTAAACCAGTCAGTTTAAACATGACATTTATGGTGAAATTGTACTTGTAGGTTGGCCAAGGTGCCTAGTCATTGCTGCTCACCTAAGCGTGATGACTCCACTCCCTGATGAACTTATACAAGTGATGGATGGAGTTAATGGGCCTATTTTAAGAACTCTAGAGCTTAGCTTTGTGCTATGTCATAAATCAAAAGCACAAAGTCAATGGGCATGGCCATGAAGTTTTAGTATTTTCGTGCAAGCATGAGCTAAGTCTAGCCACAAGTGGGTTTGGCGAAATCTCGTACACAATGCGCTAATGGGCTAGGTCATGTGCTATTTAATTTGGAGGTTCTTCTCCAGTTATTGCACCATCTGCATCATATTATATAATCCATTCCCTGTCAAGCATCTGTGATATACAAAGATAGCACATTCATAAGAAGTTTGTTGCATAAATGGAATGTATGGAATGAATTAGAAGAATAACATATTTATATGACAGTGATACGCTCCTTTTATAAGTATAGAAAATGTGATTCTCATCAGGATTTGAATGAATGTTCAAATGTGTGTGAGAATTCTATCAGGAAGACTCTCAGACTTGAGTGAAATTTAAGATGACATTTAGTTGATGAATATAAAACAGAAATCTCTCTTTGGCGTAAGCCCCATCTGGCGGTCCGAAGACGTTTTGTGTGTCATATCCTGCCGGAGATAGAGGCAGAAGCGATGAGCCTACCCCCGTGCAGTATGGGACTCAACCGGTGGTGGTGGGGTGGTGGAGGTTGAGGTGTTAGCACACTGAAACAGCAATGTGATAGATTGTGTGCAGACTTACAAAGCAATGGCTTACATGTGATTGGCTTGGTGCGATGATGTTCAGCTGCTAGTCTTCTCGCTAGAACTTCGCTACGCTTACATTTCTGTTAGAATATAGAAGTTTAAGTATTTTTAATAATTTTTATTATGATGAATAGGATTTGGTTACTTGTTACAGCTAAAAATGGGATTAAGGAATGGGAAAAGGAATAATTCACCCCCCAATGAAAAGTTTGTCTTTATTTATTTACTCCCATGTCATTCTAACCCAGTATTATTTTCTCAGCAGCTCTTTATGTAAAGCTAAAGTGGACAGTTTTTTAAATTAAAAGCTCGAAAAAAGCACCATAAAATTAGACAATACAACTGTTGCACTATATTCAAAGTCTGCTAAAGTCCTATGATAGTTTTGTGTGAAAACAGTCTCAAATTTAAGTCGTTACTCACCGATAATTTTCCGCACTGCTGATGCATTTAAATATATTTTTAAGTCATGTTTTTAAACACATTGTGATCATTCAAGTGACGTGAGAAGCAATGACATTTGACACCAATGACATCAAACTTGGAGCGGAACCTCCAAAGATGCACTTTTTTATTGAACAGGCGCAAATGAGATTTAAGAGCAATGGCAGAGGGGAAGATTATCCTATATTAAGAATATAATAAAAGTAATCAATTTGCCTTTAAAACAAATTTGCTAATGTAATGTCTGTAACCCTGCTGATATTTTCAAAAATTAGACAATTTGAGAAAATGAATCCTTATAAATTACTTCTAATTAAGTTAATTACTCTTATAAGTTCTTAGGTGAATTGCAATTAATGCCCAGAACAGCTGCTCACCTTTCTTAAATTGCAACCCTATGGTGTGCTCTGCAGTGGATGGAGTCTGGGAGGAGTGGAATGAGTGGACAATGTGTAACGCCCAGTGTGAGAGGCAGAGATGGAGGGAGTGCAATGCTCCTCCACCCAGACACAGAGGCAAGATGTGTGAGGGAGAAGGTGAAAGCACAGAGAACTGCACAGGGGGATTGTGTACACAAAGTGAGTATGTACTAATGCAGAACGATGTCATAAACACCATCACTTTATCACCACATCTCAATTATCTGATCAGTGATGCCATCATCATCATGTATTGGTCATGCCATTGCTCATTTACTGTAAACTTACAGTTGTTGACACATTAGAAATTAGTTCACGGTACTCGTCATTAAGCAAAAACATGTAAATTGCAATGTTTTGGGAGCTGTGATAATCGTCTGTTAAAAGTGGATGAAACTGATGCCATTAGCCCTCTCAATATTTTCCTCACAGCTATGATTAGAACACTCTCTGATTTCTCCTTCTTAATGAAGTATAGAAACATCCTGCAGCCTAAGTGATCCAAAACCATCTGCAAATAGCTACCCATGGCAATGATGCTGAGCAACAGTATCCACAGCTGATGTTGGCATAGCCTGTAGTTGGACATCTAGCCGTGATGTGAATCAGAGAGCGTATTTGTTACAAGTAATATAGGGATGGACAGTAATTATTTTTCTTTCTCTCCCTCTCTCCTTTCTTTCCTTCTCTTTTTCTGTCTTTTCCTCCATGCAGATGGAAAGCTGATGCATGACGTTAAGCCTCAGAGTGAGTTCTCCTCTGTATTTTATGTGAATTCTTAATTTCCATACAGATGAGGGACTGAAAATATAAATTAGCTTTTGTCAATGTAAAATTAATTCCAGTTTGAATCGCTCAGTTACCTTAAATATCCGGTGTAGAAATTGTCATTCATGTGATACCACACCTAAATCAAGCAATCCCTTCAAATAATTCAACAAAAATAGAAACGTCCTCACTTTCAACTGCTTTTATTTTCAGCAAACTTAACATGTGTGAATATTTTTATGAACATAAAAAAGATTCAACAACTAAGACATAAGCTGAACAAGTTTCACAGACATGGGACTAACAGAAATGGAATAATGTGTCCCTGAACAAAAGTAGCAGTCAATATCTGGTGTGGCCACCAGCTGCATTAAGTACTGCAGTGCATCGCCTCCTCATGGACTTCACCAGATTTGCCAGTTCTTGCTGTGAGATGTCACCACATTCTTCTACCAAGGCACTTGTGAGTTTCTGGACATTTCTGGGGGGAATGGCCCTAGCCCTCACCCTCCGATCCAACAGGTCACAGATGTGCTAAATGGGATTGAGATCCGGGCTCTTCGCTGGCCATGGCAGAACACTGACATTCCTGTCTTGCAGGAAATCATGCACAGAACGAGCAGTATGGCTGGTTGTATTGTCATGCTGGAGGGTCATGTTAGGATGAGACTGCAGGAAAGGTACCACAAGAGGGAGGAGGATGTATTCCCTGTAATGCACAGCAATGATATTGTCTGCAATGACAACAAGCTCAGTCTGATGATGCTGTGATACACCGCCCCAGACCATAACGTACCCTCCACCTCCAAATCGATCGCTCCAGAGTACCGGCCTAGGTGTAATGTTCATTCCTTTGACAATAAGCACAAGTCCGACCATCACCCCATGTGAGACAAAATCGCGACTCGTCAGTGAAGAGCACTTTTTGCCAGTCCTGTCTGTTCCAGCAAAGGTGGGTTTGTGCCCATAGGCAATGTTTTGCTGGTTATATCTGGTAAGGACCTGCCTTACAACAGTACTACAAGCCCTCAGTCCAGCCTCTCTCAGCATATTGCTGATGGAGGGATTGTGCATTCCTGGTGTAACTCGGGCAGTTGTTGTTGCCATCCTGTTCCTGTCCCGCAGGTGTGATATTCGGATGAACCGAACATGTGCAGGTATTGTTATATGTGGTCTACCACTGCAAGGACGATCACCTGTCCTTCCTGTCTCCCTGTAGCGCTGTCTTAGGCGTCTCACAGTACGGACATTGCAATTTATTGCCCTGGCCACATCTGCAGTCCTCATGCCTCCATGCAGCATACATAAGGCACATTCACACAGATGAGCAGGGACCCTGGGCATCTTTCTTCTGGTGTTTCTCCAGAGTCAGTAGAAAGGTCTCTTTAGTGTCCTACGTTTTTATAACTGTGACCTTAATTACCAACCGTCTGCAAACTGTTAGTGTCGTAATGACCATTCCACAGGTGCATGTTCATTAATTGTTTATGGTTACTTTAACTAGCATGGAAATTTTTTTTTAACCCCTTTACAATAAAGATATGTAAAGTTATTTGGATTTTTTTTTAATTATCTTTAAAATACATTGTCCTGAAAAAGGGATGTTCATTCTGTTTATGATATTCTGTAAACTGGTGTCCCGTACCTTTTTGCGTTGCCTGCTGTCATGGAATATCAGAGACAGGACCCAGACATAGAGTTGAAAAATAAAAGGGAATTTATTTAACACAAAAGGGCAAAAACACAAGCCAAAACTCCCACAAGGGGGAAAACAACATAAACAATCCTAAAGGGGAAAAACACAAAATAAATAATCCAGGCTGGGCAGGGGAAACAGGGAACAGGACCGACCGGACTGGAAAACAGGAACCAGGGAAAAAGCAACAAGACTGACTAGGACCAACAAGGGAGAAGAAACAAGACAAACTTGCACTGAACAGCAAACACAAGGAGAGAAATCAACAGGTTTACAGGTTTACAAGACAGGGCAGGTGTGGCTAAAGAACTATTAATGGGAAAACAAGGAGGCGGGGTATGACGTAAGACAGAGAGACATGCAGCAAAGCCACGTGCTCTCACAAGACAACAAAATGTCCTAATGGCATGAGCGCACATCACCAAGACAATAAGGTGATGTACGCTCCTGCCAACTGACAAAAAAGACGAGAGAATGCGTAACAACTCCAAAATTATGCCATTCACACGAAACGAAACCTGAGCATACATTATGAGGAAAATGCCACGCGATGCACACAACAGGCAACAAAATCAAGACAGGACACCTGTGCAAGAGTTCGGTTAAACACAAACCTGAAATATGAAACCGAAGTGACCGAACCTTAGCACTACATGAAGACAGCTCGCATCCCGGGCACACAGCACATGCGAGCGAATCACGCACCCATGTTCGTGAGAGAGAGACATAAATCTATTGATGCGAGGGCATGCTGCCAAGATGACAGAAGCGTGATACACCCACGTCAATAACAAACAGAACATAGAGCATGAGTGTCCGGCTCCCGACACAGACTGAACCTGAGCCAGACAGGAAGTCAGGATTCAGACACCACGCTCCGGACATGAAACAAGACATGGCAGGGAATATAACCGAAACTGTGTGCTCACACTAAGACAGAAAACGAAACACAAGACAGACATGGGCCAATGATGCCACCATCCTGTCAGACAAAACCAAGACTGACAGAGTGACAGGAACGTGACTGCACGCTCTGGCACTACTAATGCCAACAACACAAATAAACGTTGTTCATGTTGACATGCCTAGTGTAGACAGGGTGCAAGACTAAGGGAAAGATTAAAAAATCAGATTTTGCAGCCCAGTCCTAAATATTCAAGTTCTGCAGGTAGGACAGAACCTATCAACTTCTCCAGATTTTCTACATATCCATTTCAGCAATATTAATCAACCTGGTCTCATAGAATGAACGTTTTGCACACTGACTTTTACGTGCCGCATTCTACGTTTCAATGTATGTTATTAATTGCTGATTATGACTTCATAAACCAACATTTTTTACTCTGTTATTCACCCACTGCTATGCTATGATATCAAAACACTTTTACTTTAATGCATGAATTGAAAATGATACATTTTAACACTTGTATTACATATCCACCTACATATAAACACTTATTCCTGCATCATTAGCTTGTTTGGTAGTTCATAGCTTGTTTGGTAGCTCACTTGAAAGAGCATTGGACTTTGGATTCAATGACTGTGGTTTGAGTACAGCCAAAGATGCATTAAAGAGAAAGTGACAGAAGTGACATGAAGTAGCTTCAGTAAATGTATTCTTTATTTTCCTTTTTCTTTTTTCTTTTTTTTTCGAATTTGCATTTTAAACACTATTGGTTATTGTTGGTTAAGGTAAGGATGTCTGATTTGTTCTCATTTATCTTTTTGGACACTTTCAGGTTTAGGGTCTAGTTTTAAGTTAGGGAGGTACGTTTTACTTATTAAAACCTCCATCTTAAATTCACCTTAAAAACCTTGTCTGATTACAATCTCATTTAATTCAGTTTTGGTGCTCCTACTGGGCATTTCACTTGAAAACTGCAGCCAAATGTGTAATAAGCACGTCATTTCAGTTTTGCAAAAATGTTGCAATGTTCAAGTAAATTTTGTGAGACCAGGCTGATATTCAAAATGCTCCTCATAATGTATAATGTCCTTTGAGATTTGACAGAGTGAGTGATTGGATGTGGCATTTCAACATGTGCTACATTTAGGGGAAGCAATGAGGTGTAATCATTTTATTTTAACTCTCTTCATAAAGCATATTATGTCTTCATTTCTCATGTGTATTATTTAACCATATTGAGGCACTTTGCAAAACATAGCTTTAAATATGTATTAGTACCAGGTGCTTCTGTATTGTTTGTTTATTTCCTGATTTAAGATGCCATTACATTAATGTGGATCTGTGACACTTCCATGTGGCTTGATGTTATAATGCAATTATTTAAATAATGTCTAATCTGTTGCATGATAGACATGCAATTAATTCACCTTTACCCTTCAGGCTTGGACCATGTAATCCAGTTAAATTGTACAGTATGTAGTGCATCATGACATTTGAAATGCAGTGTTGTGGGTTTATAAACATACTCTTCCTCTCACTGCATGATTATGTCCTTGGTGTCCTTTGTGATCTGGCAAGATCTGTGAGCCCAACTCTCCTGCTGCAGAGGTCATTGTGGCCACTGCTATAGATGCCAGCTGAACAGATGTTCATTGCCACACTGCCAGTTATTAAAGTATTAAGAGCCCTGTAATTCACACATCCCAAACTGCCCTCACATGCCAAGCATGTATTTATACACCGCTAAACATATGCATATTGCACCTGTTCCATTTGCACAGGTGTCTAGATTTGCAAGTCTAACCACGATGACCAGGTCTGACTGATTTAACTATCTCTCTAGGCCCGAAATATTATTTCCAGGGCTGTGAAACAATTTCGCTTGCAAAAGCTGAAGTTAACAAACCATTCCCCACAATATAAAATTTCTTTGCACATTAACTATTTATAATATTTCCAATATAGTAGTATTACAGTAATATCCCACCCCAAATTGCACACGTATGTCAAATTGTATTTGTTTCTTTTAATTTGACTATGGAATTGAGTGTTTGCTCATCTACAATACAATCTTTTACCAAGACAGCCCCATCGGACTGTCATTCATATCAGAATTAAATCCCCCAGCTGTATTCACAAATGTAATATGAATCCACTCTTTGTTTAGTAGATCTGCAGTATATAAACAAATAAGGCTCTTAGTTGATGTTTCAGTAATGTATGTTCGCCATCTGGGATATGTTCAAATTAACATGACAGGTGACCCACTGAGTTTGTTTATGGTTGTGTCACAGGCATGGATAACTCTATCGATGTTGCGCTGTACTCTGGTCTGGGTGTGGGGGTGATTGCTGTGGTTGTTCTCATCGTGGCCATCGCTCTCTACAGGAAGACTCAGAGTGAATACGGAGTAGACGTCATTGACCCATCTGCTCTGGCAGGGGGCTTCCAGTCCTTCAATTTTAAAACCACCAGACAAGGTAAGAGCTCACTGTAAAGATTTGGTTGCTCAATGATTTATATCAAGTTCAAGACATATGAAATAACATATTATAAACCCTTAAGTCAGAACAGTTAAGTCATGCTTTAAAATGTGGAAATGTCATTGAACAAGATGCAGATTATCAAACTGAATAGCAATTGCAAACAAATTATGTTAGACCTTTTCTCTGAATTAACATCACTTTTTTAGCCATTTCCAATTACTCTTAACCAAGGTCAATTTTGGGGCAGTATGAATCAGTGCCCTATTAATGTAACCACAGGTATAATTCATCACATTAACAAAAGGCTTGTTTCACAAAGTTTGACAACCAGAAATTGTCCATTGCTTAATATTAAGTTTCCGAATAACTGTAACTTTAGGGGCCACTGTATGCTTATATGTTCAAATTTTACTGAAAGGCACATATGATTTAACTTATTTGGCACTTCTGATGTTGCCCTACAGTCACTCTTTCACACACACAAACATGATTCCTTCAGGGACCACACATTCTCAACCAAACAACCTGTCAGCCATGCCAATAAGTTTTGTTGATAAGTGTCTGTGGTCACGTGACCTGCATTTGGTTCTGCTCTACACATCCATATTGCTGCCCCTGACACTTTTGGGTCAAAGCAAGTGATAGACCGCATCGCAGGGTAATCAATCTCGGCAGCTCGTGACAGCACACAGAAAAGTGGCGCTGGAGCTGCGACAAGCATGGAGAAGCAAGACCCCCCTTTTGTATGCAACAGGAAAGAAGGGGATCAAGGATCAGCTGAGCCGCATCTGTCAGGTCATCAATCCTACTTAAAAAGGCCAACTTTCTCCCTGCCTCCCTCTGCGCCCTCCACAAACAGACATTCCATTTCCCACCAGTTCGCAGGGAAGACCAAACTTCACACACCAGAAAAGGAGAACATGCTGGAAGTTTATTTCATGGCACATGGTGTAGAATGAGAAACTACCAAAGCTGAAACTTTTGGAAGCTGTATTTTTGGCAAAATATTAATTACCACAGAAATATATTTTTACCTGCCCCTCCTTTTCTTTAAAAGAGCAAAAATTTGGGTTACAGTGAGGTACTTAAAATGGAAGTGAATGGTGACCAATTTAAAATATAAAATACTCACTTTTTCATAAGTATAGCCACAAGAGATAAACAATATGTGTGTAAACATGATTTTAGTGTGATAAAATCACTTACTAACCTTTTCTATGTAAACTTAATGCCAATTTAAAAATGCCGTTGCCATGACGACAAACAGTTCCTAAAATGACTGTAAAATGTTCAGTTTAAACAACTTTGCAGATCAAATAATACATGAGTTTTATAAGTGCTTTTTATTAATTTTCAAGCTTTTAATTTCTGCCTTTAAACCCTCAAAAAATTGGCCACATTCACTTTCAATGTAAGTGTCTCACTGTAACCTCGATTTGTTCTTTCTTTTAAAGAAAAGCAGGGACGAGTCAAAATATATTTTAACTTTATGCCACAAACGCTGTCGAGTGAGCTTAACTTGTATTAACTTTTTTTGTGATGTATTTTTGGATCCTGCACCATAATTTACTTAATTTATGGATGAGCGTGCCTTTTTTGTACATTATTGTTGAGAGTTAAACATCTAGAAGACACACATATGAGATTAATGGGGTCTTTTTCTCATGGGAAAAATCTGAGAAGCACAAATCTAAAAAAAAATTATGTTTCATGTCATTGCTTTCTATACAAACAATTGAAATATTAAAGAAAGTAATTTGTGATTTTCTTTTCTAGAGCTAATGAGAAATACATACATAAAATACATTTTTGTATTATTAATTCTATTATATTCACATTCCCCGTCTGTCACTTCGACGTTGTGTCGAAGAAGCGACACTAGGGGTCTCTCTTGAGAGCCTTGCGCATCTCTGAACTTGAGAAAAGGCCACTGAGAAATTGGCAGACAGAATTTGCATGTTCCGCCCCCCAGACATAAAGGTATAAAGGGAGGGAAATGCATCTGTTCATTCAGAAATTTTCTTTGGAGTCGACCGAAGACTGTTCAACTCATCTCTCAGAGCGTATGCTGTTGGATTTATGGCGCATATCAGTGGCTTTCTCCTTCTCTGCACAGCAGTGCAGCTTTGCCCCTGGGTGCTTCGACAGCGCCCTCTAAAAGATACATTTTTGTAAAAGAGTTGAATGCGGCATTGAATGTCCTTTTTAGGACGTGTCTTCATAAAGATGCCATTCTGCCCCTGTGTAGTTCCTGGATGTGGTCAGGTGCTCTCCGCTCCTGACGGTCACAGGCGCTGCCTCGTGTGTCTGGGCCGTGATCACACCGAGGCAGCGTTTGTGGATGGTTCATGTTCTCACTGCAAGAAACTTACCATGGCAACGTTGCGTTCGCGGCTTTCCTTCCTAAAAAGGAACCCCACTAACCACCTGACCCCTGACATGCTCGTTGACTTCCGCCCAGCTCAGGGTGTCAGCGGCTCGCCTCACGGATAGTCTGCCTATCCTCTTGAGCCCCCTGAGCTGGATGATGAGCTTGCCGCTGCATTGGAGAGTGTTCCAACATCTGACGTGGAAGACTCCACTGGGCTGCCACCCTCGGGTCAGCACAACCAGTCAGAGGCTGACGCCCAGATGGCCGACCATAAAGCCTGAAATGTGGTTACCGTACTTTGAATTTCTGGCATCCACAGCTGCCACTTGTTTAACATACATTTATGTAACAGGATTTTTTTTACAGTGTAGCTGGTAGTTAAAGTGTAATGAATTCTCGTTTGATCATTCCAAATGTCTATATGCAGCTCCATGATTCCTTAATTTTAGCATTTTTCCATAACATTTTTGATCTGTCCTAAGAACTTTGCTGGACTTTTTAAAATCAGAAGGCAGGCCCATCTTCATCCTACCACAAAACCTTGAACTGTCCAAGCCTGGTGACTGCAGATATCCCAAACGCATGACACGATCAGCACAGTCTGGGGTAATTAACAATTTTCCTAAAAATAAAGAACCATTAGCCTCCTGCCTTCCACCCCTCACTGTGCAGCAGCTGGCCAGCAAGGACTAAGTGACTCAAATGTTAGAGCTACTTTGGCACCAGGATGAATCTTGGGTCTCTGTGATGGTGTGTGTGTGCCTCGGATTAGAAAAGGTGGGAGAGAAACAGTGAGGGATGAAGCCCCCTTTCGAAGAGCTGTTCAAGCACGAGCTGGGAGATGACAGATTTAAAAACTTTCAAAACAAAAAGGTCACTCAGCCTTAAAATGTGTTTGTCCTCTTGAGGAGGTAAATTATTTAGTTATACTATGAAGTGCAAATGCCCAGTAATGTCACTGGGGAACTTCCTGCTGTTTTAACATGAAAACGGTGCTAATGGACAGTGACAAGTCTTTTAAAGATGTGACTGTTAACATGAGTCAATGCATGTAAGCCACTGTTGTCATGAACAATCCATTGTGACTAGTGGATTAAGAAATAAAATAACATGTGGCAGCAGCTAAGATGAGAACTAACCAAGAGTCTATAGTACATCTTTTTTTTTTCTCTAAAAAACAAACAAACAAAAAAAACCCAACCTGGCCGAGCTGTTTAGGCTGGTCTATTTTTATTGGGTGGGTTTTGGACACTTTTTAACAGGTCAGTCAGAGGGAACAGCTGGTCAACCAGCTAAACACCAGCTTGGCCAGGAAAGGAGACCAGCTATACCAGCTTGAACCAGTTAAAACCAGCACCAGAACCATGATTCTAGACCTCTTCTTTTTCTTGGTTTTTTAGAATAAAAAACATAAATATGTAACAATTAACCCCCTTTTCAGAACCACGTGAGGTCAGTATCAGGTAGTTAGATATTGAAAGTATTAAATAAGTCTGTTACTTATTTAGTTTACATGTACTTTTCTCACATGTTTGCAAATATTTTTTCATTTTTTTCCTTTTTTAAGAGGAGACAATTTTCCACTTTCCGACTCTCTTAGAATAAAATTTTAGTCAAAGTAGCAAATTAAATATTTAATAGTTTTCTATTTACATGCCTCGATTTTCAGGCCAATGTTGGCTGCATCTGGTTTTACTGGAGATGGCACCTCAGGACCTCATCTAACCATATTCGTTTCGCTTGCATCAACACATCCTATGTATATATATACAGGGCCGGCCCAAGCCTTATGGGGCCCTAAGCCGAATTTGATTTGGGGGCCCCTCGGTGCCGCCAATATGATTGAATATTGTCAATGTTTGATTATTTGCACACTATAAATCTAACACACCCCTTATCAATTATATTATAGCTGTGTTGCTTACAACATTCCAATTTGACCCTTCTATGGTTTTAAATGTAACAGTAGCACACCTATATTTACACAATCTTGTTATCCCTCTGTTACCAATTTTGTGGACCTCCTAGAGAACAATTTGCAGCAGAAGCTGTAGACTGCATCATTTTTTTTTTTAATAAGTGAGCAGCTCCATTTACATTTTTTCCCCCTGAATTAATTTTCTGTAGGTGTAGTGGAAGCTTCAGCCATCAGGTTTTTCAGGGAATGTGAAGTTTTCCTTTATAGGCAGAGGCCCTCTGCTTACCAGATCAGTCCTTTCTGAGTCAGACAGGATAGATGACCACTCAGCTGGGTCAACTGGATGAGCTGCTGATCCATGTGTAGGCTGGAAGTTGCTAAGGGAGTAGATGTGACATCGATCCCAATGATCACAGAAGTAGAAGGACCTATAAGGAAATTACATTAATAATTATAATTAGAAAAATTAATCTCAGGATATTCTACAGTAAACTGAGCAAATACAAAGGCTGCTGTGCTATTAATTTGCCACATCTGCTGAGGTTGAAACAGACATGGAAGGAACAGTAGGATCAGTGGATGTATGTGCTGGGAAGTGCTCCTCGCCTATAGTCAGGACATTACTGATGTAAAAAACATCTCGGGTTACTTGAGTGTAAGCCTTGTTCTCTGATAAAAGCGGAACGAGATGCTGTGCTGAAAAGCGCTTTGGGAACAACTTTAGGTGCGACCAGCTGTGAATATGTGTGCAACACGTCAATGAACATTGACCGGAATTTATAGCCTCTGCCGGTGTAATCATTGGATGCACCTGAGGCAGGGCTATAAATAGATGCGTCACGGGCGCATCGTCAGGTATTTTGTCTGAAGAGCAGTCCTGGGGCATCCCAGTGCAAAATGAAGTGCAGCATCTCGTTCCGCTTTTATCAGGGAACAAGGGTTACACTCAAGTAACCCGAGACGTTCCCTTTCAAAAAGCTACACTTATGATGCTGCGCTGAAAAGCGTTTTGGAAACGAGAATACCCACGCCGCCACACTGTGGCTGTCCGAACCACCAATGGTTGTGTAGTGTGCTCACAAGAGCGTGAGAGGTCTCAGACATGAGCTTGAGATGTCGACTCAAGGACATAAGAGCCTGGAGTGGCATGAACATCTAAACTATAAAATCTGATGAACGTGTGCGGAGAGGACCAGCCTGCCGCATCACAAACATGCTGCAGAGGGACACCCCTAGCCAAGGCTTTAGAGGAGGCGACCCCTCTGGTAGAGTGAGCCCTGATACCTACTGGCAAAGCTTGACCGTGCGCCTCGTAGGCCAGGGCAATAGTGTCCCTCACCCAATGTTTCTGCTTGGTGGCAAACGAATAGTTGCCCTGACTTACGCCACTGGCTAGTGTGGTGGACATAAGTCTGAAGGGCACGGACTGGACAAAGTCTGTGAAGTCTTTCCTGCTCCGTTGTAGCAAACGGCGGGGAGCAGAAGGCCTCAAGAGTGACCGGATGTAGGGTCTTAGTCAGGTAGTCAGGATGAGAGTGCAAAATTGCTTTAGCCATTCCTAGGGCAAATTCTAAGCAGGCCGGCAAGACAGCCACAGCCTGTAGATCCCCAATTCTCTTTAGAGAGGTAATCGCCATAAGAAAAACCATCTTGAGAGTCAGAAGTCTGTCAGACACTGAATCCAGAGGTTCGAAGGGGGTCTCAACCAGAACCTCAAGGACAATTGCTAAGTCCCATGAAGGGATCCTGGTCCTAGCAGGAGGCCTCAGTCGCATAGCTCCATGAATGAAGCGAGCGAGTAGAGGATTTCTCCCCAAGGGCACCCCGTCCATCAAGGCGTGGCAAGCCAAAATGGCGGCCACATAGACTCTGAGAGTAGCTTGGCATATGCCTGCTGACAGTTTTCCCTGCAGAAAGTACAGAACTGAAGCAATCTGGCAGTTAACTGGATGTGCATTATGTGCACTGCACGATCCTTCAAAGACACCCCATACAGATGCATTCTGGGCCATGTATGCGCCATCGCGTCCAGACCCAGGGGGGCTGGGTGACTCAGAGAGAAGTAGAGGGGACATTGCGCTATCTGTTGATAAGCGAAGAGGTCCACTTCTGCCCTGTAAAATCTCACCCAGATTTGTTCCACTACCTCGCGGTGGAATTTCCACTCCCCCGTCGGTATCTTCTGTCTGGACAGTAAATCTGCTCCCATTCAGGCATCCAGGGATACAAGCTGCTCTGATTAACAGGAGCTTTCCCTCGGCCCAAAGGAGAATGTGCCGTGCCAGTCTGTTCAGCTGGCATGAACGTAGACCTCCTTGATGGTTTATGTAAGAGACTACCACTGTGTTGTCCACCCGCACCAAGACAGAGCAGCCTCTGGAGGAAGTATTTCAGGGCCATAAATACAGCCATCAACTCGAGACAGTTAATGTGACAATCGAGCTGATGACCCTCCCATTCCCCTTGAGCTGGACGACCACTTAAGACCACTACCCAGTCCGTCAGGGATGCATCTGTCGTTAGCAACCTGCGACGGAAAGACGCACTTAGAGTGGGACCCAAAGTGAGGAACAGGGATCTGAACCACATAGAAAGGGTACGTAGCACGTGGCGCATAACCGTTATCAGCCTAGAGGACTGGCCCTTGGATGAAATCCCCTGGATTTGAGCCACAACTGAAATGGTCTTATGTGCAAAAAGGCCCAAAGGAATCACCGAGGACTCAGTTGCCATGAGACCTAGTAGTTGTTGCTACTGACGAACAGTGCAACTTTGGCCTAGCCTGACTTTGCTCAGGGTGTTGTGAATGGACTCGATTAGAGTGAGAGACAATTGTGCCCGCATTGTGATCGAATTCCATACGATCCCCAGATAGGTCGTTTTCTGAGTGGGAGAGAGGATGCTTTTCTTGGCGTTGAGCCTCAACCCCAGAGAAACCAGATGAGCTAAGACAATATCCCTGTGCTGTAATGCCAGTTCTTGTGACTGTGCTAGTATCAGCCAGTCGTCTATGTAATTCAGAATGCAGATCAGATCCATGGCTCGTAGAAGCTCAGAGAAAGCCTCTTCGTCGACTGTGGTGCCTGCACTCAGGTCCTTCAACATATTAGCCTAGTACGCCTGTAACACTGCCATAGTTTGCAGGGCAGCACCAATCTGACCTGCTGCCTGACAAGCCTTCCCCACAAGTGTGGAGGTGGTCCTGCACAGCTTTGTGGAAAGAGTGGGTCTCTTTAGCAATGATGCTGAGCCAGGCGAGAGATAACCCGCAAGTGTCTCCTCTACCGGCGGCATCACTGAATACTTCAACAGATTAGCCTAGTACGCCTGTAACACTACCATAGTGTGCAGGGCAGCACCAGCCTGACCTGCTGCCTGATAAGCCTTCCCCACAAGCGTGGAGGTGGTCCTGCACAGCTTTGTGGGGAGAGTGGGTCTCTTTAGCGATGATGCCGAGCCAGGCGAGAGATAACCCGCAAGTGTCTCTTCTACCGGTGGCATCACTGAATCCCCCGAACCTCAGCACCCACGATAGTCGAATATGTCGACGTTGAGGGCACGAAGACACAGGAAGTATAAGGATTCCTCCATGAATGAGAATGCTTGTTATGGATGTCATAAAAGAAAGGAAGGGACTGATATAGCGTTCCCTTCCCTTTTTTTATGTATTTTTGGCCACCAGACGGAAATCAGTCTTCTAGTTTGGAGCGTTTGGGGGGGGGGGGGGTCTCTTTTTTGTGTGGCCAGTCTAACTATAGTCTGGCCACAGCCTGAGTAACCACCTCAAGTGATTCCTCAGCCGCTTTATTATTGTGCGTAGAATGTACAGAGGTTCAGCGTCCCCCTTGTGAACCAGAGGCACCAAGGTGCGCTTCAGGCTTACGAGAAGGATCAGCTGGATCTGGGGAGAGAGAGCGAGTGATAGGGACGGACCCGTCTCTCCCTCCTCAGCCAGATATATGCGAGAGCCCCATGATGAAAGAGTGGGCGCTGGCTCTTGGAAGTAAGCGAGATGAGTGCAAAGCATTTTGACGGTAAACAGATCGCAATGCCTGCACCCGCCCTGCCGCAATGCAAGAGCAGCATGCTCTTCCCCCAAACACACAAAGCTAAACTGGTGTGTGTCTGTTTCAGCCATAGAGCATAAATATGAGAACCGCTTGCTTTGTTTATCAGTCATTCTTTTTCTTCTTTTTTTTTTAAAGAAAAGAGAAAGAGAAAAGTTTCTGCGCACTGCCTAACAATTCTAACTCCTAACAGAGGAAAGTAGAATGTTTCTGACAGGCTTATGAAGCACACACACACAGAGTAATCTGAAGACAAAAAACCTGACGATGCTCCTGTGACACATCTATTTATAGCCCTGCCTCTGGTGCATCCAATGATTACACCGTCAGAGGCTATAAATTCCAGTCAATGTTCATTGACGTGTTGCACACATATTCACAGCTGGTCACACCCAAAGTTGTTCCCAAAGCACTTTTCAGCACAGGATCATAAGTGTAGCTTTTTGAAAGGGAACAGCACCATCACTATTTGAGAATAGTAATTTTTGAACACATCTAGACAGACCCTATTTCCAGCAGCCATCACTCCAACACCTTATCCTTGAGTTATCATGCTAAATTGCTAATTTGGTACTAAAAAATCACTTGCCATTATATCAAACACAGTTTAAAGATATTTGGTTTATTAAATGAAGCTTAACATTGTCTTTTGTTTGTTTTTGAGTTGCCACAGAATGGAATAGACTGGCATGTCTTAAGGTCAATATTAGGTAAAAAATGGCAAAAAGGAACAGCTTTCTCTAGAAACTTGTCAGTCAATCATTGTTTTGAGGAATGAAGGCTATACAATGCTTGAAATTTACAAAACCTGAAGATTTCATGCAAATGTGTACACTACAATCTTCAAAGACAAAGGACAACTGGCTCTAACAAGGACAGAAAGATATGTGGAAGGCCAGATGTACAACTAAACAAGAGGACAAGTACATCAGAGACTCCAGTTTGAGAATTAGATGCCTCACATGTCCTCAGCTGACATTTTCATTTAATTCTACCTGCTCAACACCAGTTTCATGTACAACAGTAAAGAGAAGTCACAGGGGTGCAGGCCTTATGGGAAGAATTGCAAAGAAAAAGCCACTTTTGAAACAGAAAAAAATTGAATGGGCAAAGAAACACAGACATTATAAAACAGATAATTGGACAAGAGTGTTATGGATCTTTACCCCATTGTGCTTTTGTGGGATCAGCTAGACTATAAGGTGCGTGAGAAGTGCCCGACAAGACAGCCACATCTATGGCAAGTGCTACAGGAAGAGTGGGGTGAAATGTCACCTGAGTATCCGGACAAACTGACAGCTAGAATGCCAAGGATCAGCAAAGCTGTCATTGCTGCACATGGAGTATTTTTTGATAAACACTCTTTGAGGTAGTTTAAGAAGTTCTGAATTAATTTTTTTCAAATTGTAATAGTAATTTTTCACATTATTAATGTCCTGACTATACATGTGATCAGTTGAATGCCACTTTGGTGAAAAGTACAAATTTCTTTCCATAAGAGCAAAATCTGTACATTATTCCAAATGTTTGGCCACCAGTGTATATAGATAATATATTTAAGCAATATCACATTAGCAAGAGTGCGATATGGCCCTATGTCAGCACTGCTGTGATTCGGCCACAGGCCAAGTGCCGTAGGTAATCACAGCAGTGCTGATTAAGGTCCATATAGCACAATTGCTCATGTGATATTGCTTATATAAAAATAGGAAAAACTGAGTACGCTCATAAAACGCATTTGTGCATGGAACTACTTAATTATGCGACCGATCAGAATCTGCCATTGCTGGTTCAAACCAAATGATGTGTCCAAGCCTTCGTTAGTAATTCAAAAATGTCACTTCAGAAATAGTATCATGGCTTGTGCTGTTTCTAACAAGTTAACGGATAAACAAGGATGTGTGTGTGTGTGTGTGTGTGTGTGTGTGTGTGTGTGTGTGTGTGTGTGTGTGTGTGTGTGTGTGTGACAGATAGAGTGAGAGAGAGAGAGCGGGAGCATATGTGATCACCTGTTGCCACTCCCAAGCAGAGATGCTGTCAGCTTTCTGAAGATCAGCTTTCTCAGTGGAAAAATAGCTGTATAATCGAGGGTATTTCTCCCTATTTTGCGGTAGCCAGTCCGCAAGAGTCGATCACTATAGAAACCGCAATATTCTCCACCATTTTAAACAGCACACATTGTGTAATTAATCAGTCTGTTGTGTCTCTCAGCTGTGATGAGCTGTAATGCTTAAGTTGTTCGTTTCTTAAGTTGTTTCCTAGCTTTAGTAGTAGTAATACAAGCGATCACAAAGACCTGTTTTATGTAAACACTAGCTGATGCGGATTCAATTCACATCACCTAACTGGCTGTATATTGCACACACAAATTTACTTTTGCCACCACCTGCTGGCTAACATATGTAATGTAAAAAAAAAAGACAAACAGTAACTCTTAACATATATGCACTGCTCTTACACTTTAGTTTAGAATAGCATGGCCACAAGCTGAATGATACACACACAGTGACGTGTCAGAGTGCTGATGTTGTCAGAACATCAGTGCTAATAGAACATCACTCATCCAATTAGATTCGAGGACAGGAACTAACTGCTGTGTATATATATATATATATATATATATATATATATATATATATATATATATATATATATATATAAAACACCCTAAATAACACAGACTATTTTTTAATCTCACCAGGCACTCCATTTGTACTGAATTCCTCCATGCAGCCTGATATAACTGTGGGCCAGACCTACAGCAGTCCAATCTGTTTCCCGGACTCCATAGACAAAGAATTATTTGACCCACTGCCAGACAAGGTCAAAGATCAAAGCTCCTTTATGGTTTCACTAGGTGTTTCAGACAGAGCCGAGTACCATGTAAAATCCTACCAGGAGAGCCTTACTGCTGGCCTTCACCCAAACTACAGCACATTAGATGGCAAGAAGATGAGTATGATTCCTAATGGACCACATACTCTTGGGAAGCCTCAGTTAAAGACAAGTGCTGTGTTTGGCCACCTGGGTGGCCGATTGGTCATTCCAAATGAAGGTAAGAGGAAGAATGTGAATAATTATGGCAATTGATTAAAATGTAAATTTAATTAACTAAATAATATGCTGATTAATCCAAATTATTGAATACATCGATATCTGCTTAGAATGGCACCCAAAGATAATTCAATATATAGTAATTCAAATAATTAATAATGTAAAATATAGTAACATATAATATAATAATGCCATATAATATAATAATTCTGAATATTCAAAGACATTACATGATTGTGGCAGACGAGTAAAGCATTGATTAGAAAAATAGTGGCTTTAGAAATAAATATGTTATTATTATTATTTTCATGAATAAACATAGGCATATCACTCACCAACAGCAATTTGTTTTGCAAATAATTTTTTTAAGGATTGTATTAATAATAATAAATAAATAAACCCTATTTTTATATGTATCACAATAAATTAAAATTTTAAATCTGCAGCCCTAATGTCTAGATTCAGCCAGCAATCCGAAACTTTGCTTATAATAATTCAGAAGTGACCTTAAGATGCAGGGCAGCTACATTTGTTTAGCAATTGGCTCTGTAGTCACAGTTTCTGTTAACAGTGTGTAAAATATTTGTTTTCTCTAATCCTTTGTCAAATAAGTGCTCAACAATGAATGTTCTCTTTGGCTGATGTTTGTAAGGGTCAACAATCCACTAAAACTGTTCTTGAGTTGAAGGGGTCTTTGAAGCCAGAGAAAAACACGTTTCTCAGGGAAATTTTTGAACGAGAGAGAGAGAGAGAGAGAAAGAGAGAGAGAGAGAGAGAGGAAGAGAGGTAGACTCATGGTTAAGAAAAGAGAGATGTAGAGACTGTAGATTTCAGAATAATGAAATGCCAATGCGCATATTGGCAACATACAGCATTCTAAATGTATTGTGAATTGCACAGCTGTTTTTGTACGTAAATGGTGTCTAACTGCTGATATCCTTTGTTGTTTTTGCAGGAGTTAGTTTGTTGGTTCCTCATGGGGCGATCTCAGAGGACACTTCTTGGGAAATGTACATGCTCATCAATCAAGGAGAATCGAGGTAAGACTGTAAAATGAAAGATCTGTATTTTTGTCATGCTTTTCTGTAGGTACTAGCATTTCTTCTGAACCCCTGCTTTTCAGAGTTTTTTTTTTTATACGGCCGGCCTTCATACAGAAATGCTTAAATGATGGCCATATTTCATAAAATGTTGTTACTTTGTGAATACCTTGCTTTTGATGTTGAAAAACATATTTTTTATTAATTTAGTTAATGTGAAAACATTTTTGTGCTTTTGATTTAAACTTCCACCGATTTACTATTGTCTTTCAAGTGCATAGGTATATTACCACACTAAAGGTGTCATGAATTGATATTTTATTTTATAATATTTCTTGAGGTCCACTCATGATGTTAGTGTTTGATTTTTTTCATTAAAAGTAGTCATAATTTAGGAATAATTGTTCATTTTCTTTCCAGTTTTTGTGCCTCTGATTCAAATCCTCCATTTTTGGGGGTGTGTGTTCTTGAATACTTCAGTGTTAACGGCCACTGCTGTGATTGGGTAACATCTTTGCATGCGGATAAGTTTAGACGCCTCCGCCATTACGCGCGTGTGGGGTTGTTTTGAAAACTTGACAAAAAAAATGACAACCGGAGTCTGATCTCAAATTTCAAGAACCCCCTCCACAAACACCTCGGTTCCCCTTCTATCACTCACTCGACATTGTGTCGAATTAAGTGACACAAGGGATCTTCCTTGGGAGCCTCGTGTACCTCTGAACTTGAGAATAGGCCAATGAGAAATTGGCAGACAGAATTTGCTTGTCCTGCCTCCAGACATACGGGTATAAAGGGAAGCGGGCGTGTGTCTGTTAGTCAGATTTTTTCTTCGGAGCCAGTTGTGCAGCAGCAAGCTGAAGTTCCACTCACTTCTGTTGGCAAGAAGCACTGCTGTTGAATCTTACGGCGCATTTCCTGCAGTGTTCTCTCTCTGCACGCTGTGCAGTCCACACACCTGGGCGCATTTACAGGTGTGTGGATTGTTTTCCCCTCCTAAAAGACTTTTATTTTTAGATTATTTTCACTCATAAAAGAGTAATACACGAGCAGGCGTTGAATGTCCTTTTCAGGATGCGTCTTTTTAAAGATGCCTTTTCGCCTCTGTGTAGTTCCTGGATGTGGTCGATATCTCTCCAAGACCGACAGTCACAGAAGCTGCCTGGTGTGCCTGGGCAGCAATCACACTGATGCAGCGTTTGTGGATGGCTCATGTACTCATTGCGAGAACATGACCATGGCAGCGTTGCGGTCACAGCCCTCCTTTCTTAAGGTGAACACAACTTCAGCCATCCCCTGCGTCGCTCCTTCTTCCCACGGGATTGAGGACGACCCGGTTGGCGGTGAAGGTGACTTTTGGATGACAAAGGGCTCGGTTTCACCCAGTAAATCCCCATGAAACAACCGCTCCCCGGCACGCTCGCTTGCTTCCTTCCGGGCTTGGGATGAGAGCGGCTCGCCTCACGGCGATTCTCCCTTGAGCCCCCGGAATTGGATGAGGACATCGCCACTGCATCGGACACGATTCAATTTGCCCAGCTCCTGTCTCGTTTCAACGGTATTCGCTCCACCTCCGTACGCGACGAAAAAGCCAGCGCTTTACGGGCAGAGATCAGGACTCTGCTACTCAAGGATGCAATAGAGCCTGTCCCTCCATCCAAAATGAAGAAGGGTTTCTACAGCCCTTACTTCATCGTTCCCAATAAAGGCAGTGGGTTGCGGCCAATCTTGGACTTGTGAGTGCTCAACCGGGCATTGCACAAACTCCCATTCAAAATGCTCACGCAGAGACAGATTCTAAACTGCATTCGGCATCAAGATTGGTTTGCGGTGGTAGACCTGAAGGACGCGTACTTCCACGTCTCCATCTTGCCTTGACACCGACCCTTCCTACGGTTCGCATTTGACGGCCAGGCTTATCAGTACAAGATCCTTCCCTTCTGCCTGTCCCTGTTCCCTCGCGTCTTCACGAAGGTCGCAGAGGCAGCCCTTGACTCGCTACGGGAAGTGGGCAACTGCATACTCAATTACCTCGACGGCTGGCTCATTCTAGCTCACTCTCGAGAGTTAATATGCGCTCACAGGGCTCACTAGGTGCTCAGGCACATCGGCCGTTTAGGGCTTCAGGTCAACTGGGAAAAGAGCAAGCTCACACCGGTTCAGAGCATCTCTTTTCTCGGCGTAGAGTTAGACTCAGTCTCAATGACAGCGCACCTCACAAGCACGCGCGTGCAGTCAGTGCTCAGATGCCTCGCTCTCTTCGAGCCCGGCACGGCGTTTCCTCTAAAACAATTCCAGAGGCTCCTGGGGCATATGGCATCCTCAGCCACGGTCGTGCCGCTTGGGTTGATGCATATGAGACTGCTTCAGCACTGGCTTCAGACTGGAGTCCCGAGATGGGCATGGCGCCCTGGCACATACCGTGTGTTAATCACCCCCTCCTGCCATCTGACTTTCAACCCTTGGACAGACCTCTGTTTTCTGTGGACCATAGTCCCCTTACAGCAGGTTTCCAGACGTGTCGTGGTCACCACAGACGCCTCTCAACTGGGTTGTGGCGGCGTGTGCAACGGGCATGCTGCCGCTGGCTCCTGGAGAGGGCCATGACTGCATTGGCACATCAACTGTCTAGAGTTGCTGTCTGTATTCCTTGCCCTGCAGAGGTTTCTCCCACTGATTCAGTGCAAGCACATCTTGATTCGTTCAGACAGCACCACGATGGTAGCGTACATAAATCACCAAGGCGGTGATTCGTCAGTGCGCTCTCGTCATATGTCACAACTCTTCCGTCATCTCCTCCTTTGGACACTCACATCCCTGGCAACCGCAACACGATGGCAGACGCGCTGCCTTTTCGTTGCAGTGTCCGGTATGTGGTTTGTGTATATATGTGGACCGCACACAGAGCTTTAGATGTTCTGAGCAGCTCTTTGTCTGTTTGGAAGAAGGCAGAATGGGAACACCGTCTCCAAACAGAGGTTAGCTCACTGGGTCGTTGACGCCATCTCTCTGAACAACCAGACCCAGGCCGCGCCTGCCCCCTTGCGGTTTCGAGTACACTCGACGAGAAGTGTGGCATCCTCGTGGGCACTGGCCAGACATCTGCAGAGCAGCGGGCTGGGCAACACGCAACACCTTTGCAAGATTCTACAATCTCAGGGTTGAGTAGGTTTCGTCCCGTGTTTTTCAGTTCCGAACTGGTAGAACTCGGTAATACGGAACAGCCGACCGGGTGTTCAGCTTGCACTTGCGTCCTTCACCAAAGTGATCCAGTTCGCCTTCTCTCCCAGGTTAGCCACTAAGCTTTCGCTTCCTGGACGATTCTTCCTCCCTCGCCTTCTGGCCTGCAAATCCAGCGGAGGAATTTGCGACCAGACCCACTACGAGCCGCATGTCCTCTGTACTGGGGTAGGGCTCCACAGGCTTAATTCCCTCTTCAGGCAACTCCTTGTGATGTATTTTCTGCGGTACGGTGCCCCTGCCAGGCAGACCTGCGTCTCCCTTGGGCAGTCCCTCTTTTCCCCCAGTTGCTGTGTTTGTAGAGCTCCTCCCTCTTCAGGTAGGACCTGCCACCGCGCTACTCCCATGTGTGGCCTGACAATCCACGTGGTGTATTGGCCACATATCACCTCCCCTAGTCTTGGCAGGATGTGGCCTAAGCAGGTTCTTTTCCCCCTGAAAGAATAGGATCGGGAGAGACCGCCTTCCCCAACGCATTTCGTAGCATTAAGATAGCTCCAGCTGCTTTACACTTCATGCAAGAAACATATAGAGAGAAAAGGCTGCGGCTGCCGGGCTTGCTCCCATGCTGGTAATGTAGCACCTGTTTCCCCCGCAGGGGTGCTGGAAACCTAAGGTCTGTATATGACACCTTTTCTGGGGACGTTGGGGAGGGTTACATGCTGCCGATACAGTTGCTTCTAGCACGCAGCAGCCTGCTTGCACCTGTGTCAGCAGTTCACGTAACACACATGGCGCTTTTGAATGGGACCCCTTGTGTCACTTCATTTGACACAATGTCGAGTGAGTAACAGAAGGGGAATGTCACGGTTACTGTTGTAACCTCCGTTCCCTGAGGGAGGGAACGAGACGTTGTGTCCCTTCTGCCACGACACTGGACCTACCACTGTAAATGGCCATACCTTATTCTCAGCTCCTCAGTGCAATAACCTGACTGACAGACACATGCCCGCTTCCCTTTATACCCGCATGTCCGTGGGCAGGACATGCAAATTATGTCTGCCAATTTCTCATTGGCCTTTTCTCAAGTTCAGAGGTACATGAGGCTCCCAAGGAAGACCCCTTGTGCCACTTCATATGACACAACGTCTCGTTCCCTCCCTCAGGGAATGAGATTACAACAGTAACCGTGACGATAGTGCACTCTGTGACAGCATGGTAAGAAATCACTGTAATTTACTTGTCTATTTGTGCAATACGTATTAATTTTATTGTTGTTTAAACGAATATGCGACACAACAGTGTGTATCTTGTTACATAGTTAGTGCATTTTAAAACGGTGACACATTCCCGTATTTCACAAATGCTGAGTAACGCATGACAGTACCAAATAAAGTGTAAATACATGGTGCCATCACATTTATTTTCTCGCTTGGAACCTCGACCGAGGTGGTTCTAAAAAAAAATCAGGTACCAACTATCCACAGTGGAATACGCCAAAAAGGTGAGCAGAGTCGAGTTGAGTCTAGTTGTACCATTCAGTGTAAAAGCCCCTTAAGATGTATTAGTGAGGAGGAAGTAAAGAACAAGCCATTTTGGCACCTTGGTTTCAATAAAGCCTTTTTTTGGTTCTGAAATGTACAGTGTGTTTTTATAGCGCTATGAACTCTTAAATGTCAAGATATCATGGTAAGTTTGATTTTCCAATTCATGACCCCTTTAAATAAACAATCTAAAATATTCATATCCACAGCGTAAATCATTTCCACATATACAGTACAACCCTGTATTGCACCCAGTTCACATGAGCCTTTTAGGAGTCAAGGTAAGATGATCACTGTATTAGAAGAATGCTTGTGACATTATATGTTTGTTCTTTAAGGTGTCCAGGGAATTTCAAAGCCTATGGAGTTGCCTGTATTGTAGGAAAAAGTATCTTTTCTTGGAAAAAATTAATCTGGAATGCAAATATCAGAGTTTACTTTTCTGACAAGACTCTCTCTCCTTAAAGTGGGATCTGATTAGGATGCAAGAGATGGAGTCTCACCTTATATTGGAACGTGTAATGCCATAAAAGCTCCGACAAACAAGCAGGGTTGACATTGAGTTGTGGAAGTATTTTCATGTGAACAGCTGAAGTCTGATTATGTCACCATACTCTAAGGGCAAACGAAATCCACAATTTCCCTTTCCTACATCATGTTCTACATGTGCAGAGCTTTTTTATCTTGATTGTTGAGTGATCATTTTTACGTGTGTTGTTTCTACAAATGTATGTTATGGTCTATACCCCCACCCGACTCTTTCTTCTTTTCACTTTCTTGAGTGAATGTGAAGGTCTTAATTTTTGACACATTGTGCATTAGGTATTCTCAGCATGTAAAGGTAATGACCCTGTATACATCTTGAAGTATCTCCAGAGACAATATTACTTTTTCACTCTGCCAAACCTGAAGGAGATCCAACACAACTGGCTCAGTTGCCCAGACTGTATATGTCTTCATAACAACATAAAAAGTTGAAGTAAATATTTACACCAAATGAGTACAAAATGAGGATGGCATTGCTTACCCATGCTTTGACAGAACACTGGTTAAGGCTAAAGCATTGACTTAGAAGTGCAATCAGTACTTTTTTCCTTATTAAAAATGTTTTACCCATAAATTAATGAATAGCACTTTTGACATATTGTACACATTTTATGAATGCTGTAGTCATAACAGTGGCCTAGAAAATGTTGGTTTATTCTACATAGAGCAGTTTACATCCATCTTGGGGGCTGCCATGTTAAGATCACATGGCCAACCATGTCTTTTTATTTGGCCAGGTTACTGCTACTACTACTACTACTACTACTGCTACTACTGGAGTGGTAGTGGGCTAAAGCACTGAACTGGTAAGCTGATGGTTGTTGGTTCGATCCCCACAGCCACCATCATTGTGTCTTTGAGCAAGGCTCCAGGTTGCTCTTGCTCGGGGGTGATTGTAATAAGGGCACTGTAAGTCGCTTTGGATAAAATCATCTGACAAATGCATAAATGTAAATGTACTACTAATAATGCTTACTTTATAGGCAGAAGATTTAACAAAGGAAATGTAAAAACCATTAAAGTAAATTTAAACAAAACAAGCAAACCAAACATTATAAAACAAAAACACACAATATACATACTAAAGGCTTGGAGTCTGACCGGTGGTCAGAAAGGCCTATGTTGATATTCCATTATATTATCATGAAAACATTATATATTGTAATAAAACGCTATTGGTAAGAATAAAACATTGCAAGACTTGTTTTCCATCCATAAAAATGCTGAGATCCCCTTTAATCCTGTGTTAGTGACCCCCCTCCCCACCCCTGACAAAAAGTAAGTGGTCTCGTCCTTGTTGGTAAGTGGTCAGATGTGATGCTTCAAGGATTTTTTTTTCTCCAGAACTCATAACGATGTATTTATTTATTTTTTCTGAGAGGTGCAGTTAAACATTACAGACACAATGAATAACCTGTTTTGTTTGTCACTGATATGCAAGAGAAAGAAAAACAGCAAAATAATTCCACCGTCTTATAGACCTTATTCACGCTAGTGCCATCTTTGATTTTTGATAGATTGACAACAAGTCTGTGAGGGATAGAATTAGTCTATTCAATGGACTGTACTGCAGTTTAAAGTGTTTTTGGATCATTATACAGACAAAACATTGATAAAATATCTGTCCAAGTACATTCAGTATACAAAGAACGTCTCGGTTACTGACGTAACCTCCATTCCCTGATGGAGGGAATGAGACGTTGTGTCGATGAGTCCCATATGTATATGGGAATATAAATATATATATAAATGAAGTTATTCACTCAGTGAGCTCTTTTTTAGCTGCTGAAGTGCCCAGGGGTGCGAGGGGGAGGACCGCTGAAAGCGCCGTAAAACCAACAGCTTGTAGAGATGAATGAAACAGCAGAGGAATTCAGCTCTGTGACTGCTCTCTCGGCTCCGAAGAAGATATCTGATGTGTATTTGCAGCATCACTCCTTTTATACCCGTATGTCCGGGGGAGTGGCATGCAAATTCCACACGCCAATTCTCATTGGCCTTTTCTCAAAGTCAGAGATGTCCGGGCTCCGCAGGAGCGACCCCTAGTGTCAACTCATCGACACAACGTCGAGTGAGTGACAGACGGGGAACTCCAAACAACATGAGTTGTGGAAAATCTGATTTGATCTAGGAGCTTTATTAAGCTTAATACCATTCATGCCATTGAAGAGATGGTAAGCCTATCCCTCACAGCCTCATTGTCATTCCCATTAAAAATTAAAGATGGCACTAGGCTGAATAAGGTCTACAAAAATAAATTTGAATAAAAATATTGCAACATTATGTTTTTTTATAATTATGTGTTTTATAAATAAATTATAAATATTATAGTTAGTTAAATAATATTATTTATTTAAATTAATGAGTTAATTTTGGGCCCTGTGTAAATGTCAGCTAGCAAGACTTGCTAAAACTACCTGAGAGTAGTAATGCCTTAAGATAGAATGAACAAGCTGGTACTCAAACGTCTTATGGTGACTTTGCTAACATAAAAACTTGTATAATTTATTTTATTAGTTGGCATTATTGTTTTTCTCCCACTAATTTATTGCTTGATTGAAATTATACAGTATGTTTAAAAATAAAAAGTTATGAAAAATAATATAGCACTGTTAAATATAAATCTAAATAAATTATTTATATTTGTATTACCTCACCAGAAACTCAAATTGTATAGGGGGCCCTAAAATAGTTCTGTGCCTGGTGCTCAACATTTGGGGCTGTATTCCCTTGACTAAAGGCACAAAATAACAACAGAGTCTGATGCAACAACACAAATCAGTGTGAGTGATCTACCAATCCAAACAGAATGAGTACGAGTGTAAAAATAAAATGTCCAAACAAGCAGTTCCAGCTGGAGCTAACAAACAAACTTAGACGACCCACAGCTCCAACGCCACACAGCTAGGACATGCGGCAGGACCACAAGCGCTTAACACAAATATGTGTCAGCCACACTGGAACAGTTTCTCCACCCAAGACACAGCTGCACGGTAGCAAACTTTCACTAGGAGAGAGTTCAAAGCAGCCAGCTGTGCACCAGCATGAACCACCAGCAATGCATTAAAAAATAGTTGTGATGAAATCCAAATTTTGTATTGATATGTGTAGTATGAGAAGCAAACCAAAAAGGACAAAACAAACATTCAACAGCTCTTGTGTGAAAAAGCAGCAGTTAACAAACTTCATACATCCATTCCAATGCTCTAGGTATCAGGATAACGTTTTAGACCATGGGCCCTATAGACGGGCCCTTTAGACAGACGATGATGGCATATTTCTGCATTATATAGAAGCTTGAATCTAGCAAATGTTTATATAAAAAAAATTTAAATCAAGTATTTAGTGCAACATTATTTTATGTGCATTCATAAATGAAGTAGCATTAAACCTTCTCTTAAGCTGATGTACCAATCAGTTTGCCAAACTAATGTTAAAAGTCACAGTCAGAGGCCCAAATGAAAGATTGAATACAAAATGGAAACATTAATCTATGTATTGCCTCCGATAGTGTTCCTGATACATGATACAGCACTCTGCTACCCTGAATAAATGCATCTCAATATAGACTTAGGAACCGGCATGATAAGACCCTTCATGATGATGATGATGAGGAGGAGGACATGAAGAGTAATACAAAAAAATAACAAGACACTCAATGCACTAGAGCAGAGACTCAGTCGCAAAGTATTGTTGTGCCTTGTGCAGCACAGGTAATCTGCCTTTAGCCTTGATTCATGCAGGACTCGTTTGAACATTTTAATTCAAAATGTTGCAACAAAACCCAAGTAAATGTTTAAACGTTTCTGTGAAGTGAATGCCAAAGAGGTATGTTAATGAAACATAGCCTTCTACTTTCAGGCATTTTTATGATATTGCAATGCAGAGTTTTATCTTTTTTTTTTTTATCTTTTTTTAAACAGCCAAGGTGTTATTTGAATTACATAAAGGCAATACACCTATACATTTAGTAACTTATGTATTTATTTGCTGTTTAAATACACATTGGAACCGAGAAGTCAGTTGAAGGACTTCAGACTGTTTTCTTCTCAAGGATACATGTGACAAATATATATAGAGAGAGGGGGCATGTGCCACAAGTTTTAATTTTAATTTAGTTTGAAATGTAATGGTAACATCTTGAATCATGGCATTTGAAACATTCCTCAGATATTGTCCTTTATACAGGCTCTTTGTGTTAAACTTGAATGAGGAATGAATCACACTGGAGTTATCTGACGTGCCTGAATAGTAATTAGATGTAAATAGAAGAAAACTTTTGAGAGAGAGAGAGAGAGAGAGAGAGAGAGAGAGAGGCTGATTGGCTGTATAGAGGTTTAGTCCTAATTCAATATTCAACACAGCTGTGTGTTGTGAAACAATGGTGGCATTATGTAAACAAACTGGCATTTAAAGTTTTAAAGTCCAGAAAATGAATGAATATTTGGTAGTTTTGATCAGGACTGATGTTGGTTAAGTCAGTGAAAGTGGAAAATAATATTAATATATAATATTTTATGGCTGTTTTTTGATGTGGAAATGTTTGCCCTCTAAGTTCCTGAGTTTGTGTTTGTGTCTTTTTAAATCTGACACTGCACAAAAAATAATAATGCATCAAAATCAATCTTGTTGCAAATCATTGACATATCACAGACTGTGATAATCCAAAAGAAATAAAAAATCCCCTTAGCATTTAGTATATGGAAAATAATTCATTTTTTGTGGGGGGGGGGGGTTCATACTAAACAACAGTGGCATTATATAAACAAACTGGCATTTAACGGGTTAAAATCCTGAAAAGGAATTAATATTTGGTAGTTTTGATCAGGACTGATGTTGGTTAAAAAAATTATCTAATTGAATGTGGAAAATAATGGTAATATATAAATTGTTATGACAGTTTTGAGACAGACATTTTTGTCCTCTAACGACCTCTGAGTAACATTTTTTTTTTATTGACGCACAAGGGATAAAGCAAGTTATGTTGTTCTGGTGCACTGGAATTTCAAGGTTTGTCATAAACATTTCCTTACAAAGTAGTTAGATAGTGATATAGAAAGAACAAAATGTGATGATATATTTTAACTTGATGGATTGGCAGCATTTGTTATCACAAACCAAAAGGCTTCCCTACTACCTTTCTTTTTTGTCTTCTTTTTTCCTTTAAATTTGCATGAAAGGCCAAAGCCTTTGTCTACTCTTTCTCATTAATGGGTTTAATGTTATGGTTTACCACCACAAGGAATAGTTGGAAGGTAACGAGAATGCCAGATCATAACCAGTGACTGATGAATATGCAGGAGCTGGTAAACGACTCCAGTGCCCTCCGAGAATCAATAGCTTTCCACTAAATCAAGGTTCTCAGAGTCATGATTTTAATGATTCTGTAGACTACAGACATGATGGTTTTCACCATAATTTAGGATAACAAGGTCCGTGGGCACAAATTTGATTGTCTTTTGTTTTCTGGTCTCATCTCTTTGTTTATTTTGTTGATGAGAAAGAGAGCTATAGAAAGTTGGATGGTCTAGGTTCTCTTGAAAATATCTCTGATATATTGATGTTTACCATGTTTTGTCTACTAGAGCTCAATCAGAGGAAAGGTGTGAGATCCTATTAGGGCCGGAGATCACATATGGCCCTCCAGGGCTGAACCTGTCCTATCCAGTTGCCATGACGATAGCTCATTGTGCTGAGGTCAGTGCTGAAAACTGGAACATTAAACTCAAGAGACAAACCAAGGACGACAAGTGGGAGGTAGGAACAAAGACATGACATCTGTTTTTTTCTCACTGAATACCTTTAAAATTCCTATCAGTGAGAATCATATATATATATATATATATATATATATATATATATATATATATATATATATATGTCAGATTTAAACCTGTTCAATGTCTATTATGAGTATTGGGCCAACATACAATGCAAAAGTGACTTTAGCCAATACAGCATGTTTACAAAAATGATTCACCAATTAATGTGGATTTCGCAGGTGACGTTTTACAATTTAAAGCTAATGTGTGCATATTTTTTAACGTTTATATACTTTCTCTATCCAAAGTTACTATCCAGAGCAGTGACATGCACACAATAGCAGGGTCAGGGGCAGAAGGATTTTTTTTTAATGAGTAGTAATTATAAATACTTAACTAATTTCGTTGTTTGATTGAGTTTGTGGCAGGACAATCTGTTTGTTAAACCTATGGCAGACGGAGGGTGTATTCATGAATCTTTTTGGAATCAATGTTAAGTTTTGCAATTCCGCTTGGTGGCGCTAATGTTGCAAAAAATTTAGATTTTAGAACTTTAGTTTTAAGAAAATTGTATTGCTTTATAGATTAAATATGGAGTATCACTGTGCGTGATGTGTTGCCCTTTTAATATATAATTGATATTATTGCCAGATAATATTGTTGCCAGTTGTGTAATTGTTATATTATCACCAAAACCCAGCTTGGAAAGCTTTACCAAACAATTATATCTCTATAAAATATCTCTGTGTACTTGTATTTCTGTTAACCTGGTAAAAAGCCATCAACCAATTATGAAAGGCTCTGTCGACATTAATGTGCATTCAATCCTTGTTCCTTAACTGCTTGTGGCAGCCTCTGGGACTGTGCGAGTTTGAAAATGTGTCGATGAGGTGAATGTGTCCTCTTGTATGTGGCAAGAAGACATCCAGGGACAGCAGCTCCTCAGAGGAGGCTACGGTAGTGAAGTGCTCAAGGAAAAAACAATTACAGTCTGTAATAGCCAGGATGACACACAGTTCATAGCAGTCAAGCAGCAGTAACATCGGAGCGAGGTGCCCCATCAGACCTAGGAAATATCGATCTAGTTGTACAGAGAAGGACCTGAAATGGTAGTTGACACAAGGCAATCAGGACTGGAGTCATGGACGGGATCAGCCTCTTCACCCCGCCACAATCACTCACATCTCGTCCAATGCAATTTCACTGTGATTTCAGTCCCTGTAAACTAGAGCTGTCATTATGATTTGAAAGCAGATGCATTAATAAATGTTATATAAGCTGTTAATCCATTTAAAGCGACACCTTTTCCTTCCAAGTTTGTTTGTTTATTGTAAGCAATTGCACACCTCTGTGAAGTTAGCACCACATATAATTAAATAATCACTAAAACTATTTCATTCGTTTGTGCTGATTTGTGCCGCAAAAATGAAAGTTTGTGTGGTTTGGTGTTTGAGATATTAAACATTCTTTTTGGGGCTGTGTGACGTCACTCTCCACCCCATATCGCTCAAATCAATCCAAACTGGTGCTGGTTGTTTGTGCTCGGTTTGTGCCATTAACATGAATATTATTCGGGACTGTGACTTCACTTTCCACCCCCTGATAAAAGTTTTTTTTTTTTTTAAGGACAGTGATGTCACTCTCAACCCCATGTTGTCCGAATCGCTCTAAACCGGTGTCATTCGTTTGTGCTCAATTTGTACCGGTTTGTGTCATTAAAATGAACAGTGTATCTGTTTCCCTTCTTTAGAAATAACAGATTTAATTTGGGGCAGTGACGTCACTCTCCACCTCACGTCATCCGAATCACTCCAAACCGGTGACATCCGTTTTTGTTCGATTTGTGCTTTTGAAAGAAACAATCTAGCTAATTCCCTTAAATAGAAATAACAAAAGTATCTCCCAGATCTGTGATGTCAGTCGTGCATTTACCTCATCTCATCCAATGCACTCATTTTCTGACTCGTTCATTTGTGCACGCTCGGTGCAGGTTTCCAATTTTTGCAGAACAAATAAGCACAAACACAGCACAAATTAATGGAATAGTTTTGGTGATTATTATATTAATTATATGGGATGCCAACTTCACGGAGGTCAATTGCACTATTATAGAGGATTTGATAATGTGCTTCCTTTTGTGCCTGCCCACCTTAGCGAGTCATTATTTTAATGAATTTGAAATTCTTCCAATGCCTGGTACTTATTCTTGAGATTGCTACCACAAGCATTTAAATAATCACATTTGCTGTCAGAGTTTCTACCATCTACTAACTGTTTTATTTCAACTAATGACAGCTCCAGTGTTAGTGATAGCTAAAGTAATTACATAAAAACTGCCGGATAAATCACTGACCTGTCATAGAAAGACTACAGTAGTCAAAATGTGTGAGTTCTTCGCTATTCTATCTCTTCTATGTGTGCCAGTTCTTCTTTTATCAGTTTACAAAGGCTGCATCCTCCAAGGTGGACATTCTGTTTGATATTTACATTGCTTTGAAGAGCTGCAGTCACATAAAGAAATGGTCATCTGTCAGGGAAAAGAGTCTTTGCTTGACTTGATGCTAGCCAAATCTTGTCAAAGCACAGAAGAAGTGACCTTGCTGATTGTTATTTGCGAGGGATTCTATGTCAGTGTGGCGTCGTGAGTTTAGGTCCTTTTCTCACTGGCTAACCTCAGGCACTTTCACATGCAAAGGTAGAAAAAATCTGCTGCGGCAGCTAATCTATAGTTAAGTCTGTATTAAGATGGTTTATTTGAAGGGTATGGACCAATGGGGAAACCTTGTAGACTTTAAAGTTACATTTATAGATGTTTTTCAGAGGCACATATCTGAGAAAGATGAAGTATAGATAGGAATATCACTTCACTTCAGAGCCAGATCCAGGGGGTGCTGGGTTGGACTTGGATTTTTGTTAAGTGAAACGTTTCTACCTGCGCTAGGATCAGCCAGTCGTCTACATAATTCAGAATGCATATATATATAATATTTTCTAAACAGAAGAGAAAAGAGAACAACGTTCACTGCACACTGCCTAACTGATTCTAACTCCTAACAGAGGAAAGAAAGTTTTGACAGGGTTTGTGAAACACACAGAAACAGAATCGCTCTGAAAAGAGAGTTTCTGACGACACCTGGTGACGTATCCATTTATAGCCTGGCCGCAGGTGCATCTAATGATTACATCAGCCGAGGCTATAAATTCCGGTCAATGTTCATTGACGTGTTACACACACTATTTCAGCTCGGTTCACAGCTAGAGTTGTTCCCCGTAGCGCTTAGCAGCGCAGCATCGTAGTGAAGCTTTTTGTAAAGGGAACTTCAGTTCTTTGGATCTGTAATGGTTTTGCATATGTAATGGTAACGATTGCCTGAAATGGCAACATTCATGCTTTAAAGTCATACTTTTTCAAATGGTGTTACCATTAGTTTAAAGTTTTTTCCATTTACTTGGATTAACAGGAAGTGATGTCAGTAGATGATGAGTCAACCTCCTGCTATTGCCTGATGGACTCACATTACTGTCACTTGTTGCTGGGTCAGCCAGGCTGCTATGCTCTGGTGGGTGAACCCATCACTGATGCAGCCATAAAAAGACTAAGGATTGCAGTTTTTGGCAGCATGGAGGCCTCCTCCATGAACTACAACCTGCGGGTGCACTGTGTAGATGACACACCACATGCCTTTCAGGTGAGAGCTGGACCGTGAAGTCAAATATTTAAAACCTAAAAGAACATATTTTATTAATAACATCTCTATAAGAATGGGAAGCCATCAAAACAAGTAGTTAGGGCAAACCACATTTACATTTATATTTATTAATTTAGCAGACACTTCCATTCAAAGGGACTTATAAATAAGGAATGAAACAACATAAGTGATTCATTCTAGGGAGACAGTAACATGATAAGTGGCACAATGTAAAATACAAAAAGGATGATATTAAGTGTCTTTAATGGTGGTTCAAGTACTTACAAATTTTTCTTGTGATTGGGAGGAACTGTTCAGGTGAATGTGGAAGATCATCTCACCATCAAGGAACAGTGAATGTGAAAGTTCTGGGAAGTGATATTTTGCCTCATTGTGCTGGTACTATGAGGTGTCACTCACAGAAGTCAGGAGGAAATGTAGAGTAGGTAGGAGGCTGCAAATCCAATGGCTGTTCTCTGAACGAGCATCAGTGCTTTGAAACTGCAAAACAAAGACAACAACTCGAGTGAGGCATTGTAATAGACTTAATTGTGTTATTAGAATGCCTGCTGTGGTCAAAGTTATTTTAAAACACACACACACACAAACACATGCATCTACACACACGCACACACACACACAGAGGATGCAAAAGTCAAAGTCGATCACTATTATCTAGCATGAGTGCTCAGAATGTGCTCAGCACACATAAACAGTACACTCATCTAAGCAACACAATGAAACACAAAGCAATTTTGACATATTAGCACTGCCATGCTTGAAATCAAAGAGGCCAGTAATCAATTTTAATTCATTTTTATTTTCAAAACTTTACTTTCAGAACTTTGTTCGAAACCGTGTTTGAAAACTATTTTTCTACGTGCTTATGAGCTGTAGATTCCTCTAAACACAAAACTTTTTAACTTAAAATATTTTGTTGAACAGAATTTTAAGCACAATGACTATTTGACTTTGACTTGGAATCAATATTTCAACCTATTCCCATTTAATTAAATAGTATAAATTTCATTCCTAGACATAGGTTGTTTGGTCTTCTGAACTAAACTTAACAGTACCTAAACTATGTAGCAACATTGCAGGTTATGGCTCTCAGTCATAGTGTTCATATACTTGTCCTATCTGTCCAGATTTTCTTTCTGTCCCTCTTCCCCCTCTTTTGCACTTCCTTTACAATATTTTTCACTATGTTCTCACTACCTCATCCTGTAATTTCATATTTTCAAAGGGAGTGGTCACTGCTGAAACCAGAAAAGGAGGTCAACTTCTAGAGGAGCCCAAGACTCTGTTCTTTAAAGGGAACTGCCTCAGTCTGCAGGTGTCCATCCAGGACATCCCTCAACTTTTGTGGAACATCAAACCCTTCACCACCTGTCAGGTACATATTTACAATAATACTCACAGTGATCTACAGTAAGCAGCTGCTTAAACAACTCCACTGTTGATGTCCTGTGTGAAGCTAACAATAACTACCATCACCAAAGTGTATATTTTGCATTAGGTGTTTATTTTTATTCTCTGTGTGCTCTCTTTTTATGTCTGAAAGCTTTGTACTACATCAGCACATATAACTTGTACTATTATCATATATAGCATATTGTATGTTGTAACATTCTTAATTTTTGTGTAATCTTGTCTAGTTGGTTAGAGTTTTGGGAGAGTCGGCACTGTGTCACAGTAGTTAGTGTATAATTCTATTTACATAGTCAGTGTAAGTCGAAGTACACTCACCTAAAGGATTATTAGGAACACCTGTTCAATTTCTCATTAATGCAATTATCTAATCAACCAATCACATGGCAGTTGCTTCAATGCATTTAGGGGTGTGGTCCTGGTCAAGACAATCTCCTGAACTCCAAACTGAATGTCAGAATGGGAAAGAAAGGTGATTTAAGCAATTTCGAGCGTGGCATGGTTGTTGGTGCCAGACGGGCCGGTCTGAGTATTTCACAATCTGCTCAGTTTCTGGGATTTTCATGCACAATCATTTCTAGTGTTTACAAAAAATGGTGTAAAAAGGGAAAAACATCCAGTATGCGGCAGTCCTGTGGGCGAAAATGCCTTGTTGATGCTAGAGGTCAGAGGAGAATGGGCCGACTGATTCAAGCTGATAGAAGAGCAACTTTGCCTGAAATAACCACTCGTTACAACCGAGGTATGCAGCAAAGCATTTGTGAAGCCACAACACGCACAACCTTGAGGCGGATGGGCTACAGCAGCAGAAGACCCCACCGGGTACCACTCATCTCCACTACAAATAGGAAAAAGAGGCTACAATTTGCAAGAGCTCACCAAAATTGGACAGTTGAAGACTGGAAAAATGTTGCCTGGTCTGATGAGTCTCGATTTCTGTTGAGACATTCAGATGGTAGAGTCAGAATTTGGTGTAAACAGAATGAGAACATGGATCCATCATGCCTTGTTACCACTGTGCAGGCTGGTGGTGGTGGTGTAATGGTGTGGGGGATGTTTTCTTGGCACACTTTAGGCCCCTTAGTGCCAATTGGGCATCGTTTAAATGCCACGGCCTACCTGAGCATTGTTTCTGACCATGTCCATCCCTTTATGGCCCCATGTACCCATCCTCTGATGGCTACTTCCAGCAGGATAATGCACCATGTCACAAAGCTCGAATCATTTCAAATTGGTTTCTTGAACATGACAATGAGTTCACTGTACTAAAATGGCCCCCACAGTCACCAGATCTCAACCCAATAGAGCATCTTTGGGATGTGGTGGAACGGGAGCTTCGTGCCCTGGATGTGCATCCCACAAATCTCCATCAACTGCAAGATGCTATCCTATCAATATGGGCCAACATTTCTAAAGAATGCTTTCAGCACCTTGTTGAATCAATGCCACGTAGAATTAAGGCAGTTCTGAAGGCGAAAGGGGGTCAAACACAGTATTAGTATGGTGTTCCTAATAATCCTTTAGGTGAGTGTATATGTGTAAGTTTGAATCTGGCATGCATCATGTCTTGGGGTCTCCTTCACTAATATGCCATCCCATATGTGTATGACTTTCTTCTGCAGAACAAAAAAAGAACAGAAGAAAAGAAGAATGCTCTTTAGGTCCATACAAAGCAAGTGAATGGTAACCAAAACTTTGAAGTTTCAAAAAACTCATGAAGGCAACATTAAAGTTATCCATACGACTCCAGTTTACATCTTGCCATTGCAGTCTGTAGACACGATAATGATTTCAAGCTTGATTACACTTTCAAGTGTTTGACACATGCACACACTGCTAGATGGCGCTAGGAAGTGAAATTGAGCTTGAAAACATTATCGTCAAGGAGACTGCTGATGTCAAGATTTATAGTGAAAAGGGAGTTATATTTTGTTTTTTTCTCATCCAAACCCTATGAGATTGCTTTAGAACACATGGATTTAAACACTAGAGATGTATGGGTTACTTTTATACTGCATTTATGTGCTTTTTGGAACTTCAAAGTTTTGGTCACCATTCACTTGCATTGTATGGACCTACAGAGCTGAAGTAGTCTTCTAAAAATATGTATTTGTGTTCTGCAGAAGAGAGAAAGTCATATACATCTGAGATGGCATGAGGGTGAGTAACTGAGAAACTGAGAATTTTCATTTCCTTTAAGAATGTTTCATCCATACAGACTCAGATCCTGTTCCCCTCTCTTTCCCTACATTTTCGTGTCTACTGACCTATAATAATGAAGAATTCCCACAAATAAAATAAAAAAGGTCTTGGGTGCATCTGTGAACCTCTTACAGCAAGCATTGAATAACAGCTTTGGCTTTTACTTTTACAGCACAACAGATTTCAGCACTGAAGATCAGTACTGTCCTACCTAACATAACCTACTGACCCATAACATAGATGTTGATAGAAGCCAGTATTTTGTTCTGGGTTCAGGGAATTTGCTTCATTATTCTCTGCTGCCTACTCGGGGGAGAAATTAATCCTGGCATTAATGCATCTGCCATCCCATCAAGCTATTTCCTCTGTTCAGGATCTCTAGTTCTATATCAGGATCTCTATCACTGTTGACATAAAGTATCTCACAGGTCACTTCAATATGCAAGGCTAAAGAAACAGTGCATGAAAGGTCAAGGACACTCCCTGCAGATGTGTTGCTTCACGAAAATTAATTATACATCAAAGGCAATAGCTTTCCGTTTCCGCTGCCCTGCTCCCAGATAGTGTGTTATACATACCCCAGCAGTGACCCCCATCAGCAGAATTAACAGGGATTAAAGTATGTGTCTTTTGCAGCACCGATGATCTCAAAGATGGGTCTCTTAACACAGATGCTTTCACGTTCTTCATGGCTCAGGCACTTTCCCCTGACTCAGCTTTCTGATCTCTCTCTCTCTCTCTCTCTCTCTCTCTCCGTTCTTTTTGTCCTCACCCTTCTCTCTGCTGCAGGAATTCTCCTTCACCCAAGTGTGGTATAGTAACCAGCAGCCTGTGCACTGTGCATTCTCACTACAGAGACATAGAGCCGCAACCTCCCAGCTCTCTTGCAAGATCAGTGTGCGGCAGGTCAAAGGTCACGAGCAGATCCTGCAGGTCTACACCTCAGTGGCAGAGGTCAGACTCACCCGGCTGTCATTGGGTTAAATAACATCTCTCTGTCCTACTTGGGGACAGTGAACTGAAAATAAAATTTGACTTAGAGAGTTATACTTAGTTGTACTGTCATTGGAGGTCCTTTACTACATAGAGAAAGTAACATTTAAAGGGACAGTTTACCTTGAAATAAAGATTCTGTCATCATTTACTCACCCTAATGTTGTTAAAAACCTTGATTTACCTTCCAAGAATGTTACCCTCAGTCACCATTCTCTTTCATTATATAGAATACGATGCAATGAAAGTGACTGGTGACTGAGGCTAACATACTTGGTAAAGTTTTTGTTCCACGAAAGAAAGTCATACAGGTTTTGGAACAACATGGAGTTGAGTAAATGAAGACAGTTCACCCAAAATTAAAAATGTAAGCAATATCACAAGATCAAGAATGTAGTTGTACTTAATATTACCATGATTGCAAATGTGACATTGCTTTTATTCCGCATTAAACAAGAAGTTAATACTGTGTAACTTACATTATACGCACAATATGGCCAGTTATTTTGTCTATTTTTGCTCTGCTAACGAAAATAGTTCAAAATCAAGCCAAACAAGATAAACGTTGCATGTCACTAAGAAATGCACAGCTGTCAGCTCGGCAACACTAATATCATTGGAATTTGACTGTGGTTTGCAGTGCATACAAAAACACACACCAGTTTTTTTTTTTTTTTTTTTCTTTTAGAGTGAAAAAGAGACAGTCCCATTTTTTATGCAGGCAGATTGCACGGTCACTTCAGAGACAGGGGCCAAAGCCTTCAAAATCCCCCTGTCTATTCGTCAGCGGATATGCACCACCTTCGATACTGCCAATGCCAAGGGCAAGGACTGGCAGCTCTTAGCTCAGAAACTCCACATTCAAAGGTGAGCGCCGGAGAGAGATGTGGCCAAAGCATCAGGACTGATTGAAACTCATTGTGGCAGTGCTGCTCACTTTGTTAGCAATGTCCTTGAATAATAATCTTATACTGTGCTCCACTTTGCTCAAATAATTTCATACTCCTTAAGCTTTTCAGTTTTATAGAATTCAGTTTTTGCAAAGATTAAAAGTTAAAGAACCACTAGAGATCTAAGGGATAAGAGACCCACCACAATGACCTTCCTTTCTTTTTATTTGTTATTTATCTGTTAATTCTGTTAGTTTATGATATTGTCTTGTGGATTTGTAGATGTTTAATTTACATGATCTAAGCTGATCCTAACTAAACTCTTATGTAAATACTAATTTACCTAAACCCCGTTTTAATCCTGAAGATTTTGTTTGTCAGTTGAGTCTAAACAAGTGGCTTGTAACAAGTCAATACATTCAAGTAACTCACAAATTGAACCATGCGTGAACTGACAGCAATCTTCTATGTTTTTATGTATAAACTGTACGTGTAATGTTGTTCATTCCTCCTAACACATTTATACTAGTCACAAACTATTGCATATAATGCATAATTTATGAGGTAGCAGTTATGATTTATATTAAAATGCACATTTTAGTTTTATAAGTGCATTTAGTTTTTCTTTTCAGATAGTTTGAAAAAGCAAATAGTGCTTTACCTTTTGTTGAACCTGTGTCACATGCCCATGTGAATTTGGGGTTGTAGCAACACTGCCATCTATTGGCACAGAATGACAGTTTTTAGGATTCACTCTAATATATTTTTACATGCCTGAAAATTTAAAACCATAAATTCAGTTATTAATTAAGCAACACACAATGTGAAAATGTTCATGCAATTGCCCATGTCATGTGCATGCATTTATTCAAGTTTCTTTTTTTTTTTTTTGTGAGTGGGTCTATTTGTATCTGAAACACATTTTGAAGCATCATAACCATCTTTGCTGCCCACATCATACTTATATCCACATATCCAAATCTGAGACTGAACAAAATATTTACCCTAATGTAATACCCTAATAAATTCATAATAATGTCTATAAATGACTTAATTCAATTAAGATTAGCAGCAACAATGTGGCAGTTAACCATTTCAGATTCCCACACTGGGTAGGCATATTAAAAAAAAATGAAACAACAGAGAGGCACATAATACATGCAACACTTAAAATTATACAAACAGAGTTACATAAACATTACTACATTTTTTATTTGTTTGACTTTCAAATTTTATTTAGTTTAGTCCAATAAGATGTACTTGCAAATAGTTTTATCTATGACTCTGGCAAGATTGAAGGTTGATATATAAGATGTATTTTTATCAATGAACATATTCTTCCTTTGTGAAACATCCATTTTCTTTCTGCACAGGAACCTGTCCTACTTCACAAATCAGCAAAGTCCCTCTGCTGTCATTCTCAGTCTCTGGGAGGCCAGGCATCAGGACAGTGGAGATCTTGACTCACTTGCAAGTGCTTTGGAGGAGATTGGAAAGATCCATTGTAAAAGTCTGCCTCAGAGTCCTGATGAGAAAGAGCCAGAATTTAGCTTTTGAGGGATGCCAAACTGGAGACTAAATTAACTTTCCTAGGTGCAATTTCCCCAGCATCTTCTAAATTCGAGTCCAAGAATACCCAGCAAAAGTATATCAATTCTGTGTGAAGACTTTGACTAGATGTGACCAATCAAACACTTTCATGTACATTTGCAACATTAGCAACAATTTGGTGCAGATTCAACAACTTCAAAACACTTTATCAAAATCTTGTGCCAAGCCTTCCCATCCTACATTAAATTCCGCCTTAGCCCTCCACAGGTGTTCATAATTTTAAGTTGTGGGATTTGATATGTGGCCATGCTTATGTTTTCTTAACATTTCCTGAGCCAGATTCACACTTTATCTTTGACTATTTTTTTGAGCAGTCTTGTGTTTCAGAGTTGAGCAGTATTTATATCCCGACTGCATGTTACTACTGACTTGTGCTTTGTTTGCAATATACAGTATGATGTTTAGAGAAGAGGGGCGAGGGGAATACACTCATGTAAACTGCATTTTTTTGGGTTTGCACAAATTGTGATTGTAAGCCACTGTGTTAATTTACTTACATTATAATTGCATTGTCCAATTCTGCCCAAGAGATAGATCAACGCCAGCGATTCTGCGGCACCCAGCTACGACGACCAGAGATTGCAGATGCACATGGCGTGCAGAAATTCAGCTAAAATAAACCCAAACCCTCAGTGGAGTAAAAATGTAACGTTAGAGGAAAAATTGCAACCTTCAAATCGTGCTTGTCACAGATTATGCAAACAAGTTTCATACTGGGTTCTGTATAGACAAAAGGCATAAAAATAATTTACAGCAGGCACCACACCATTTATTCCTTAGAAAATGTTAAAGTACAACTCCACCCCACTGACTCAAATGTATTATTATATTCCTCTGAACATTTTAAAGACTTATGAGTCATTCAGGGCAAAGAGCAGGTCAGTGTCTTGCCTTTAATAATGGGAGTCAGGCTTGAGACACATATTGATCACAAGAAGCATTTACTTAGCCAGTGCAGATGGCAGCACATCCCTTATGTTAATGCTTAAAGCTTTTCTTTTAAATGCAACTGAGGGAGACCTCTGTAGAATTAAGACTCTCTTATCTCCTCTGACCAAATTCCACCATTCAGTGTGAGACACAATGGGAACATGGGCCGGCTAGCAGGGCGACATATAATAAAGGTCTGATAAAGGGAAAAGAGCTTTGTGGAAACTGCTGTTAGAATGCAGTAAAAAAAATGATGTGCTTATTTTCCAAGTCATCTACTTCATTAACCTTCTCTCATGAAAGAGAAAAGGCCCCCAAGAAGCTCAACAGCTATCTTAGCCTTTAAAGTATCACTTACATTGGATATTCTTTTTGTGTTTTGCTTGAATTCTAGGATTCATGAAGTATTTTAGCAAGACTGATTTGCTGGTTTCTGGATTTAGATTCTGGCTGATACAACACCAATCCTCCACATCACTATATAATAGCCCAAAGAAATTTCTAAGTTAGTGTTATTCTTTCTCTCTGTAGTAATGAGACTCTATTGTTCCTTTTTAAAATATATTATTTTGCACATTTACTATTACCTCATTCAAATTTTATTTAAGGGATTCATATTTTCTTCTGTGGATCACAGAAGGAGATGTTTGGCAGAATGTTAGAGGCTGATAGCCTCAGTCACCATTCACTTTCATTGCTTCTGTTTTCCATGCAATGAAAGCGAATGGTGACTGAGGCTAACAGTCTGCCTAACATCTTCTTTTGTGTTCTACAGAAGAAGTAGATAATGTTATACAGGTTAAAAGGACAAGCTAGTGATTAAAATTTCAGGCATAATTTAAACTTGTGGGTAAACTAGTCATTTAAGGCATGTCATTGTGTCATCATGTTTACAAATCTGAAAGAAAATCACTTTTAAGGAAATCATTAAGCCTTTTTAATGTTCATATTGTCATAATGGCACATGAAGTTAAACTTCAAAAAGGACAAAATAATAATTATATAAATGTCAACAATGCCGATGCTCTCTATCAAGGGAAACGTCACATTTTCCCCCATTATTAATGAGCGCAAAAATGGTATTGGATAAATTAGTACATAGCTTGCAAATGGTAAAGTTAAAAATGTTTATCTGCCCCACGTTCATGTTATATTTAGTCCTTTGCTTCAAATTATAATTCTTGTGCCTTGTATAACTTCTGTAAATGGTGAATGTTGTACAGGTTAAGATGGGTCTACAGATCATACAAATGTACTGTAATACACTGATATGCAGCGGTCAAGAGCTTTTCTAGAGCTATATATACACTTGTTTGGTATCACCAGGCCAGCTTTGTGGTATACTGTATTTATGATTATGAACATTTTGGATGTTTTCTGTACAGTAGAGTTTGCTGATGTATATGCAGTCTTTTGGAAATAAATGTACAGCTGAAGAGAGCTGCAACTCTAGCAAAAGTGACCCATACTTTATTTCTATTCAATGTAATGTTGACAATTAAAAAAATATTCTGGGATAATAACAGGTTTAAGCTCAAGCGGCAGCATTTTGTGGCATATTGTTGATTAAAAACAAATGCATGTCCTCCTTTTCTTAATTTTTTTAAAATAAAACTTACAATCGTATAGCCACAAAACAAACAATATGCCTGTTAACATGATTTTAGTCTAATAAAATCACTTAAGGGCATTTTATATCCAGTTGTACTACTTGGTTGCTGTGACATCATTACACCATAAACCCTAAAGCAACGATTTAACAACTTTACAGCTCAAATAATACACACGTTTTGACAGAAAAATGTATGTAAATGCTTTTATAAAATGATAACCCTTACATTTTCTAGCTTTAAACCCTTCAACAATTGGCCACATACACTTCCATTTGTTAAAGCCTCACTGTATAACCTCAATTCTTGCTTTTTTCCGATTGATCTTAAATTAAACCCAGAATATTCCTTTAAAGGAAGGTTTAAATGCAGAAATGTGAAGCTTTTCATTTTATAAAAACACTTTCTCTTCATCTGTTAAAACTCATGCATTATTTGCTCTAAATTTGTTTAAATTGTAATTTTTACAGTAGTTTTAGGGTTCATTGACATTACATCGTCATGGCAATAAAGTTGTATAATTGCCTAAAACTTTACACAGAAAAGGTTAGCGAGCGATTTTATCAAACTAAAATCATGTTAACAAGCATATTATTTACATCTTGTGGCTATAATTAACGTTTTATCAGTTTTAACGGATTGGCCTATTCACTTCCATTGCAAGTCCTTTTCTGTAGCCCTAGTCATAATGTCATAAATGCTGTCAACTGCTGTCAAGCTTTACTTTTTTCTAGTTCTGTGCCTCACAGAAATGGCACAGATGTCTGCAATCTTTTCACGTTGTACCAGGAGAGAGCACCATCTGTTGTTTTTCAGCAAACCTTGGTCCTCATGGTCTCAGTGTCATTTATTGATATTTGAGAGGCTAAACATTGTTATAATATTTTTTATATATCTTTCTATGATGACATCATTCTATTTCATCTTATCTCTTTTCTTTTCCTTCTTCTTCTCCTTTTTTAACATATCTAGGCAGTTCTTCATAATTAGACCAGCATCCTAATGTAGCCCTGTTGACAATGTGATAAACACACAGACACACTTACACTGGCGGCCAAACGTTTGGATTAATGTACATATTTTGATGTTTCGCAAGGAAATTGGTACTTTAATTCACCAAAGTGGCATTCAACTGATCTCAAAGTATAGTCAGGACATTGCTGATGTAAAAACAGCACTATCACTAGTTGAAAAAAGTCATTGTTTATCAAATCTAGAGAGGCCCCATTTCCAGCAGCATCACTCTAACAACTTATCCTTGAGTAATCATGCTAAATTGCTAATTTGTAACTAGAAACTCACTTGCCATTATATCAATCACAGTTGAAAGCTATTTGGTTTGATAAATGAAGCTTAACATTGTCTTTGTTTTTGAGTTACCACAGTTTGCAATAGACTGGCATGTCTTAAGGTCAAGATTAGATCAAAAATGGCAAAAAGAAACAGCTTTCTCTAGAAACTCGTCAGTCAATCATTGTTTTGAGGAATGAAGGCTATACAATGCTTGAAATTTACAAAACCTGAAGATTTCATGCAAAGGTGTACACTACAGTCTTCAAAGACAAAGGACAACTGGCTCTATCAACAACAGAAAGAGATGTGGAAGGCCAGATGTACAACTAAACAAGAGGATAAGTACATCAGAGTCTCTAGTTTAAGAAATAGACACCTCACATGTCCTCTGCTGACAGCTTCATTGAATTCTACCCGCTCAACACATGTTTGATGTACATCAGTAAAGAGAAGACTCAGGGGTGCAGGCCTTATGGGAAGAAGTGCAAAGAAAAAAACACTTTTGCAACAGAAAAACAAAAAGAAAAGTGCCCGACAAGACAGCCACATCTTTGGCAAGTCCTACAGGAAGCGTGGGGTGAAATGTCACCTAAGTATCTGGACAATCTGCTGTTAAGAATATGATGCTCAAGTTTACTAGTTTAGTATGAAGAGACAGATAGAGCAATACAAGTGTGTCAGAAAGATTTCAGTATGCAACCTAAATATTGTAAAGCAGTTTAGTTCAGTTAAAAGATTAAAACTTTTTTTCAGCCATACTTCAGTCTCAGATATGCATTTTGGTTTAAAAATGGTTGATGCAAAGTCCACAGTAGGTAGTCTTATCTCAAATAACCCCTCCTCTTTCAGAACGTTCTTATCAAGGACACACTAGTGACTTCAGGACAGAAAAAATCAGCTATCATAACCATGGAAACCATCCCTTAAAGTAGTATGTTGTTATTCATGCCAAATCAATTTTGGAGCAACATTCAAAAATATGACCTTGAGGGAACAATGCATCTCAATAAAACTCATTTTAAAGATGAGTGTAGTAACACTTCGAGCCAAGCATACTTATAACTTATTTAGTCAGATGTTAGAGGTAAAGTGCTTTTATTTCCTTTATTTTGCCACAGAATGTAGACATTATTGGTTGCCTCACATAACTCTAGCTGAATAGAGGAGAGAATAAAACTCAATCAGCTTCCAGGATGCCACAAAAACACAAGGGGTGTATTGTTTGGATTTGATGAAGGGCTTGAATGAAGATATAGTTGCACATTTTGCTTCCCTGCAATCAGAATGAAAAATAGCTATTTGTTTGTGCTGCTTTCAGCATGCAACAGTAATACTTCTTTAACAGTCCCTACAAATGTTGTTGTTTATCTGGATAAAAATCACCAATACAATTACAACATTCTAAAACATTTATTATCTTGTGAGAAATAACTAAGCAACTTCAAAAGTTTCAAGTTATGTTGCAAACTCGAAGTGAACCATTTAAGCGTTACCCACACAAAAATTTTATTTATGCATCCTACTATGGTAAAGGCTTGATTAATGAATATTAATTATATCACGTGACTATGCACTTCAGAAGCTGACAAATCAACTTCACCAAATGCGAATTAATATTAAGAGACCGAAGTCTCGGCCATAGTAGTATTTGTAATTTTACGTTCAGCGTGGTCAAGTTTGTAAGAGTGCTCAATTATGGCATTTAAGACTAAGGAAGTTTTAAAATGCTAAATAGTTTGTGGTACCTTATCAGGAAAAAGCATATTTATGCAGATAAAGCGACACTATGATTTCACTCTAATATGGAAACAGCCCGAAACTAAATATTTGTAATGTTAAAGCCAAACCCCCTCTGGATCAATATCGGAGCTCAAGCCTTGATCTTTTTGTAGATATAGATCCTCATACGACCTTCATTTCAGTAGTTTGTATGTTAATGTAATCTTGTATAGAAGAGTCAAATTATTTGGCTTGCTGTCAGTATACTGGAGGGCTCAGAACTTGACTCCTGATTACACCACCTCAATTCTTGTTGTTCCAGGCTATCCATGAATTTTGAACAGGAAAATTATTGCAGCCTCATATGTTTCATGTTCTTTTTTGTACTGTTTCTTCCATGTGTAGGTATTGCTGTTCCTGAATGTCACACATGCTGCTAAAAGTCACTGAGATTCAGCCTGGGTTCAAGGATCCATCAAAAACAGATGAAGATGGGACATTTCCTGTAGAGAGGGCCTGGAGCATGCACATGACAGCATGGGGGCGAGGGCATGGCCGAGCGTTTGTCTGGGGAGAGAGGAAGCGGAAAGGGTTTTCACCTGAGATGAATAGCTGCTAATTGTGATTTCTATGTTCACAGTGAGAGGCGGTGAGATAAAAGGCTGCCCAAAACCATAGAGAGAACCCAGCTTTACCGTCACGCTTTAGGCGGGTTTAATTTATTAAAATAAAAGTGACATAGGTGAATCGCAGTTTCCCGCTTCCTCATTTCATTGAACCATTACAGGAACATATGTGAAAAAGGCCTGCCTAAATGATTTAAAAAATTTGAGTTTAAATAATGCAAATTTGATACACTGAGCATGACAATGAAGTGCTGAAGTGTTTACCATGCACCGAGTGCCATCTAGGTATTTTTTTGTTTTAGGTAGATTCCATTTTTAGTTAATAATCATTGCCAAGTCTACACAAATCCATAATTGTTGTTAACAATTGTTATATGCCGTTTGTGCATCTCCATTCCTTCTGTAGATCAGGAAACCACAGAATAAATGCACAAGTACCCAGAACACAATATGCAAATGCAAACGGGGTCATTTTGTTTACCCAACTAGGCATGTGAGGTGTGCAAGAAGTGCAGCAATATGTCATCTCATCATAATATCTTTATCTTATTTTGGGGCAAAACGGGAAAATTTGATGTTAACTCACATTACTGTTAATTCACATCTCTGACTAGATTACTAACTGACTGAAGAAACTCGTCCAAGTCTATAAATGTTAAAGAATAAGTTCACCCCAAAAAAAAGAATCTGTCATTAATAACCCACATGTTGTTCGACACCAGTCTGCCTTTCTGTCCTCTGTGGAAAACACAAATGAAGATGTTGGGCAGACACGAGAATAAATGTGACAATTGTATTTTTTGAGTGAACTATCCCTTTTAGATAATTTATTTTGTTAAATCCAGATGCAAAAAGCATGAGGAGATTCAAAAAAGCAGTACAATCATCTCCAACGTAGTATGTAGAATGAAAAGCTCCATGGGCAGCTCCATCTCAGAAAAACTTGAATGTAATCAAGTAATACTGTACCAATTCCTTTTCACTCTATAGCCCAGGGAATTCCAACATAGTATGATTACAGTTGATCATTTTCACATCCATATATAACATACGTTATAAATGTTTACGGAGACATTCTGTCCAACATTGCCATTTTTGTATACGGACTGTTCCCCACATAGTGATTCAATCTCTTTTACATGCAGTGAATTTTATTGTTATTTTTCCACTAATTGCAATGCTGATATGCATTGTGAGCATCCTCTACTAGAAGAAGTTAAAACAAAGTCAAACAGCAGGTAAGAAATATATCTTGAAATGCAACAATCCATCTTTCCTCAGTGCTTTCAATTCTTTCATTTGTCTTGTCACTTTTTTTAAATATAGTAACAAAGAAGTCCAAGGGAAATGTATGGTAAGTCTGTAACACACAAAAGTTAAAGAGATCCTCAACCACAGTCCATTACCTGTGCATTTCTCAGTTTTACCCAGAGAACCTCTTATAGTTTGATGGAACAACATTGAATTAAACATTAATCACTGCCAGTGGCGTAGCCAAGGGTGGGCTGGCCAAATTAGACCCAGGCCCATCCAGAATATTAGAGATTATTCTTTGACTTCAAAGAATCTTGATCCAAGATGGCGGCGCGGTAGCACGCAGCGGCCACTCCGGATCCACAATGGTGCTATTTTTGTTAAAAAAGCCCGACTTTTGCAACACATGGACATCGGAGCAACCAGTGTTCGTGTCTACCATCGCCAGACACTACTCAAATATTAGACTCATGCAAAAACCAAGCTGCATGATGACCTGCAGGAGGCGCTACGCATACTCGGCTTGCTGCGGAGACCAGGCCTCCAGCCCTCGGCGTCGCCTGATGCCGGTGGCCGGGGGAGAGGACGTCGTAAGCGGTGTCGCGAAAGCGAAGCGGAAAGAGGGCGGGGTCCATGCTAGGCTAAAACAAACCCTAGCCGGCCGGCTCTCCGTCTATCCTGCTCTCAAATGTTTGCTCCCTGGACAATAAACTGGACTATATCCGACTCCAGCAGGCTACGCGGCGTGAGTTTAGAGACTGCTGCGTCTTTGTTTTCACGGAGGCGTGGCTCAGCGACAGAGTTCGGATGCCGCCATTCAGCTAGACGGGCTCGCCTGCGTTTCGTGCCGACAGAAATACAGCTCTCTGCGGTAAGACTCGCGGTGGTGGCTTGTGTGTTTACATCAACACGGAATGGTGCAAGAACTCTATGCTAGTCTCTAGTTACTGTTCATCGCTGTTGGAGCTTGTGACTGTTAGATGCAGACCTTTTATCTACCACGGGAATTCACCACTGTTTGCATAACCGGGTTTACATTCCCCCAGCGCTAACGCTAAGGAAGCGCTCTGTGAACTGTATGGGGCTATGAGCCGAACTGCAGAGCGCTCACCCCGACGGACTGTTTATTGTCGCGGAGATTTCAACCATGCAAATCTCAAGACAGTGCTCCCTAAATTCCATCAGTATGTGGACTTTGCAACGAGAGGCTGAGCAGCTTGATCTTGTTTACACAAACATCCCAGGCGCGTGCAGGCGGAGCCCGCCCCCACCTCGGCTACTCAGACCACATCTCTGTTATGTTAATTCCAGCATACAGACCGCTCGTCAGGCGCACAAAACCGCTTCAGAAGCAGGTGAAAACCTGGCCAGCAGGAGCCATCTCTGCTCTTCAGGACTGTTTTGAGTGTACTGACTGGCACATGTTCAGGGAGGCTGCAAAATATGGCGATTCTACCAACTTGGAGGAATACACAGCATCAGTGACCAGCTACATCAGCAAGTGCATTGATGATGTCACTTTCTCAAGACCATCACCACACGCTCCAACCAGAAGCCGTGGATGACTGCGGAGGTGCGCACGCTGCTGAGGTCCCGAGACTCCGCCTTCAGAGCAGGCGATAAGGCAGCCCTAAGAACAGCTAGGGCCAAACTGTCACGGGCAATCAGAGAGGCAAAGCGCTACGCCCAGAGTATCCACAGTCACTTCCAGGACAGCGGTGACACGCGGCACATGTGGCAGGGCATCCAGGCCATCACCAACTACAGGACAACATCAGTTGCCTGTGACAAAGATGCCTCCCTTCCAGATGCGCTGAACGACTTCTACGCTCGGTTTGAAGTGCAGAACGACGTGATGGCGAGGAAGTCCACCCCTCCTCCTAACGACCAGGTGCTCTGTCTTACCACGGCAGATGTGAGGAAAACTCTACGTAGAGTCAACCCACGGAAGGCTGCTGGACCAGACAACATTCCTGGCAGAGTGCTCAGAGGATGTGCAGACCAGCTAGCAGATGTTCTTACCGACATCTTCAACATCTCTCTGAGCAGCGCCGTCGTTCCAACGTGCTTCAAGGCCACCACCATCATCCCCATGCCAAAGAAGTCTTCAGTGTCCTGCCTCAACGACTACCGTCCCGTCGCGACTTACACCCATCATCATGAAGTGCTTCGAGAGGCTCGTCATGAGGCAGATTAAGACCCAGCTGCCCCCTCACTAGACCCACTGCAGTTTGCGTGATCGTTCAAACCGTTCAACGGACGATGCCATCACCACAACCCTCCATCTGGCCCTCACCCACCTAGACAATAAGGACTCATACGTTCGAATGCTGTTCATAGATTTCAGCTCAGCATTCAACACAATCATTCCCCAGCACCTGATTGGAAAGCTGAACCTGCTGGGCCTGGACACCTCCCTCTGCAACTGGATCCTGGACTTCCTGACTGGGAGACCTCAGTCAGTCCGGATCGGGAACAGCATCTCCACCACCACCACACTGAGCACTGGGGCCCCCAGGGCTGTGTGCTCAGTCCACTGCTGTTCACTCTGCTGACTCACGACTGTGCAGCAATGCACAGCTCGAATCACATCATCAAGTTCGCCGATGACCACGACCGTGGTGGGTCTCATCAGCAAGAACAACGAGTCAGCATACAGAGAGGAGGTGCAGCGGCTGACGAACTGGTGTAGAGCCAACAACCTGTCCCTGAATGTCGACAAAACAAAAGAGATGGTTGTTGACTTTAGGAGAGCACAAGGTGAACACACTCCGCTGAACATCGACGGCTCCTCTGTGGAGATCGTCAAGAGCACCAAATTCCTTGGTGTTCACCTGGCGGAGAACCTCACCTGGTCCCTCAACACCAGCTCTATCACCAAGAAAGCCCAGCAGCGTCTCTACTTTCTTCGAAGGCTGAGGAAAGCACATCTCCCAACCCCCATCCTCACTACATTCTATAGAGGGACTATTGAGAGCATCCTGAGCAGCTGCATCACTGCCTGGTTTGGGACTTGCACCGTTTCGGACCACAAAGCCCTGCAGAGGATAGTGAGGACAGCTGAGAAGATCATTGGGGTCTCTCTTCCCTCCATCAAAGACATTTACAAAAAACACTGTATCCACAAAGCAACCAGCATTGTGGACTGACCCCACACACCCCTCACACAAACTCTTTACCCTCCTGCCGTCTGGCAAGAGGTACCGAGCATTCGGGCCCTCACGGCCAGACTGTGTAACAGCTTCTTCCCCAAGCCATCAGACTCCTTAATACTCAGAGACTGGTTTGACACACACTTGTCCTGAGTTGCACTTTAATTACTGTCACTTTATAACTGTCTGCTACCTCAATAACTGCTATGTGCATAGAACATTATCTCATAGTATGTTATGTTTATGTTTACATTTTTAGAAACTGTCATCTTTTTGCACTACTGAGTACTGGTCGGCGCTGCACTGTCTATTGTCCTGTTCATTGTCAGTAATTTGTTGTACTGTCCTGTACTTTTTGCACATGTTTGCACGTGCACTTTATATAGGTATATATAGGTAGTTTATATAGGTATTTTATTTCGTTGTGTAGTCTCATGTGGTCCTATGTTGGTCCTTTGTTGTTTTTATGTAGCACCATGGTCCTGGAGGAACGTTGTCTCGTTTTGCTGTGTACTGTACTAACTGTATATGGTTGAAACGACAATAAAAACCACTTGACTTGACTTGACTTGACTATATATATATATATATATATATATATATATATATATATATATATAAATAGAAATAAATTGCATAAATTCTGATTTCTGAAAGTGTGAAAGCACTGTTTGAATACACAACTTCTCTGTTGTTAAAGGGATAGTTCACCCAAAAATAAAAATTCTCTCATGATTTACACACCCTCATGCCATCCCAGTATATGACTTTCTTTCTTCTGCAAAGCACAAATTGTGATTTTTAGAAGAATATTTCAGCTCTGTAGGTCCTTACAATGCAAATTAATGGGTACCAAATTTTTGAAACACATTAAGGGAGCATAAAAGTAACCTATAATACTCCAGTGGTTAAATCCATGTGTTCAGACACAATATGATAGGTGTGGGTGAGAAACAGATACATATTTAAGTAATTTTTGTCATAAATTGTCCTCCCTTACCATTAGGGGGCGATATGCATGAATGATGTGAATCACCAAAAACCGAAAAAGAATGGGAATGTGAAAGTAAATGGAAATTGACTAAGCGGGGAAAAGACTTAAATGTGGATCTGTTTCTCCCCTTTACCTATCAAATCACTTCAGAAGATGTAGATTTAACCACAAGAGTCATCTGGAGTACTTTTATTTTCCCCTTATGTGGATTTTGGAACTTCAAAATTCTGGCACCCATTCACTTATATTGTATGGATCTACAGAGCTAAAAATCATTGATTGTGTTCAGCAGAAGATAGAAAATCATACACATCTGGGATGGCATGAGGGTGAGTAAATTATTAGATAATTTAAATTTTTTTGGATGAACTAACCGTTTAAGAAAAGTTGATTTAAAAAGAAATTGGGCCGAAAACGTAGCCCATCCATTTTTATTTATGCCCACCCAAAAGTAATTTCTTGGATATGCCCTTGATCAATGGATGCCCTTGATCGATGGATGACTCCTCTCAGTTCCAGCTGTTCCTTGAACAAATCTATGTGGTGGGTGGGACTGGGAGACAGCCTCTCCAACACCGCCAGTTCTTCACAGATTAGCCTGGCTGTGTCTGCTGTGCCTGGTTACCTTCTGCCCTGCTATGCTAACCAGCCTCCAAGCTTTGCACTTGACTGGCAGCCTCACAATTTGGTGAGAGTTGCAGCTTTGAGAATTTTACTCATTAAGGGAATCGAAATGTACATTCTGGTGAACATGTGCCTTTGCTTTTAACACTACCTCTTTTTCGATATACCTTTTTCAAACACTTACAGTTGATCTCTGCTGTTTAACTTATCTCTAGCTAAAAGGCAAAATATAAATGCTTAAATACTTTGCATTTGGTAACATGCAGACAAGGAAATAAAAAAATTAGAAAGCAATGCTTTATTGTAATTGTAAGTTACCATTATATCTTGATGCCTTTCAATAGTTAAAGCAATCAGTTCACTTTTTTTAAAGAAAGAAAACTAAATAATGTAATTATTCAGTTCGGAGGTTTGTGTGAATGACTCCAAATGTGCATATCTATATGACACTAGACAGAGATAGAATTTTGCAAAAGTGCTCCTTAAAAAGTCCTTGCATACTTCCTACGAAATCGAAAAACAAAATGGTTGAGACATCATTTAGAACAAAATCTGGCCCAAAATTTTTAATTGAGTTTGTTTCAGTGGTTCATAACAGCTTGCCTGGACAAACTGCTGCTATATGCCTTACTGCTATTGGTCTACATCATCGTTAGGTGTGACCTGGAGCTCCTCCTACTGAAGATCAAGCTAATGGAAATTTACCTAAAACTGTTTGATTGTTCACATAGAGACATTTCCTAAGAGCATGTCATGTGATTTTTTTGTTTTATAATCTGCTTCAATCATGTGCTGTCTGCTGCAAAAACCGATCACTCATCTGTCCATAGTAAGATAGGTCTATCATCATTCTTTTGTCTGTATTCTGCCCTTTAATGCTTTTTTGGTACACCCATCTTTGCAGTAGTATCAGTGTCCTCATAAATGACAATAACAGAGTGCAATCAGGGCAGATTATGGCCACATATAGCACATTAGCTAATTTGTTTAATTAATTCAGAATGTAAACAAGACAAATTACACATTACCTACTGCATGTATATTACTCTGCATGTGCACAAATAAGGACTATGAATACATAGTTTACTTAGTCTGGTGTGGAACAACTTGAATGGCCTGCAACACCTACTGAACATCTTTGGGATGAATTAGAATAGCAACAGGGAGCCAGGGCCCATTAACCAACATCAGTGCCTGACCTCACTGTTGCTTTTATGTCTTGTTAGTCATAATCCACCCCTGCTTGCAGTACCGAATGAGAAATGTGACATGATTATGTGCTCTCATCACCATAACCTAGCAGAATTTTATCCTCAGTCACTGTTCACTTTTATTGCATTTCTTTTTCTTTTTTTTCTCAAATAAATTTCAAAAGTGAAAGGGGTGAACTATCCTTTGAACTGTTGATCAGGAAACAGGCACTGACCTGCTCTTTCTGCAAATTCAGAAAAATGTTAAAGAGCCTAAGGTGGTGGAAAAGAAGCTTAGTCACTGACTACTAAAGTCAGAAACAAATACTGATATAATCTTAATGTTACATGTAATATCTAGGTTTTTATTACAGGTAAAAATGTTTGACAGATGCCACAGTATGCACTTTATCATACACGCCACCAGATGTCCCTTCTAACTCATATATCAGAAGTACAGAAGGTACCAGTTTAGAGTTGCGTTTCCCAACACTTTTTTGCATAAAGTACCCCCACAGCACTGAAGTACCACTTCATTCAAAATGTGTTATCAATCTATTGACATCTCTTTATAAATACTGTTAAGGGCTAGGTATTTACTAAGACTTACTGATTACAAAACCCCAATTCCCAAAAAGTTGGGAGAGAAAACTGGGAATAAAAACAAAAAAGGTGTGAATTGTAAATTATATTCAGCTTTTGCTATATTGAAAGCACTACAACTACATATTATATTACGTTTTAACTTGAGAATTTAATTGTATCTTTTGAAAATGTACAGTAATTTCAGATCAGTTGATTGCAACACACTCCAAAAAAAGTTGAGACGAAGGGTCAATTTAAGACTAATAACAATTTGATGAGTTGAAATAACAAAGCGATGTGAAACAGGAGATGTTAAACAGGGGAGGCAATTGTGTCCTGTACTGTATATTGTATAAGGAGCCTCCAAAAACAGCTTAGTCCTTTAAGAGCAAGGATCATTCAAGACTTGTTGATTTGCCAAGAGATGCTTTAGCAAATAATCCAGCACTTTGAGAACAATGTTCCCCAAAGACAAATTGAAAGGATTTGGGGAATTTCACCCCCTACGAAGCACAATATATTTTGAAAGTTTCAAGAAATCTGGTCAAATTCTGGTGCGATGCATAAAGGACAAGACGAAAACCACTTCTGAATGTGCATGATCTCTGATCCCTCAGATGTCATGGTCTTAAAAAATGGCATTCATCTGTAATGATATCAAGAACATGGGACAGCTTGGGATAACATTAGTAAACCTTTGTTAGTCAACACCACTCGCCGCTGCATCCACATTTTACTATGCAAAGCAGAATCCCAACATCAACACTGTCCAGAAGCACTGCCAACTTCTCTGGTCTCATCTTAGATGGAAAGTAAAACAGTGGAACTGTGTTTTTTGGTCCGAAGAGTCACATTAGTTTTTGAAAAACACAGCATTTATTTTATCTGGGCCAAAGAGGAAAAGGACCATCCAAGTTGTTGTTAGTGTCAAGTCCTAAAGCTAGTGCCTGTATGGGCCAGGCAAGTGCCAGTGCCCATGGCTTGGGTAAATCACACATCTGTGAGAACACAATGAATGCAGACAGATACCTGTATGTACACATTTTGGAGCAACATATACTGCTATCCAGTACCATATTTTCTAGGGATGTCCCTGTATGTTCCAGCAGGACAGCTTCAAACATACTGCCTGGATTACAAGGTATGGCTGTGTAAGCAGAGAGTGTGGGTGCTAAATTGTCCTGCCTGCAGTCCTGACCTGTCTCCAATTGAGAATGTGGCACATTATAAAGCACACCATATGGCAATGAAGACCCAGTACAATTGTGCAGCTAAAGACCTACATAATGGAGGAGATTTCCACAATCTAAACTTAACAGACTTGTGTCTTCAGTGCCCAAATGCAAAATAAGTGTTATTAGAACAAACTGTGATGTTTCACATTGGTAAATACTTGACAGTCCCAACATTTTTGGAGCGTGTTGCAATCATCTGATTTGAAATTACTGTAAATAAAAATGAAATTCGCAGGTTAAAACATCATGTAATGCATAGTTGTAGTGCTTTCAATATATCAAAGAGTGAAGTTAATTTACAAATAAAATTGTTTTTATCAGCATTTTTCATACTGTCCCTCAAATCTTTCGGAATTGGGGTTGTATTCCGGATGGATTCCGATAGGTTTGGGTCTGTTTCAGTTATAATGTCTTATAGTATAAAGTTATCAAATATAATAACTTACATATGAAATAAATTATCTCTCAGCTAATGAATGCTCTAACTTAATTCACCATTTTATCGTTAGTTTTCATAATTTTGGTCATATTTTAGTTTTTTATAAATGAACCAATTCCATGTATTCCATCAATAAATATAAAGTCTTGAAAATTCATATATTATATTGCATACATTCATTTTATTACATGTTTATTAGATTAATGTAATGTATAATATATGAAGAACAAGAGCTAAAACATCACTGTCTCTTTAAAAGGTGCAGTATGTAAGATTCAGAAACCCATGTTATTAATGACACATGTGGCAGTTAAATGAACGGCAGCCAGCTACCTGTTGCTCATTCTCGTGCACACACTCCATAGGGATGCGAGCAAGCGAGCATCAAAGCGATCATCGACCAAAACAATGACATAACACACAAAGAGGCTGAAAGTGATTCACCGGCATCATGCTGACAGATGAGGTAGGATAATTAAAATTGCACAGTATTTTTACTAAATATTTTGAGACTAACTAAAACGACTTATCAAATAACATAGCATACTGATACACACATACTGTACAGCTACATACAACCAAACAATACCAGATAGTTTACTGTTGCACTATTGTATGTTTTGTATGTCATATGTTGTACTACGAATAAGAAACCAGCATATTTGCTTAAATTTATCCTGTATACCTGACATTACCAGGCAAGATCAAGTTAAATCAAGCTAAAATTACACAGATTAATTCTTATTACACAATATTTCACATGCTTTGCAGTTATGTAAGCTTACCTGTCCAATAAGAAGAACGCCAATTTCAGGGTCGTTTTGATCCCCAAAACCAAATGAAGGTCCCTCCAAGAATCAAATATACTGCCAATGTTCACTCTCGTTTTCGCTCGACCATGATTGTAGGAGACTAAATGCAGTTCAGTTAATTGATAAATAATTTAATTTATGCGTTATACAGTAATTTGCATGATTCATTTTATGCAGTTAATATTTACAGTAATGCAAGGAGTTAATTGTGTTATTATCTAAAATGTGTGTGGATAATTTAGAGTGTATTTATATTACTTTGGTTGTATTTTTGGGAATACTCTCGCGAGAGTTAGTGAGGAGAGTTATTGAAGTTATCTGTGTGAACAGTCAGGCAAGCAGAGAGTGGAGCCACACAGTTTTTTGACCTTTACATTACCTTTACCTTTCTCTACTTTTGAGTTGTTTATAATCATTTTTATTTTTCGTAATATTACTGTGCTGCTATTTTTGTGAATAACCAAGTAAACTGATATATATATTTTTACGAGTTGTCCTGTGGATTTATTGAAGTGGATGTGGACGAAGGGAGTGGATAAAGCGTCAAGCTAAGGCTTCATTCAGTGGAAACCTACAAAACCTGCCAAATGCATAAATGTAAATGTAAATGTAAACTTCATGCACGCAGGTATAAGCTATCCCAGCTAACGAGCATGATAAAGCAAATTGAGCAATTAATGGAAGATGATGCAAATGCTGACATCGTTAAAAATAAATTGCGTGTGGACTTAAGTGGTTTGCAACAAGAATTGGCCGACTTAAATTCAGTTTTAAGAAGATTTATGTCTGATGAAGAATTCTTGGATGATCAAAGGAATTGGTTTGATCTTAAAAATAAGTCAGTAAATGATTTCTTCTGGAAATGTGAGGAATGGATGAAAGAGGTCATGAAACGCTCTGAGCAGGCTGAAGAGTGTGATAAATGCGTAATGCCCGCAGATAGTAGGTCTACATCATCAAAAACCACCATGAAATGCTCAAGTAGAACCAGTTCACAATGTGGAAGTGTGTCATCATCATCTTCAGTAAGAATAAAGGCAGAAATGGAGCGTGCTTCATTAAAGGCAAAGGCAGCAGCTTTAAGAGAGTAGTTAGCCATAGAAAAGGAAGAAGCAGATTGGCATGCAGGAAAAAGATGCAGAGAAGCTCAGCTGCAAGCAGAAGAAAAGCGGCGAGAGGCAGAGTTTGATGCTGAGCAAAAGAGAGTAGAAGCTGTAATAAAGGCTAGAAAGGAGATGCATGCAATGCAGACTGCTCTTGCGGAGTCAGATGCAAAAATGGAAGTTTTGCAAAAATATGAATGCACACAAACAGCCGAGAGCAATATAGAAACTAATGAACAGATCGCTGAAACAAAGGTGAACATCACCTATCAACCACCAACCCAGCACACCTCACCTACGCCCAAGCTTGAAAACAAGATTCAGCTAGCAAGGCCACAAGTAGCCCCGCCTGCATCGAACATGGATCTTAACAATAGACCAGTGCTTGATAGTTTATGCAAGGCTATCTCTCAGCAAGTTGATGTCACTGAGTACCTCGTGAAGAATCACAAAGCCACCTTACTCCCTGAGCTCACCATTCTAACATTCAAGAGTGACCCGCTTGAGTATAAATCCTTTATCAGATCTATTGAACATGGAGTTGAAGGCCGCACTGGTGACAGTCGTGATCGCCTACAGTTTTTGTTGCAGTACACAAGTGGACAACCACATGAGTTGGTAAAAAGCTGCATTCACATGGAACCCTCAGCAGGTTATGCTAAAGCGAAAGAAATGCTGAAGGAGTTTTTTGGTGATGATTACAAGATAGCAGAAGCTTACATAAAGGAGGCTTTGGATTGGCAGACAATTAGGCCAGAAGATGGCGTTGCACTGCAGTCTTTCGCACTGTTTCTTACAGGCTGCTGCAACACAATGACTGATATAAGCTACATGGAAGACTTGGACAACACAGCTAACATAAAGGCACTGGCTAACAAGCTGCCATACAAACTCAAAGAAGCTTGGAGAAAATCTGCATGCGACCTACAAGAAAAAACAAGGAAAAGGGTGAAGTTCAAGGATTTTGTCGAATTTGTCAACAAGCAAGTCAGATATATACTAAACCCACTCTATGGAAACATACAAGAAACCACCACCAGGCCAAAACAACCAGTACAACAGAAACCAAACCTAAAATACGCAGAGACATTCAGACCAAAGAAAGTATTCACAGCAGCCATTGTCTCCTCCCAGACTGAAAACAAATTCAAGACTGAAAATGACAAACAACCAACGCCAAAAACACAGACTGTCTCCGTGGATACAAACAGCAAGCCCTGTGTTTATTGCAAGGGAGAGCAACACAGTCTCGCAGTCTGCAGAAAACTCCAGTGCAAGCCGCACAAAGAAAAAATTGACTTCCTGCGAAGCAAAGGTTTGTGTTTTGCATGCTTGAAACATGGTCACATGAGCAGCAGCTGTAAAGAGAAAGCTCAATGTCAAGAATGCTCTCGACTGCATCCCACATTGCTGCACATGAACACTAAAGGCTTGCAAGAAGAAACAACAAGCGAGCGTTGTGGACAGCAATCTGTTTCAAGTGCTCTTGTACATATGAAGGAAACTTTTGCTGTCATCGGGGCCGGTAAGGAAAACTGTGTTCTTTCGATCATTCCAGTGTGTGTCAAGGCACAAAAGGGAACCAAAGCAGTGACAACGTATGCATTTTTAGATCCAGGTAGCTCAGCTACTTTTGCTACGGAGTCATTAATAAACCAACTGAGTATGAACGGACGCAATACAAGCATCTTGTTGCAAACAATGGGGAATTCATCTATTGTTAACGCTTGCATTGTGAATGGACTGGAAATCAGTAGCTTGGATGGCAACCACTTTATTGAACTTTCAGAGGTGTTTTCACAGAAAATCATACCTGTAACCAAAGACAATATTCCCCGTCAGGGGATGTTGACAGTTGGCCTCATTTAAAGGAGGTGAAACTCCCCACTATCCAAGCAGAGGTTGGATTACTCATAGGAGCAAATGTTCCCAAGGCGATGGAGCCACTGCAGGTGGTTAACAGCGTGGATGACGGCCCATACGCCGTGAGAACGATATTAGGATGGACTGTAAATGGGCCGCTCAGAGGTGAAAGCGATATGAGGGAGACAAACACATTGACAGGAGTCACCACCAATCGTATTTCAGTAGCCAAGCTAGAAGAGCTCTGGCAACTGCAGTGCAAGCAGGACTTTCCTGATGCTGGACAAAATGAAGACATTGAAATGTCCAAAGATGATCACCAGTTTATTGACATGGTGTCTCGGTCCTCAAAACTTGTGGATGGTCATTACAGTGTTTGCCTGCCGGTGAAGAACAAGTCATTGTATATGCCAAACAACAGATCAGTCGCAGAGCAACGTGCGTTGAACCTACGGAAAAGATTCTCCAGAGATGTCAAGTTTCATGCAGAATACGTTGCATTTATGGATGACATTCTCAAGAAAGGCTATGCAGTGAAGCTGGATATCGTTGAACGTCAGCCAAATGAGGGACGAACATGGTATTTGCCTCATCACGGAGTTAGACATCCAGTTAAGCAAAAACTGCGTGTCGTTTTTGATTGTGGAGCGAGTTTTCAAGGAACATCGCTCAACCAACAGCTCCTGCAGGGACCGGACCTAACAAGCTCGCTGGTAGGGATCCTCTTAAGGTTCAGCCAAGAGACCGTGGCGGTCATGGCTGACGTGGAGGCTATGTTCCACCAGATCAGAGTCAGCAATGAAGACACTAATCTCTTCAGGTTTCTTTGGTGGCCTGATGGGAACTACGAGCAGGCACTTGTCGAACACAAGATGTTGGTCCACATCTTCGGCGCAACATCTTCGCCAAGTGTTGCAACTTTTGCACTTCAAAAATGTGCTACAGATTTTGAGCATAAATTTGGTCAAGAAGCTGCCAAAACAGTGAAGAAAGATTTTTATGTAGACGATTGTCTTAAGTCAGTTACAGATGAAGACACAGTAATCACTCTTTGCACTGACTTGAGGAATATGTTGGCAGAAGGTGGATTTCGACTAACGAAATGGTCGAGTAACAGTCGAAGGTTGCTCAACTCCATTCCTGAAGAGGAAAAGGCCCAGGGTTTTCAGGATTTGGACTTGGATGAGGATAACTTGCCAATGGAGAGAGCATTGGGAATCCATTGGTGTGCCGAAACGGATCAGTTCAAGTTCAGAATCAACCTCAAAGTTCGACCACACACTAGGAGAGGCCTACTTTCCCTTTTCTGTTCCATTTTTGATCCGTTGGGTTTTCTTGCTCCAGTGATACTGCCTGCCAAAAGAATCTTGCAAGACTTATGCCGGCAGAAGTATAGCTGGGATGAAGAACTGCCTGATAATGTCATTAAGAGCTGGAAAAAGTGGATGTCTGGATTGCAACAGCTTGAGACCTTTGGAGTTGACAGATGTGTTAAGTCAAAGCAGTTTGGTGCGCCATTCATTGCACAGTTAAATCATTTTGCTGATGCTAGTGAAAACGCATACGGAACAACCAGCTACCTACTGCTACGCACTGCAAGCGGTGAAGCTCAATCCACTCTGAAAGCCAGCTTTCGTTCTTGAACAACGAAAGCTGGCTTTCTGGACCAAGTTTTCTGCTCTGTGCACAAGACCAGTGGCCCAAAAATCCAGATCCTGGAATGCTGGACATTGATGACTCGGAGGTTAAAAAGGTAGTTCAAGCGCATGTTATTCAGACGCAAGAGCCCAAAAATGCTACGGAACAGTTGATGAACTACTACTCATCCTGGACAAAACTAAAACGCGCAGTGGCGTGGTTTCTGAAGTTTAAAGATTTGCTTAAGGAACTGACAGCAAAAAGAAAGGAACTTAACTCACATGGAGAAAACCGAATTAATCAATTCAAGAAAGTTTTCAAAGGAACACACCTAACCTGTGAAGGTTTGACTGAAGCAGAGAGAGAAATTGTGAAATACTGTCAAAAACAATGTTTCAAAGAAGACTTGACTATGCTAAAGGCACATCAAAGGGTAAAGAAAAGTAGTTCGCTTTACAAGCTGAACCCTGTACTTCAAAACGGAGTCATCAGAGTTGGTGGAAGGATGAGCCGCGCAGCAATGCCAGAGGATTCCAAGCAGCAAGTCATCTTGTCAAAAGATTCACACATCACAATGCTTGTGCTAAAACACATTCACGATGTAACAGCTCATGCCGGGAGAAATCATATGTTGGCACAACTGCGTCAAAGATTCTGGGTCCCCGGAGCAAACGGCGCTATTAGAAAGTTATTGTCCAGGTGCATCAGCTGTAAGAAACTACACGGAACTGCTGGTAAGCAACTCATGGCTGATCTACCAAGATGCAGGGTCCTGCCTGACAGTCCTCCATTCACAAGAGTCGGCGTTGACTACTTTGGTCCCTTTCTGGTGAAAAGAGGAAGAGCGCAAGTAAAGAGATATGGTGTCATCTTTAGAAGTCGCATCTTCACTTGACACTGATGCATGTCTTAATGCAATTAGAAGATTTCTTGCAAGAAGAGGACAAGTCAAAGAGATGTATTCTGATAATGGAACCAACTTTAGGTCGGCTGACAGTGAGTTGAAAAGATCAATAAAAGAATGGAACACCAGCAAGATAGCAAAGAATTTGCAAGAGAAGGGAGTCCAGTGGCACTTTAATCCGCCAGCAGGTTCTCACCATGGAGGAAGCTGGGAACGGCTGATTCGTTCGGTTAGGAAAATTCTGAACGTCACAGTGAAGGAACAACTTTTGGATGAAGAAGGTCTCCATACCTTGCTGTGTGAAGCTGAGGCCATCATAAACAGCAGGCCAATCACCCAGGCATCTTCAGATCTTAATGATTTAGAGGCCTTAATGCCCAACCACCTGTTGTTACTCAAGGTCAAGCCTGAGTTACCCCCAGGAGTGTTTAGCAAGGATGACCAGTATGCTAACCGCAGATGGAGGCAAGTTCAGTACCTCGCGGATGTCTTCTGGAAACGCTGGTGTAAAGAATATCTTATGCAGCTCCAAGAACGTCAACGATGGTTCACACCTGGAAGAAACTTCAGTGTTGGTGATGTAGTGCTGATTGTGGATGATACATCGCCCAGAAATTCATGGCCGCTTGGAATAATTGTGGAGATTTTTCCTGACAAGAAAGGTTTTGTTCGTCAGGTGAAAGTCAAGACTAAGAGCAACGAGCTTTGTCGCCCGATAACAAAGCTTTGTCTTCTTCAAGGATCTGAGGACAATGTATAAGCTGTTCCAAAGGAAAGACCCTATTTCGGATAGGGCAAAGACCAAGAATATTTCTTTAGATAGTTTATTAGTTAGCATATAGGCTCCTTTAATTTAAGTTTTGAGTAATTGTTTCAAGGACATTGATAACAATTAGGGGCCGGTAATGTAGGAGCCTAAATGCAGTTAATTGATAAATAATTTAATTTATGCGTTATACAGTAATTTGCATGATTCATTTTATGCAGTTAATATTTACAGTAATGCAAGGAGTTAATTGTGTTATTATCTAAAATGTGTGTGGATAATTTAGAGTGTATTTATATTACTTTGGTTGTATTTTTGGGAATACTCTCGCGAGAGTTAGTGAGGAGAGTTATTGAAGTTATCTGTGTGAACAGTCAGGCAAGCAGAGAGTGGAGCCACACAGTTTTTTGACCTTTACATTACCTTTACCTTTCTCTACTTTTGTGTTGTTAATAATCATTTTTATTTTTCGTAATATTACTGTGCTGCTATTTTTGTGAATAACCAAGTAAACTGATATATATTTTTTACGAGTTGTCCTGTGGATTTATTGAAGTGGATGTGGACGAAGGGAGTGGATAAAGCATCAAGCTAAGGCTTCATTCAGTGGAAACCTACAATGATCAAATTCCCGATTAGCTAGACTGGATTATAGAACTAGTAGATACAAGTTTTTTTTTGGGCTTACTCTGAGTTTATGTAGGTGTCGGTGTTGTGCTGGGAGCCAGCCATTTGCTGGATTCCATCTCTAAGATAATGTTACCTAGTGTTGCAGTTTGTTGTCACTGTTGAATAGCAGTAGCACTGCGGCAAGGCTCTTGGGAGCACGCATAAACGTCACATCTCATACGCGCAGGATGCCAGGATGTTGCCGTACATAGAAAGGTGATCATCTGGAAAGAGGGGAACGGAACCAGGGATGTATGAATACACAGGCCACGACGACTCGGTGAACTCTGTATGCTGGGGTCCATATGACTTGGGTTTGATTCTGGCCTGTGGCAGCTCAGATGGTGCGATTTCAGTGTTGACCTGTTCTGGTGATGGACACTGGGACATTAAGAAGATCAACAATGCACATACTATTGGCTGTAATGCAGTGACTTTGCATTGAGTAAAAGATCGATATTGCGATTGTTCAAATGAAGATCACGATTAACTGGAAAATCTATATTTTTACCCATCCCTTACACCAAACATTTGGTTAGGTTCAACATAGCAAAATACAATTATTTTCATGTGCCCCCTGTGACCTACTTACAGATACGCATACCCCCAATTTGGAATCACTGGTTTAGAGTCTCCAAAATGACAACACAGTATCCCTGTTCTGACTGCCCTCTACTGCTTCAGAGCCAAGTTTTTCGGCCCCATGGAGGCATGAGAGTAATGATGCATGCTGTGGCAGTTAATAGCAGCACACTGCTTCTGTTTGTAAGGTTAAATACTGCCTCATAAATGCACTAATGAGGTGTGAGATGCACTCAGTATAGTAAAAGTACTACAACTCTGCATTTGATTCTGCTGAAAAGCATTTTGTTATACATATACTTGCATACTTGCAAACTCATTTTGAAGGTCCAGAAAAAAATTCATAAAACAGGTCAAATGTGTAATTTTCAGACTAGAATGTGGTAAACTGCATGTGGTTATAATGCTACCCTCACTTCTTCCTCTCTCATATTTAATGTTGTTTTCAAATTAACTCTACTGTGCACTTTTTGTGCTTCCCGAGCTGTGGTGTGTGAAATCCACTATTTGTGACATAGTATTTATAGTATTTATTAGTTGTCTTACTTTCGTTAGCTGATGTAATGGCTTTGGGCAAAAGAGCTTTCGTGTGTCAGGGAAAGACATTGTGGAACACATTACAATATAAGCTTTGAACATTAGTTAATGCATTATGTATGAACTTAAAATACATTTTTACTGCATTTATTATTCTTTGTTAATGCTAAAATATTATTGGTAATTGTTATTTGTGTATTGCAGTTCATATTGCATTGTCATGTTAATGTATTCAACTTTAATGCAAAAACAAATAGTTTATGTAGAAATTACCATTTACCAAGATTATAAAATGCTGTAGAGGGTCATGCTAATTGTTAGTTTATGTTAACAATTGCGGATGACAAATGTTTACACATACAACCTTAAGAATGCTCTAAGCCATGCCCTTTCTCCCTCGTTGCACGCTAAATTTAGTTTCGTCGTATTAAACGAAATCAGACTTTCACTACACTTCCCATGCACCCTTGCGATTTTAACGAGAAACGCTGTATAGGGGAAAAGCGCCTAAGTGAGAGTAACCAAAAAATCTTAACTAGCTAAGCTAATACTATACTAGTCGTTTTTACTTTGTATACGATTGATTCCTTGTGTCATGTCTGATAAGATCATGTTCTCTCATATCAGCTATAAGGCAGAAATGTTTTACACGCATACGTTTAGTGTAAAACCAAATTTGTTTTCAGGTTTCCCATAAAAACAACAACAACAACCTTGCTAGAGACAAACAATGATATTTTAAAGTATTGAAGCACTCCGTCGTAAACCAGTGGTTCTCAATTTTTGTGGGTCACGCCCCCCTTTGAAACAAGAAAACTTTGGCCCACTTTGGTTCAAGCTCCGACCGAAAGTATCAGCAATTTTAAGTCATCCATAACACTCGTGCCTTAGATCTCAATACTTCTGAAGTCATAGTGTGTTGTATGAGGAAAATTGTGCCAGTTCGTATGTGTATTTTCACTATTATATATATATATATAATTATTTTTTTTATTATTTATTTATGTGTGAAAGTGAACGAGAACCACTGCTATAAACAAGTGCCTCAATTTTACCCTTAAACCGGAATGATTTCAGTTCCTGGTTTTGTTAATAACACTAAAAACTTTTTTGTTTGTATTATTGCAGCATTGACACAGTTGGAACAGTTCCCTATTTGCACATTCATTCTTGGGCATATGACTGAGTTTACTATTAATTGTCACGATAACAGAAGTTCCTTTCACGCTTTATCACAGCTAGTTTCGTGACTTTTTCTTAAACATTATTTCTGCTATCATTTGTTTGCCAAATGGGCAGTGAGCAGATGAAAGTGAGAATCATGATGGGGAATCATGGAAAGAGGAACTGAGATCATCAGAAACTCTTGTGTCACGAGGTTCATTGATATTTGTGCTCACACAACAGCCAAAGGTACTGTACATCAGATGTGCTGCATTGGAGGAATCAGCCTTTGATGGGTTTGGTTTACGCATTGTTCAACACCTTTATGATGTTTAGTTAGAATTTGGATTAAGACTGATTATATAGATACTTTAAAAAACAAACACAAGCAGTCACTGTATTGTATTCTTATTTTACTTTTGAGACATCAACTGTTGCAAGGTAAGGTGAAAGTATGCAAACATTTTAATGTTATATTCAGTGCTATTGTGCTTGATGACAGTTGATTAACCCAGAGTATATTTGTTAACTAATCTCAAGATTTTCATTTGCACTCTCTATCTGCAAATTTGATCTGCAGCATTGACAGGATGAGAGGAATTGTTGCATTTTACATAACCTATCTGATGTGCGTGATGTTGGGGATTGCTTGTGTGGTATTGGTAGCTCATTGGAATTATAGCTATCGAGGTGGATTTGCGTGGGATGGCTCAGCCAAGCACTTCAACTGGCACCCTGTATTTATGGTCACTGGCATGGTGGTTCTTTATGGGAATGGTATGTTTGATCAGATTATTTTTGACAGGTTATATTTAGTGCTACTGTAATGATGTTATCAATTTTATATATGTATGTACATGTACACATGACATTACATCAATAGCAACTAATAGTTTCATCTGAAATAGTATAAAGTTGTGTGCATTTCAGCCACGTGTTTTATTGATGTATTTGGTATGTACTGTATGTTAAATTGTATATGATCAGTGTTGGGTGTGATATGATTCCAAAGTTATTAGTTACTGTAATCAAATTTATTTTTGCCAAAAAGTAGTGTAACACATTACAACTTAAATTCTTATAATAATATTACTGTTACTGACTTTCAAGAAAAGTGAATTTCTTTTAAGTACATTACTTGGGTTAAACATTTTTAAATTAATATTACGTAGAGTAAATTTCAAACATCAATTATGTTCATACTTATGTTTTTGTGAAAACTGAAGGGACAACGAAAAAGGAGGAAATACAGAAAATATTTTGAATTCTTTAAGCTGGAAATCAAAACTTTTCTGTGATAATTGTTTTAGAAAGGAACTCAAAAGTGAAGTAATTTGTAAGTTGTAGCAGAGTTATTAGTTATTAACCCAACACTGCTATGTGATAATATTGGGAAATTATTAGATTAAAGTGATAGTTCACCCAAAAAATGAAAATGCTCTCATTATTTACTCACCCTCATGATATCACAGGTGTGTGTGACTTTCTTCACTAGAACACATTTTTTTGAAAAACAACCTGAGCTCAGTAGGTCTTTAAATTGCAAGTGGATGGTGATTCGACTTTTGAAGCTCACAGATGGTCACCATAAATTACATCGATATGACTCCAGTGGTTAAATTAATGTCTCCTAAAGCAATATGATCACTTTTGGTGTGAAATATTTAAGTACTTGTTAACTATAATCCAATGCTTCCGATAAGCTTCACCAGAGGGTGGAGTCCAAGTGATCTCTCGTGTGACGTATTTGCGTTGTAATGATATGGACACCACGATGATATGTAATGACACTATGCCACCACGAGGACCTAGTACATTGGGAATTGTGCATGCCAAATTGGGGAGATAAGGGGAGAAAATTAAAAAATTAAAAAGTACTTACATATTGATCTTTTTCGCACCAAAAGTCATCGTGTCACTTTAGAAGACATTAATTTAACAGCTGAACTTGTATGGAAGATGTTTATACTGACTATCTGTGATTTTTGAAGCTTCAAATGTCAAATAACCATCCACTTGCATTTCAAGGACCTACTGAGCTAAGATATGTTTCTGTTTTCCTTCTAATGTGTCCTGATGAAGAAAGACATACATTAGAGTAAATGATGAGAGAATTTTTATTTTTGGGTTAACTATCCCTTTAAGGTTATATGAAAAAAATATTTGACATTTTTTGTCAATTGAGCACTTGTCTGACAATTGTCATCAATTTTCTTTTTTTTTTCTTTTTCCTCTGCTGCACAGCGGCCGTAGTGTATCGTATTCCCCTGACGTGGGGTCAGAATAAGCTACCATGGAAGCTGTTACATGCTGGACTTCTGCTTCTGTCCTTCATTCTATCTGTTATCGGGCTTTGTGCAGTGTTTGACTACCACAACGCAAACCACACTCCCAACCTCTATTCTCTTCACAGCTGGGTGGGGATTTGTACCACTGCAATTTTCACAGCACAGGTGTGTATCATGTTAACAAGTTTTCACTTGCAGTGTAGTAATATGTTCTAATCTGTTGCTACGAACAAGAAGTTAAATAGTGAGAAGTGGCTGTAATTTAAACAAATTATATACAAAGAATGCAGTCCAACATATTTTATGTTTCGTTAAAGTATGTATAAGGTGTTTAACTGTTAAGTGTAAGAATCTTCCCTTTTATTTGTATTAACAAGCTATATCTTGATTGTTTTTTCAGTGGGTAATGGGTTTTACTGCATTCCTTTTACCCTGCACCCCAATGGCAGCACGGTCTCTTGTAAAGCCAACTCATGTTTGGATGGGAGGAATTATCTTGGTGTTAAGCATTGTGTCCTGCATCTCAGGGATAAACGAGAAGCTCTTTTTTGCACTGTAAGTGACTGCACTCTTAATATGTGTTAGCCATTGCAAATGAATACATGTTTCAGCCTAAGTATAGTGATATAGGCTATTAATGGAAAAGAGACCTTAGTGTATCATTCATTACTATTTAAAAGCAGCAAATAAATGTTTAATTAGGCATATGTATGCTGTTATCTGTATTGTTAGATTTGCAATAGTACCTTGTTAGTATGTAGAAAAGAGAGTGATATGTAAAACTGATATATGATGACATGTAACACTGTGGCAAATGTTTTGCTCTATTGGTTCATTCTTTAGAAAAGAAAATGCCAATGAGACACTGCCTTATTCCAAGTTACCACCAGAGGCAATATTGGCAAATTCTTTAGGAATCATCATTGTGGTGTTCGGATTGGTTGTTTTGAAAATCTTATCCAATCAGATATGGCAACGTCCTGAGCCAGGCTATGATGAGGGAGTTTACAGGGTGAGATACAAAGGATTTCATTCAGTCTTTGTTCTTTGGATTTTTTCTTTTTAATATTGTGACAAAAACAATACTAGTTAATTCACTTTGGTTAAGTGAGGCCCATCCACAAACCTCTGTATATTCATGAATCAATAACTGAGAAATGATGGATTTAAAAGAAAGGTGTGATGACTTCTGATAAAATATATTTAATAATCCTCCTTGTTTTTATTTTAAGCCCCTGGCATATGATGGAAGGTGATGCCTGGAATTCGAAAACTGTATTTTTGTGTATTTGGACTAATCTGCACTCTTCAGTAGCCCCTGGACCATTTGTCTTATTGCTTTGTACTGTTGGGACAGCATTTACATTTTTTGCTTTATGTATTATTTCTTACATTTTGTCATGCTGCTGTTTTTGTTTGAAATGTTGTGGGAAATAAGGCAAATTATCATAAACTGGTGTTTGCTAGAAGTTTGTGCTAATATTACTTGAAAAGTTATACAATATGATTTAAGAATTTTGTGAAACATTGTTTTGCGTTTGTGTTTATAGCTAGTAGCATAATAGTAAATGTATCTTTATACAAGTCAACGTCTAAGAGTGAAGGAAAATAAGATTAATCTTTGTTCGTTAAACCGGTTCAAACCAGTTGGGAAGGGCGTTTGGCTCGGGACAAGTAACATAAACGTCAACATCAGCAAGCGACCAATAGAAACCGAGGCAGTGTTGCGCCAATCAAAACATCGGGAAAGGCGTGGGGAATTTGCATACAATCGCTGCCTAAACGAGTTGATAAAATTTGCTTTGCTTGGAATTCATTTTTTTGCGCTAAAACATGTCATGCCAGGACTGGTGCGTGCTGAATAAGGTTCTGTGTGGTGCAACTTAAATAAAATGATAAAATTGTCCTGGATAGTTATGTCTATCCTTCGACCTCTTTATCTATCTATCCAAGAAACCGTAGATGAATGTTATATATATATATAACAAAACAACGCCATTTGGGTTGAAGAAGGAACCGGTGAAACAAAAATGCGTGTTAAAATCCTTTTTCGCCTCCTCTTTTTGTATTCTTACATCACTGAGCCCCTCCCCTGCAGTGGGTGTGTGGCAAATGGTTTCAACAAGGTCCGCTATTAATATATATATACACATCTCGCTGTATGTTACAGTCACGTTACTTGTGTTCTTTCATAGAAAACTTAGCTATCATGTCTGGGCGAGGGAAAGGCGGAAAGGGTCTTGGAAAAGGTGGAGCCAAGCGTCACCGGAAAGTCTTGAGAGATAATATTCAAGGAATCACAAAACCAGCTATTCGCCGTCTAGCGCGTCGTGGTGGTGTGAAACGCATTTCTGGTCTCATTTACGAGGAAACACGTGGTGTACTGAAAGTATTCCTCGAGAATGTCATTCGTGACGCTGTTACCTACACCGAACATGCCAAGCGCAAGACGGTGACCGCTATGGACGTAGTCTACGCACTGAAGCGTCAAGGTCGTACGTTGTATGGTTTTGGCGGTTAAATTTCACCAGGACAGCTGATTAAAAAAAAAGGCTCTTTTAAGAGCCACCCAAACATTCTGTCAAAAGAGTAATGTATCAACGGTCATGTGTATAAAAAAATATATTTGCATATATATCCCATGTTAATATGCAGAGCTAGCTATGAATATTTGATTTAATTCAATAAACGTACATTCCACCACTTTGCACATATTACAACTTGCACATACGTCATTCTGTTATTTGTATATTGTTTTATATTGTCTAACTGTAATCTTAAGCGTGCACTTGTTTCTCTTATTACCAAAAATAAATAAAAATCCATGCGTACGTGAGAACACTTGGCAATAAAGCTCATTCTGAATAAATCATGCTTAGATTAATTTACCGAAATGTGTAAATACCGTGGCTTTGGCGCTTTCAAAATTTGGGCCGTTTGTTTGAGCCAGGGGTAGAGCCAAAGTGCATTTCAAGTCAAGTCATTCCTCTCGGCGGCCATCTATTTTCAATGGATACAACCACTAATCTATATATATATTGAAATCTTGACCAAACATTTAGGAGATTTTAGTCTTTCCCCATTGTAGTAGATCGGAGCCGTTCTTTAATGTCTGGCGCTTTCAATATAGATCAGTGGTTACAACAGACATGAAAGAACGGCTCCGATCTACTACAATGGGGAAAGACCAAAATCTCCTAAATGTTTGGTCAAGATTTCAATCAATCAGCAGTGAAATATGGCAAAAATTGTATAAACGATGGTATAAAAAAAATCATAAGTTGTATATATTGTTTTGTATCTAAGATACGCAAAAAAAAAAAAAAACGTTTTTTTTCCGGACCAGCAAGGAAAAGTTCTTGAGTAGGCGCGTTCTGGAGTTGATTGACAGGCGATGTCTGTATCTAAAAGGGGATTGGTTCTTTTACTTGTAAGGCGGGACTTCCGTTTCTACATCCGCCATTTTGAGGATTACATTTCCTTTTTTTTTTTTTTTAAGTCATCTTTATTGCCAAAAAAAAAAAAAAAAAAAGGATACAAATCACAAGTGACTTATCAAAATATACATAACAATATACAAATATAATATGTAAACAAAATACAATAGAGTTTTGCCAGGGGAAGCATATAGGTCATTATAACGAAAAGGAGGACCATATGTTGACAGTTTTAACCTCCTTTTTGTGGTTGGAGCCAGAAATCAAATTAATATAATGTACAACTTCATGGAGAAAAAGTACAAAATTAGGTTTGAGGATTCCATTTCCTACTATTCATTTTATTACAAGTGATGACATGAGTGGATCTTCTCGTCTAAAGCAAAAAGATCCCATACTCGACTCTGGAAAAATAAAAGTTTTATTGCTGACGTGCTGCAGAGCTACTCCAACACCTTTAATAGTCCTGCTACATCGGAAATAAAATTATTTTGCTTAATATAAAATGTATGAATCTGCCATGAATTTTGTTTGTCTTATATAACTTCTGAGTGTTTTTCAAGCCTGTTTGTGATGATTCAGGTCTCTGGTCTACTAATGTAAATACTTTGATATATTTAAATACTTAATGCTAATACTAAATACTAATCTAAATATAATAATAGCTTTACAACAATAAGTATGTAACAAGCAAACGTAAAGCAGAACACAGGTTATTTAACCATTGCTAAAGACTATTATATCTCACAGCTAATTGGTCAGTGCTTTCTGCATGTCATTTCAAATATGTACTTTGATGCTTCTGGACAGCCACAACCCATTGCCTGGAGTTGATGGGTGGTGTGGTCGAAAATCAGTTTTGATAATAATGTTTTTTTTTTTTCCCCTGTTTGATGACTTTGTTCTGTTTGATGACTCTGGTGTCACAGATTTTGCATACAATCAATCCACATTCACATTAATCTGTTTTCAGTTTCCGAACGTCATTGTTTTTCAAATCATGTGGTAATGGAGAGCATTATCGAAAGTCAAATAGATAATTTTTTTAAACTAAAATTTATTACGGCTAGGGTTTACTTTTTTGCGTCAATCGCTCAAGTCCCAGGAATACTTTAAGAAGATCATCCCTATGCCCTATTCACTTTGAAGACTTTAACATCCACTGTGAGAGCTTTGGAGGGCAAAAAGTTATGGGCCTCAAAATAAGGGTAATTTGGAACTCACTTTAAGTCATTTTTATTGGAAATTCTATTTGAAGTGATCTTACAGCATAACTAGACAGGTCAGAAGATTATACTTTGAAAACCAACACGGTTGACTGGGTACTAGCCGATCTGGAACCCACAAAAAAAGTACTGTAGGGCCTACTGCCTTCCACATGTCCAGAAAAAACTGTCCCACACAGTCTGTGCAGATGATGATATCTGTGTCGAGGCACATGCATACTTCGTTTTGCATGTTCTGGATCGGCTTGTTGCCTTTGTGAATATACTCAACCCATTCTCATGAAAAGTCATTTATAATTTAGGAGTTGGCTATTTCGTATGGTCTCGCACCATGTTGTTCGCAAAACTTGTACGACTTCACGTGCAAATTCCCAGATGTCTAATGATGAATTAAGTTTGAGTTCCACGAACAAGGCCTTAATGACATAGGCCTACTTATTAATAATATTATGCCCTTATCAAACCCCTTATCTAAACTTAACCAATCAGCAGAGTGTGTAAACATGATACTGTTGAAGCTGTTGTGTGTGACTGAAGAATGAGGGTATCTGGTATTAGATGGAAACGATGTCCAGCGACGTCACTGGCTGTACCAAGACATACGAATTCAAACGAGTGCAGTCGCAATAGGCTATCATACGAATTAGGCAAATTTAGAAAAGTATTAATCCTGACAATTTCGCCATGAGAGTGTGTTGTATACTCTTCTGACCGTGAGCGAATACGAACGCGTTTGTTCTTTGGCCTTCATTTGTGCGATCCAATCCGGAACGCGGAAAACCAAAGAATATTGCCTTGAGTGTGAACGTGGCCTTAGGCCTACATTAAACAATTTAAAAGCATATTCAATATGTGCGTAGTTTTAAGTAGCTTTGAGTTCATGTTTGTATATATGAAAACAAACTGTGAACACGAAGCAATAAGCTGTTATCATGAATTGGTAGCATTTTTTACACAAACAAACAATTATTGATTGATCTGGTTATACGTTATATGCATTCATATAGAACATATCAGGAAATTGAAGCTTCCAGAACACTAGCCTACAACAATTATTATCGATTCAGCTCATTTTCAAAAATGTAATCTAATATGATCTATTAAAGAACAAGAACAAGAATTGGTTCGTGTTCAACTAGAAGAGCTGAAATGGTATTGATATGGAATGATTGGCCGATTCTTGCGCCTTTTTACGCTACTGTTAAAACTTTCGATGAATCAATAACATTTCACAAACTGCATTAACTGTCAGATGTGGCTAATGTTCTAGCCTAGAGCGGCCCAAATCCTCAATAAATGTTGTAAACAACGTAGCCTACAAACATTTTGTCTTTCGGTCCGTGATCAAACTTATATTTGTTTGTATTTTTACTAAGCTACTTGAGGCGACGAACATTACAAACTACGAAGTGCAGCAACAGTTCCCAACTGAACAATGGCGGAACGTAGGCTATTTGAAATCCTCGCCTTGAATATTCGTATAAAAAGTAGCCCAGTCCCCATTGTACAGACTGAACAGAACACGTACAACAGCATAGCGTTTATAACTGTAAATATTTTAAATTTGTCCATGTATTAACACAACATTTGTACTAAAAATAGCTTCCGTCATCTGTTCAGGCTACACAGTCTAAAACTCGCACTTCACACAATGGAAACTCCCGTTTAATTACCAAAGGGCAACGTATTCAAATATGTTTAATATTGAGAAAACTCGCTTTTATATATGAGACTCGACTCAAGTACAGGATATAAAGATAAGATTATTAATGTTAGTTGTAGAAAGAATCTCGGTGCGATTAAGCGAGGTTGAAATGGCGACTGTGCTGTGTTACCTTCACTGAAGAAAAACACTTCAAATTGTTTTTCTGTGAGCTATCGTAATCTAAAACCAGCACAAATGTGCGCATTAGGGTCTTATCCATGTAAAGTTTTCATCATTTCTGTTGTGAATTTCGAACTTTAATATATTATCTACAATAGAACAGAGGAAGTGCGATATTTCCCGCGGAGTCTCGCACCAAATTTGTACGCGTTTTTATTATTGTACAATAAACGGATTTATGTTTTGCACAAAACATTAACTACACGTGAAGAGAAGGGAATCAGCTATCGATACGTGGGTTCAATGTGGCAATCCATCACTGTTTATCGTGGAAAATCTTGTGTTTTTTAAGAACAGAAAACACATCTACGGACGACTCTGTCCTGTTGAGAGCGGCAGGCGAGACGGTTGAGTCTATATGGTTCTCATCTCCCGTTTAAATCCCGCCCTTAGCTGTTGGATGTAAACATTGCTTGTTTGACAGCTCTGTACTACGAGACAACAGCTCCAAGTTGACTGAAACTATGGCAGAAACGGCTCCTGCACCCGCGGCTGCTCCGGCCAAATCCCCGAAGAAGAAGGCGGCAGCAAAGAAGACGAAAAAGCCTGGACCAAGTGTGTCAGACCTTATCGTGAAGGCAGTTGCAGCTTCTAACGAGCGTAAAGGAGTTTCCCTGGCTGCACTGAAAAAGGCTTTGACAGGTGGTGGATATGACGTTGAGAAAAACAACTCTCGCGTCAAAATTGCCTTGAAATCTCTCGTGAAAAAGGGGGCGCTTGTTCAAACTAAAGGCACTGGAGCGTCCGGCTCTTTCAAGGTGAGCAAGAAACCAGAAGCCAAAAAACCTACGAAGAAAGTTGTGGCGAAACCTAAGAAGCCCGCCGTGAAGAAAGCAGCGGCCAAGGTGGCGAAGCCGAAGAAGGCAGCAGTGAAGAAACCTGCGGCGAAGAAGGCTCCCAAGAAAGTGAAGAAACCGGCTGCGACCAAGAAAGCCGTCAAAAGCCCGAAGAAGGTGAAGAAACCGGCTGTGAAGAAAGTTGCAAAGAGTCCCAAGAAGGTGAAAGCAGCGAAGCCTAAAGCCGCGAAACCCAAGGCTGCCAAGGCGAAGAAGGCTGCTGCCAAGAAGAAGTAGACTGACAGACTCCACTCCATAAACACAAAGGCTCTTGTAAGAGCCACCCCATCTTCACAAAAGTGCAAATATTTCCAGTGCATGAATGAAGGCTAACGCCTTTTTTGATAGACTGAGAGAATGCTTCCTAAGTAAGATGTGAGACCGTGTTTTGAGATGTCTTGTTTGAGTCGTATTTCTATAATCACCAGCAGCACATTGCTGTGAAATACTTTTGTCAAGAAAGGCTTTTATAAACATGTCAGTCTACCTCTGTAACGGACTCACAAAGCCGATTACTTTGTGAAGATTTCAATCCTCCAGAGATTAGACAGAAGCGTCCGCTGGTTGGAAAGTGTATACTTTAACATACAAGCTCAGTTTGTCTTAGTATATCTTGGGCGTGGATGTGTGCACGTATGACTTGTGAATGAGGATGTTTTTTTTTTTTTTTATTACTTAATAGATTTATGTAATGTTATATTTTGTATTAGCGTATATGCTCTGCGACCTTCCTGTAAATACAGCAATACCTAACGAACATTTCTATAATTTATTAAATGTTGTTGATGTTTGGAATGTGTAATATACATTCCTTTTTTGTGAATTTTTCTTTCTGTCCCTATTCATAAACATCTATTTTGTCCAAAAACGGTTTTGGTATAAAAAACAAACAAATAATAAAATAAAAAACAATACAGTATCAAAATGATATGAGTACTTCTCTTCAACAATTTGTAATTTTTTTTTAAATACAATCATACGTCATGCCTTCATGTTTTATGATTACATAAACATTTTACACATTGTAATTAAATATTTTTAGAACATATAAGAAGAAATAAAAACTTCAGTATTTTACTTATATATATATATATAAGTAAAGTAGATTTAATTTACATTTAATTCAAACATTATCATAGGTTGGTAAAATCACAGTTCTTACATATTAATAAGTGCATTTTAACATTTAAAATGTGAAATTCTATTTTATTGTAAAAAAAAAAAAATAATTAAAAAACATCTATTATAAATAAAAATAAATTTCCCCATGCAAGGTATGTTGTGTAATCTAATAGATAGGGTGCTCATTACAACATAACTCCTATAAATGGTAAAACAAATACCCGGAATGCACAGTAGGTCACACAGTTGACTTGTCTGCCAAATCAACACAAGTAAATGTTACCTATATTTAAATATATATATATATATTAAATATAAATATAGAATATCATAGAATGAAGAAAAGTTAATATGACAAGTTCAAATCAGGATGGTGGCATGGAATCTGCGTTAGAAATACTAATTACTAATAATATAAATAAATATTTATATTATTTTTTTTAATAATAAAAAAAAGTGATACATTGACAGTGGCTTTGCCCCTTAAAAATGAAAATTATTTCATTATTTACTCACCTTTGTGATATTCCAGGTGTGTATGACTTTATTTCTTCACCAAAACACATTTGACGAAAAATAGAACATTTCTAGCTCAGGAGGTCCATATAATTAAATTGATACATCAGATGGCATTAAATTGAATGCAAGTGAATAGAGATTTCTCTTTTGAAGCTCCAAAAATTACAGACAGTCAGCATAAATGTCAATGATATGACTGGTTAAATTGATGTCTTCTAAAGTGATACAATTGCTTTTGGTGCGAAAATAGTTATCTTTTTAAGTTCTTTGTAACTCTAAACCATCGCATCCGTTAAACTTCACAAGAGGGTGAGATCACGCTGTCTCTCGTTTGATGTATTCAAGTTGCCATGGTAATCTCACATTCTCCGCTTGGTTGAGACATCCAGGATAAGCACACAAATGCACCAGTGTGAGTAAAGAAACAGATAAGTACAGATATAACTCAAAACCAACCAAGTTAATGAACGCCATTCCTCCTTCTCACTTGTAAACAGCGCTGCTCTTCCGGCTATGAGGTACGTGGATCAGTTATTATGTGTTTCAAAAGCTAATGCAATTACATCACGTGCATACCGCTGCTCACCTTACAATATAAATATTTATATTTTTCATGTCACATTAGAAGACATAAATGTAACAGCTGGTGTCATATGGATGACGTTTATGCTGACTATCTGTGATATTTGGAGCTTCAAAAGAGAAATCGTCCTCCACTTGCATTTTAAGGGCCTGCTGATCAAAGATATTTTCCTTCAAATCTGTTCTGATGAAGAAAGAAAGTAATACACACACTTAGGATATCATAAGGGTAAGTAATAATGAGAACGTTTGCCTTGAAGAGATGATAAAGGACCTTTCAAAGCATGTGTTTTTCATTTTCAATAACATGAAATGGCATTGAGTCAACTCTCTCACCATGGGATTCGATTATCTATTTGTATCCATCCTTTTGTCTTGATACAGCATGAAAGTATCATTAATGATACTAGTAATCATTATGAACAGCATCTAATGTTCAACACATAACTATATTTACAGATTACAATATTCCACGAATAGTTGATTCTCCTTCATCCTGAATCACATGTTCAAGAGTAACTAGCTTGTCTTGTGTAAATGCTATGATCTTATCCAAGGATTGTTCTGTATCTCCATGACTTAGTGTAGGACGTCTTTCCCCATATCCAAAGTAGGGACTTCAGCCATCTGCGACATGGTGTCAAACCACATGTCTCTGTCACTTTCCTCCCTAATAGAGTGTGGAAGCAGGCAGGGTTGACTGACAATGTGAGCATCTTGATGGTTTGTGGAGTCTCGATGATACGACACCAACTCATTGCTGAAGTCAACCGCCTGAATCATATTTCTAGAGCACAACTTCCTACACCCTAAGAGGCTGGAGAATGCTTTGCGGAATTCTGCATTAAAGGCATACACCACAGGATTTAAGGTAGAGTTTGCCCATCCACACCACACAAACACATCAAAGGTGGTTTTATTGACACATGGGATGTGACCAGCATTGTGGAAACCAGGGTCACAAAATGGCACCATGCAGTTCAGTATGAAGAAAGGGAGCCAACAGCAGACAAACACTCCCATAATAATTGATAAAGTTTTCAGGACTTTGGTTTCCCTCCTAAATGAGCTTTTTAACTTTACTTCTGGTTCTTTATTGCAGCCTTGGCAGGACTGAATATGTTTAATGGTACACTCTTGCGTTGAGATCTTTCTAATCTGCTTTTGCGCTATGAAGAATATGCGTGTATAAGTCACAATCATTATTGAGACAGGGATATAGAAGCTGATCAGAGATGAAGTGATGGCATAAGTACGGTTTAAACTGGCATCACATTTTCCACCACTCCTTTCTAGGTCTCCTTTATGGCCCAGAGTTGTATGCCAACTCAGCTGCACAGGAATGAATGAGATCAGAACAGAGAGAGTCCATGCCACTCCAATCATGACAAACGCCACCCTCCTTGTCATTCTCTGCTCATAGTTAAATGGACTAGCAATAGCCCAGTAACGATCCACACTTATGATGCACAGGTTAAGAATGGAAGCAGTGGAACACATAATGTCAAACGCAACCCACACTTCACAGAAATTTCCAAATGGCCAGAAACCCACAATCTCAGCGGCTGCCTTCCATGGCATTACAAGAGAGGCAACTAAGAGATCTGATACAGCCAAGGATACTACAAACACATACGCTACTTTGGAACGAAGATGACGGAATCGCACCACAGCAGTACACACTAGAGCATTCCCTAGAAAGGTGGAGAGCACAAAAATAAAAAGCAGACAAGCAGTTGTGGAGCGAGTTATTTGCTCTGAGACATAACCTTCAGTCTGATTTACCATCATCCGGGATGTCCCGTTTACCCTGTACGGATCATGGAAAATGAAGAATTTAAAAAAAGCACCCATTCTTCATCTGTAGATAGCTCATAATCCATTGACTTCAGAAATTCCTCCATGAAGAGTGAGTTGCCTTTTAAGAATTTACTAATTCTGAAAGAACCCAAAGACCTTCCCTCCTTCCTTCACAGAGAAGTGCATGAGAACACAGTGCAGAGGTGGAGACTAAAGACTTTGGAAGTCGGACTAGGAGGTGGTGCTTAAGAAGACAGAGCAGAAATCTGATTGATGCCATATATATTATGTGATATGTTTTTTTTTTTTTTTTATTGATGTATTTATTTTTTAGGTTACAATTTATAAATGCACTGGAAGCTTCTGTCACCAAGGCAAATTCCTTGTATGTGTAAGCATACTTGGCAATAAATCTGATTATGATTCTACAACAGGGTAAAAGGCTCCTTTAGTTTTATATTCTCACAAAACACTAAATAGCAATTTATCAATATATTAATAATAATAATAATATCAATATCTACCACAGTACTTTCCTAAACACCTGTTTGTCACTATGAACTGCAAAATTGTCCTGATCCATGAGATCATTGTGTGTGACGTCTAAAGGTTGATTTTGAGGCAATTTTATCTAAAATTATAAAAGACCCCTTGTTGCTGGGCTAAAGGCCTATATTAAACATTGTTTTTGTTAAATGGTCGAATAGATTTGTTATGAAAAATGTTCAAAGTGGGCTCACATTGATTGATCCAATGACATTGGAGATTCATTTGTTTATAGAATACTTGAGATATTCTGAAGTCCAATGTGATTGAAATTAACAAGAAATTATGCAACCTTTTATGAAATGGTTATTTTGAATACTCATTGCCTTAATTTGTTACAAAAAATAAACAAAAACCATTTTGCTGTCTCAAAAGTAAAAGACTAATTGTGCCCTATGACTATTGCCCTGGTCAATATAACCTGCCTCAGGGCCTTTTACCTCAAGTGAGGGAGCCTTTTACACTGTGTATGGGGTAAAAGGCTTCCTCACCACCTTTATTTTATTTAATTATTTTAATTAATTTGATTTAAAACAACCTTCTGTTGTTATTTATTTTCACACAAAATTATATTAATCCATCAATATTCAATAAAAATAAATGTATTTCTAGTTCTATCGGGAATATATATATGTATATGTATGTGTGTGTGTGTTAATTAGTATCAAGTATAAGAGTATCTAATTAAACTAATTAAACCATTTTCGGTTGAACTTGTTGTGTCTCTGGTGGAGGTAAATGTATGCATGGGCTGATTTAGTGTTGTTCTCCAAGGTGTACGATTGTCCACAAGGTGGCAGCATACACGTTATTTGACTTTCATTTGTGTAATACAGGAGCATAGCGGTAGCGATTTACGAACAATGCTCGTCTTATTGACAGTGAAAAACACTCCAATTCAGATCTTTTAATTAAAACTTTATATATATAAAAAAAAAAAACAACCTGCATAAATACAAGTTTACAATATAGCATGGCAACAAAGTTGTATGTGGCCTCTTTCCAGAAAAACTTCCACTAGCCACCCAAAGTGCTCTTGTCGCGGTATGAAATTAATTAATCTTTTTATTATTATTATTATTATTATTATTATTATTGTTAAATATTATAGTTTTTAAACACGTACATCTGAATGTTTCTTAAATAAATAAATAAAAATAATAAATACCAATTTTGTGCCTGCCCTGCATGCGACAGGAGGTCCATGAGTTCACCAGCTCATAGTGGTGGGCGTGAGGGGGGCAGTTCAACAAGGCGTAACCTTGTTTCGACGTTCCTAAAATTGCAGGAGATATTTAGTGAAAGTTAAGGAGATGTGCAACAGATGAGAGAAGCAGAGATTCACATTGTACTTCCGATGAGAATTCTTCCACTGTGAAATTTGCCCTTGCAGCAAAAGTAAGCCAACAACCTCATATGTTTTAGGCTACATATGTTTTTATGTTTTACCAAACATTTTTTATATTTTCAGTTTTTTTGTCGTTTTTGTTGTTTTCCGAATATGTTGTGAAACTTTCGGGTTATTTCGTTTTATTATTATATTGTATGGCAAGGGTTCATTGTATTTTACAGTACATCATATTTTCTTGTAAGATGAGGGAGGGAAAGCAATGCATACGTTGCTATGTATGACATCATTCATGAGTCAGTGGAACTAATGCAAGAACAATCAGATTATGGCTGAAGGAGAGAAGTTGGGGGCCGTTCAGGACGAACACGTTGTAGCGCTATTAGCAAGACACAACGAATAGAACACAACGTAGGTGTCTCTCGCGACGAGATTTTAAAAGTTGTCGTTTTTTAACCTCATACAGATTCTAAAAATGCGGCGCTCCTGCAAGATACTCTTAAAAAAAGCGAGTCGCGGCGCAACGGTCAAAAACCTCCGTCTAGCTTATGTTTACATTGAAAAAAATATATAATAATAGCAGCACACACAAACATCGCAGACGGCCGGGAAAACGCTTTCGATTAGAACAGACCCTCACACTCTAAAATGGACGTAGTGAAAACTGAAAGCTTGTTATTTCAGGCTTTCCCCAATCTATAGACGATGGTTTGTGTAATATTATCAGATATTACAGAACATCGTTCGTTATAGATGTAAACTTGTAAAATGTATTTGATCAACTTTAAAGCCCTGGCAAAAGTGTTCTGTGTTTTGTTTTTGCTGGTTCAGACAGAACACAGTTTTTTAATGTTTAGGAAGAATTACACAGGACCATGGTACTTTGACTTTTGACCCAAACTGTGTAGTTATGTTTATCAGGAGACTTGCTGTCTGGAGGTGCAAAATACTATCAAGACAAGGCCCATGTCTTCAGGGAGAGGAATGTAAGGCCAGGACCCTACTGAGGGCACCGAACAATGTCTTGTCCAGAAGAATAAAGATGTGCCATACAAACAATCTTAAACAGGCCCCTTTGATAGGCTTTTCATAGCTTCACTATATAAAAATACACATTTTTGGAAACTTGTGTAACAAACTGTTGGGTAGTGTTCATGTTTATTTGCCACATGCATTAGGATTCCTGAGATTTTCAGTTTTAATGGCCCCAAAAGACTTACTGTGGCATTTAGTTAATTGCTACTAACTTGACAATGTTGGTACATTTTGAGTGTGAAAGTGAGTGAAGGAGACTGAAATAGTGAGGCGGAGTCTTTGTTGAAGTATCTCTTTTATCTTGGAGTGAAAATCTTGAGGGAACCCTTTGAAGCAGGTTAAATCATAATTTTTTTTAAAGCTTTGACACAGCAGGTTATGTACCAGTTGGTGTTGGAGACACAAAAAATGGTCTTGAAGTATTTTCTATTGGAGTTGTTTCTCACCCTATTTATCTCCTTTTGTACATGTACACTGGGAAAAACATTTGTAGGAAGATTTACTCAATGTTTTCAAGTTCATGCTTAAACTTATTCAATGTAGAAAGTACTTAATTTTTGTGCTGTAAAAACTGCTGTTACATCACCACAAAATCGTATTTTTAAATTTTCAGTCAGAAAACCTCATCTGTTTACCCTTAGCACATCCTCTTGTGTCACTGAAAGAGAATATCTAACATGCTAATCAAAGTTTTTCAACATCTGTCAAAAGTAATTTGTCTCAGTTATGCTGTAGTTCTGCTAAGAACATGATACTTTTCCAAGAAATTCAAACAGAATTATATATTCTTCATATATTCTATATGGGCAATATATATGAATAGTCTGCCACAGCGGGATGTAAACAAGCCCCTGTGTCCTCATTATTGCACTCTCTGATGTGGACTGGGATCATTTGATGTGGGCTCAAATGCTCATGACTTTGATAAAAGTTCATTTGATTGATCATTTGATTTTAAAAGCACAGATAAATAAGCTGCTTGCAATCTTATAATATGTAGGTGTGACCTGTTAGAAACAAGCACGTCTCTCTGTGCTGCCTTTTAAATAATAATAATAAAACAACCATTGCTTCACTTTCCCTTTTGGCTGTTTACAGGTCATAACAATCTTCTGAGACTCTATCATTATGCTGACCCTTTGGTGTGTGTCAGCTGTACTGTTCAGTGCATGGGGACTAAGTCACGCACAGTATGAGCACTTGGGTTATCTTCCAGGCTACCAGGACCCTGCACAGAATCTTTACACAGCTCCAGAGCTTTCTGCTGATACGCCCAGGATACAGCTTCGTCTGGCAGGGGAGAAACGCAAGCACAATGAAGGGCGTGTTGAGGTCTTCTATGAAGGAGAGTGGGGGACTGTGTGTGATGATGATTTCAACATTCATGCTGCCCAAGTGGTATGCAGAGAATTGGGTTATTTTGAGGCAAACTCTTGGTCTCCATCATCTAAATATGGGAAAGGAGAAGGTGGGTTTTCACAGTACAGAGCAACTATGACATAATGTAAAACTCATGCATTTTTTTCTCAGCTTAAAGTAATTTTTGCAACACATTGTAAATTTTGTCTAAATGTGAATGACAGCTTGGACTCTATTTTTGTTGTTGTAAACTCACCCTATGTTAAATGTATAAGTTCTCCCAAGATGGAAAATTAGGTCATCATTTACTCAACCTTATGTTGTTCCAAACCCCCATGTTGTTCTTTCTTCCATGGAACACAAAAGAAGCTGTTAGGCAGAATGTTAGCCTCAGTCGCCATTCACTTTTATTGCATGTTTGTTCTCTTCCACGCAGTAAAAGTGAATGGTGACTGAGGCTAACATTTCTTCTAGACTTCTAGAATGTTTATGCTGGTTGCTGACTATCTGTGCTTGCCAGGTCGTATATGGTTTGACAATGTCCACTGCACGGGAAAGGAGAAGAGCTTGGCCCAATGTGAGTCTAATGGCATTGGCGTGTCCGATTGCAAGCATTCTGAAGATGTCGGGGTTGTTTGCAGTGACAAGAGAATCCCAGGATTTAAGTTTGTCAACACCCTAACCAACAACATTAATGTAAGTGCATTTAGTACAGATATGTTTCCTGTGAGATTGACTAAAACTAGCGCAGTTTTGGTTCTTCTTTGGACACATTTACAATCACTTGATTAATTATTTTCTATTTATTTTCTGACCCAAAGCTAAGTGGCTTGGTTGACAGGCATATAACAATGACATTTTCAAATACCGCTTTGATGTCCAAGCTAAAATATTTATGGTACCCATATTTGCGCTACTTAGCATCAGAGATAGTTCACCCAAAATTATACTTCTCTTATAATTGTCTCAAACTTGTATGACATTCTTTCTTCTGTGGAACACAAACTAAGTTAATTTGAATGATTTATGATGCATTTTGTTCATACAAAGTAAGTCAGCGATGTCCCAAATGTTCAAGCTCAAAAAAGGTCTTAAAGGCTTCTGAATCGATGCAATCGGTTTAAGTGAGAAACAGACCAAAATGCAACATCTAAATCACCTAAAAAAGTAATTTGGATTACTGTTATGCAGCCTTTATGTCCTTTTGGAGCTTGAAGGTTTTGGACCCCACATACTTCCTTCAAATTGTCTAATTTGTGTTCAGCAGAAGAAAGAAAGTCACATGAGTTTGACACGCAAATAGGGTTAGGAAATGATGAGAGAATTAACATTTTTGTGTGAACTATATCTTTAATACCTGGGTCAGGCTATAGTAATAAGTAATACGCTCACACTTAGTAGTAATACTTAGTGATAATTGCCACTATCCTCTGTGTTTTTCCAATTTCCTGTGATTATGTGAGTTGTCAGTGTCATCTAGAAACAGATTGATATCATGAGAGAGTGGGACACGTGAAGCCTTTGAAAGCCAAGACCAAACCGACACAGTTATGCAACACTTTGATTACAATCACAGGGAGTTTGTGCTTGTTTGAGGAATTTATGCATTTGGCAGATGCTTTTATCCAAAGTGACTTACAGTGAACTTATTACAGGGACAATCCCCCCGGAGCAACCTGGAGTTAGGTGCCTTGCTCAAGGACACAATGGTGGTGGCTGTGGGTATCAAACCAGCGACCTTCTGATTAACAGTTATGTGCTTTAGCCCACTACGCCACCACCACTCTAGGGGTCTCACTGAGTGTATTACTTTTTAGTTTGTAAGTATGTACACTTAATATACACCGATCAGCCACAACATTAAAACCACCTGCCTAATATTGTGTAGGTCCCCCACGTGCAGCTAAAACAGTGCCAATCTCTTCTCACCACAAATATATAGAGCAGTTACCTGCGTTACCATAGACTTTGTCAGTTCGAACCAGTCTGGCCATTCTCTGTTGACCTCTGTCATCAATATGGCATTTCCATCCTCAAAACTGCCTCTCAATGCATGTTTTTTGTTTCTGGCACCATTCTAAGTAAATTCTAGAGACTGTTACAAGTGAAAACCCAGGAGATCAGCTGTTACAGAAAAACTCAAACCAGCCCATCTGGCACCAACAATCATGCCACGCTCCAAATCACTGAGCTAAAAAACGTTCCCCATTCTGATGGTTGATATGAACATGAACTGAAGCTCCTGACACATTTCTGTATGATTTTTTGCACTGCACTGCTGCCACACGATTGGCCGATTAGATAATCGCATGGACACCAACAATCATCCATGCGATAATGGATATTAGGATGAAAATATCCCAGAATGTTCTTTGAACTACACTGCATACAATATAATTTCATCCTTCTGTTGTTGGCTCAATTAGCTGGAAATCACTTAAATTACACATCGTTCTCTTTTCTGCACTTCCCTTTCAAGTTGCATACTTTTGGTGGATGACACTTACTACATTTAACAGGATGTTTACATCAATTTGCATAGAATGATCTCTGATACCAGAAAGCAAGCATAATCTCTGATACCAAAAGCAGTATCATTCCTGTGGGAATACTTGAAGTTGTTATATGTTTCTCTTAGCCTGGTCTTTACTGCTTGTCGCAATGCATTCAATAAATCATGCAAGCTTTTGACTCCTTTACATTCCTGAGGATTTCAAGATTTCTAGAGATGCAAGTGGGTTCTTTGAAAACCCACACAGATGTTTGTTTTTCCTTTAAAGAGTAGTTTAGAACAGATTTAACTGTACAAATAGTTGCAGGAAGAGAAAGAGCAGAGGCCATTTAATCATGGGCACAACATAAGCAGAAAGCCCCTTGCTGTTTCAGGAAAGAGATAAGTCTGTCAAACAAGTCAGTCCTGGGTAATTGTCCAACTAGTGTTGTCTGTTAACTGTTGTCTTTAGACCATTTAAAAAATACTTATAACAGACTTGCATTTAAACACTTTGGGCTACTTGTTAAAACCTTGTTCTATTGTGAGTCAGGGGAGTGAGTGTCCCATCGGCAGAAAAGGCTTTTTTTAACATGTCTTTGCAAAGAGCAAAAGAAAAAACAATAGCGATCTCTTAACAATAAGAGCCACTGGCACTTTTTGAAGAGTAACATACCAACAGGTGAAGTTTGCAAATGAAGGATTAAGAATGCACATAGAGAATACCAGGGCATGTAAAGTAATTGAGTAAAAATACTTAAGTATTATACTTTTGGGGATTTGTACTTTACTTGAGTGAAATTTAAACAGAATACTTGTACTTTTAGTTAATTAAATATTGGAAGAATAAATAGTACTTTTTACTCCTTACAATATTATTTAAACTTGAAAATTAAGGCAGCTATATGGAGTTCTGACCATCTGCAGAGGTGGAATTTCTGATCTGATTTGAAGTTCTGATCCATTGAAATATTTGTCTGACTAGACCGCATGTGACCACCTGACTGAATGTAATGTATTCATACAAAACTATGTGTGAAGTTAGAAATATAGTTTTTTGTCCTAAACTTTATTCTAAACACCTGCTACTTCTACAGATTGGACAGTTATGAAGTCAAAAATGATAATTCACATTGCAAATATATATAAACAAAAGGCTTTTGTAATTAAATGCGTACATGTTATTTATTTCTACACTTGCCTTCATTTTTAAATCATATCTATTAATTTCTACTTCCTATTTGCTGAATTGTTATTGTTGTTGTTAGGCAACTATTAATAATGACTATAAAAACAACAATGATAATAATAATAATAATATTGATAATAAAAGGAATGGAATTTGAGTAAATATTAATTATGAATTTTATTGAATTCATCCATCTGCTCAACTGCAAGGTTTGGTAGCAAACCTCAGAAAACAATTTACAAAACCAACAACATTACTAACTTTCTCCAAGGCTTATTTTGATTATAATTTTTTTTTTTTATCTTTCTCTATGTCTCAAGAGGCTGGGTTCTCTGACATCGCAATTCATGAGTGGCTTCTCCCATGCAATGTATACTATGTGACTGTGCCAATGTTTCTGCAATAAAAATGTATCTGGGTACATCTCAAGACAGTTCCGAATGGAAATGCTCACTGTGTGGCGTTCCAAGGACCCCCATTGTCGAAAAAAATATTCAAAGACCCCTCCATGTAGGCTATCAGATATTTATATTATAAGATATATCTATTATAAGATTGTGGCAGCGGGGGCATGGTAAAGCGTCCGTCAGGACAGAGAGAAAGCGGTAAGGGCGTTTACACCTGTGCTAAATAATATCTAACACCTGTCTCTAATTCCAGGGTGTATGGGGAGAGCAGCATATAAAAAGCCACACCACCGCTAGAAAGAGAGAGCGAGAACGACAAGAGTGACCAGTGACTGGCGTGTCTTATTCAATGTGTACTGTGAAGCTGAAGTCTCAGATAAGTTTATGTTGACGAAGTTTGTGTGACACTGATCTGATTGAACTGAGAAAAGTTCTGAGAAGAGTCCACGCAGAGTGTTGAAGGCAGAGAAATAAAGAGCCTTACTTGACTGCATCACTGCTCTCCGTCTCCTCCCTTCCATCATGGGGCATTGATCCCGGAAGTGCCCCAGATCCCCCCAACTCCAGCAGGCTGGCCCAGATGCCACGCCCTTACCTGCGTCGGCGGACACTTCCACCTGAGGGGGAGAGGGACCGGGCATTGTAGAGGCAGGGGGTTGTGTCCACCACCTTGCGCAGTGTACTGGCCGCAGTGGCGGAGCTCCAAGCCTCCTGGGGGTAGGAACGGTCCCTGGGGAGAGAGCAGAGTGTGAGGGGAGGGGGGAACACACAGGGGTAGGGGGAAGAGAGAGAGGGAGAGAGAGAAGAAGAGAGCTCTTCGGCCCTTGGGTATGCCGCCATATGGTCCTCCTCAAGCTGGACAGCTTCCTCCAGCGATGCCGTGCGGTGGCACTGGACCCACTCACAAGAGCGGAAGGAGCTGGGCCACCCACTGGTCACGCAGCTAGCTCTAGATCTCAGCGGTCCGCTCAAACAGATCGAGGAAAGCCTGAAAGCGTGGGTGGGGACAGGGTGCTGTGGTTGTCCGGGGTCGCGGCCGGGGCTCTCTCCTGACTGAGAAGGCTCTAGATTGCATGCCGGTCCTCTGCTTGAGCTCGCATGATCTCAAAGAATCGGCGGTCCTGGCTCAGCTCAAGCAGGGATTGTTGGTGGCTCTGATGTAGGCCAGGAAGGGACTGGGGACCTCGGCCAACTGGAAGGACTCCCGGGTTTCGGCACCAGTGTAAGAACTCCACATTCGGATATGGAAGGGAGGAGATGTAAAGCAATGATGCAGTCATGTAAGGCTCTTTATTTCTCTGCCTTCAACACTCTGTGTGCACTCTTCTCAGAGCTTTTCAATCAGATAAATGTCACATAAACTTCATCAACATAAACTTCTCTGAGACTTCAGCTGCACAGTACTGTACACATTTAATAAGACACGCCAGTTACTGGTCACTTGTGTCATTTTCTCTCTCTCTCTTTGGTGTGGCTGTTTATATGCCGCTCTCCCCATGTTCACTGGAATTAGAGACAGGTGTTAGACATAATTTAGCTCAGGTGTAAGCGCCCTCACCGCTTTCTCTTTCTCCGGGTGGACACTTGACCATGCCCCCGCTACCACAAAGATATTTCAAGATTCCAGAAATTTCTAAAACTGTATGTTCTTCATAAAAAAACAAGCTGTTGAAAGGATTTATTAAATTTTTAGCATTTTCAGTAAGTTGAATTATAATAATTATATAAAAATTTTAATAATTTTAAGAGATATTGGGGCAAAGTGTGCTGAGGCCCCCTAGTGGGTCCTGACCCCCTGGTTAAGAACCACTGGCATATGCAACACTATCAGTTGAGCTACCACTCAATTAGATCACACTTAAAGAATTTTGTAAATGTAGTTGGTTATGTAATGCAAATGAAATAAATTAGTCATGCACTATAGTAAAAGTGTTTATATGTCATAAGATTACATTATGTGAGGAGCAGAGTGAAAAATATGTGTTTATGAACTGATAATCTTGAGTTTTACTCATGATTTGAGTGAAAGGGGATAAAAGTAATTGTTGTTTTTGCTCTTCTAGTGTTCATTCCACCAGGAAATTGCCATGTTACATACAACAGGCCACATAAAAATCATTTAGCAAAATGTAGTTATTGTAACATGATTCTTTTGACCAGGTTACAAAAGAATCATGTCGTCGGAGACAGCAAAAAGGCGACTTTCAAATCAATTGAATGCAAAAACATTGTCTCTCCTCTCTTGATTTCATTCTAGCTAGAATGAATAAGTAACATTTAATGTGAATCATTTTTACTTTCACTCAAATATATAATGGCTAGATACTTGGAATTTTAATTGCATAAACTTTTCACTCAGTATCCATACTTTCACTTAAGGATAATTTCTGAGTACTTTTTACACCCCTGGAGAATACAACTCTATAAAGACTTCATAGATAGACTACCTCCTTTTTTAGTCATATAAAAAAAAAAAAAAAAATCTCTCACAAAAAAAAGATAACATACTTGCACACTATGAACTTAACTTACTGATTGAGCATACAGTAAGATGATACATTTGGTTCTTTCTTCTGGACATTTTAGCTTCATGGTGCAGTTTGTTTTAAGAGGACATTAGTTGAAGTTATTTGAATCTGAAAACATGTTCTCTCACTACTTTTTTATTGTAATGGAAAAAACTGCGTAGGCTGTGTGACATTTTACTTTTCACAATCTGTCTTTTCTGGCCAGCAGAAAAATGCCTGTCAGGTTCACCACTTGTGCCTCTGACTCCTTCTCCTGTACGAGCAGTAGGAGGTTCTCTCTCTCTTTTTGTTTTTGGAAAGAAAAACTAGTCTCTAGAGACGCTTACATCCACAGAAAGACAAGTCCTCACAAATCGATATCCCAGCTGCCCTATTTTTCTTTTCTAGCTGCAAAGCCCCCCTCTCTTCCAGTTACCAAGGGCTGCGTTCCACTTTACTTTTAACATCCACTTGCTAACTCCCTTAAGTACTTCCCTACGGAGGAACCCCACCTTCATTTTGGAAGTCCGTTCCACTTTGTTAAGTGAGAGAGGGAAGTTTCTGTTGACAGATTCTCAATCCCTCGAATTTAACAGAGGGATCGAGTATACTCCGATGTACGTTTCAGGCAGCTCCATATCCCACAATGCAACTTGATAGTGATGTGAGAGCAGATTGCACTTCATAAACCCCAACCCCACACAACTCTAATGTATGATGGAAGTTAGGTCAATTAAGCAGTTTAGAAAAGCTATATTGAGATTTAACAGCATAATACTTGTACCTACCTTAAACTGTTTATCACACAGTTATAGCCTATGTGTTCATTGTTATGTTGACATTTTTGTTTGTGTAAATCTTGATTAATCTTTTCTAACAATTCATTCTAATGAAAAAAATAAAATAATTAAACATACAAGATTTATACATAAGCCTTTGAAATCAATCTCCGAAATCATTGTTTTCCCAGGTGCAAAAATCACTTAATAATTCCACAAATTGACATCAGCCTTCAACATGCTTCAAGTGATCAAGGTTTTATGGTGTTCCATAGGGGATATGGAACACCATAAGGGAAGGGGATAAAAATGTTAAATGGATTGCAGCCAAGGAAGCAATTCACATATGTTTAGAAAATCTTTTTTTTCTCTTTACATCACACCTCAAGTCTTTTTTCCAAACTGTTTTGAAACATTACACATGCTGCCTTGAGGCGAAGTGAGACCCTGTTCAGAAAACATTTAATTTAAACCCCATGTATCTCAGATATGTGCACTGGTCGTAGAGTGGTTCACAGCTTGTGTCAAAAATAAAGTGGTCACATTCGTCATAAAAAAATCAATGTGTCATATGTTACATTTAAGTGACACATGGAAAATCTCTTTTTTATGATCTGTCAAATGATATCATGTAAAACAATAGTTGGTTCTGGTCCTCTAATCTGATTGGACATGTGTCATTCAAAGGGTGCTGATATTTAGTTTAACAGCACTGTTTTTATCAATCAAATTTTTGGTGTTTGCAGAGTTCCAGACAGACCATCAATTGCAGAAGCCAGTGTGTAGGATGGCTTTGTTGCACTGTGATGTTTTCCTACTGTTTTTCTTTTTTGGATTGGGAATGCTGTATTGCCTCACACAGTAGCTTAAATAACAAAAGTTGTTTGTGAAGAGTTCACTTGGTTTTGCGCCGTCACGGAAACCGCTGCTGTATTTTGATTTCTGTTGTTGACCACAGAGTTAGATTTAGATTTTGAAACACATAGTTCTTCATTACCTGCAACTATAACAACATCTTGGTATTGGACATTGGAATGGAAACTGACCATTCCATTAAATAAATCTCTTGATTTACAGAAATGTTCAGCATCTTGTTCCTCACTCTTTTATGCTGTTAAAATGCTGGGTTTGTATTTCCCTTTCAAATCATTCAGTTTAGCATCAATATAAATTATTTCCTTTCTCCTGAAAATGCTAAATATTATAAAACACGTAATAGCCTGTAATGTATGTAGTGAAAAATGTATCATACTAGAACTCTTTCCCAAGTGTATCCATGCTGGAATAAACCCACATAATTGCAATGCACTCATTTCCAGTGTGGTACAGTAAGATACCCTTTCAGTATGCCACATGTTTATTCACAACCACATTCTTATTCCTAGTTCAAACTCCCTGACTTCAGCTTCCATTACTAGCGTGTGTTTCTTATGAAAGACGCCCCCTTATTTTATGGTTTATGTGGTCAGGAAAAAGCAAAGGAAAGATTCCCCTAACCAAGTATACCAGTGGGGAAAACTTCATGAAAGGTGACACTGGTGAAAAGTGGTATTTTTCAGCATTGCAGATTGCTTTGTAGGTGGAAATGCTTAGCACAGCAACTTGTACATTCTTTCAGAACTCAACCCACATGTTGTCATGCACAGGAATGTACATCTGATGCTAAATATTTTCATATAGCCTTGAAGTCTATATTTAATTGATTTATCTTCATTCCTGTATAGACAGGACACTTAGGCCTAAATACACCTTTGAACAATTTTGTGACCCAATATTAAGTTGGCAGAATGTATAGGCAGTTACAAAATAGTTTAATGTAATGTTGAACTACCTTTAAATATTGTATACTTTAAATATCCACACTGTGCTTTAGTTTTCCAGACCCTCTAGTAAATTGTGAAAAAACTACACACCTTTGCATGATTTTCTGAGGTGTCTAGGATTATTTTATGTGTGCTTGAAAGAATTAACCCCTTCTTTGCCTTTTTAGTCCATCTACTATATGCATCAAAGGCCATTAAATGCAGGTTTACAGCCGTCGCGGATGTTAATTGTAGTTGGCTTGAAGGTAAACACGGTTGGAAGCTTCTCAAAGGTTGAGCAGGTCAACAAGTCCTCCTGATAGAATGCCTATAATGAAGTGAAAAATTCTAAAACTGGTTGACTTTTACAGTGGCTATATATAAGGGTCCAGTGGAGAGTTTTGCAACTTGGGTATATGCTGACCAAGACCAAATGGAAACTTTTAGCTATCCAGAGGGAAACTTATAGGGAAATGTAGCCTTAATGGAGTAACCCTGCTAACAGGGAGTTGTTAAAAATGTATATAAGGTTAGGGCTTTAGTTCAGCAGTTAGGGTATCTGACTCATCTAGCCTTGGTACACATGCAGGAGATGCTGGTTTGAGTTGGGCTTACAATTTGTCTGCATACATTCCACTTTTTCCCTCCTATTATTTCTTAATTTTCTGTAGTATACAGACTACAGTATTTCTGTAGTATAACTTTCTATAAGCAAGAGCCCAAAAATAATAATGCAAAAAACACATGTAATATACCCCTTCTAGCAGGTATCACAAGTCATCAACATACAGTATATGGTCTGTTATCCTTGAAGAGAAAGGATGTTATTTTGAAATGTGTTCATCTGCTGAAAGTAAATTTTTTCAACTTGTAGGAGTACATTATAATGTAGAAGGCTCCAAAACTAAAAGACATGGACTAAAAGCCTCAACATTCCCATTTTAATTTCATAGGGTCTTTAATATTGCCAATGTCTGTAAAAGCCTTTTATTGAAAGGTTGTCCGCCTTGATGACACAATTATTAAATCACGTACAAGAAACTATATGTGTGTTTGTTTTTTGTTTTTTTGCCCCACAGAGTCTGAACATTCAGGTGGAGGATGTCCGAATACGACCCATCCTGTCATCGTATCGTAAACGCATCCCAGTGACAGAGGGCTATGTGGAGGTGAAAGATGAAGGCCGTTGGAAGCAGATCTGTGATGATGAGTGGAGTCAGATGAACGGCAGGGTCATCTGTGGCATGTTCGGCTTTCCTGGAGAGAAGAGATACAATACCCGTGTGTACAAGTGAGTACTTGATTTCTCTTCAGTTGAAATGGCATTGTCATTTGTGCACATGTTACTTTAGAATATAGTTTATATATATTTTCTGTGATTTTCATTACTCTCTGCATAAAATCACTCCAGAAACATGTACGATTAAATCATTTTCAATAGTAGAGGTACTTTAAAGTGTTTCATGTGAAACCCAAGGTGATGTATGTTTCAAACCCAAGGTGATGTAATACCAAGTTTAAATCTTTCTCCCATAATCTCTTGAGAGATGTTGAAGCTCTGTCCCCTAGACTCTGAATTAGCAGGAAGTAATACACTGATTCCTCATGACCTTTTCCAAAGGCAGTAATTACCACTCCCTGAGTGTCTGCTGTTTAGAGGGGGCATGCTACTCCCAAAAATAGTACAGAGCAGGTGGCGCAGTTGTAAATATCTAAAGAATTGAGACCTGGGAATCTCAAAATGTTGAACCGTATTTTCAAAGGATCTCCACACTCCACTCTCATATAGGTCACCCAGCATATTAATCTCCCTCACAATCCACTCCTTCCAGCAGAAAGGGGACTTATTAATACATCATTTTGGGCTCAGCAATATGCTCGAAGCAACATTTAAATAAATGTCTGAATTATACATTCTGGACTCTTTTGTCCATACCGCATGCAAACTTCTCCGGTTAGTTTGATAGAAAGCCTTTGCAATGTTGAAATAGAGGCAAGAACTTCCTGTTCAATACAAAACCAGGGAGGTCAGCTCTCTCAGGTGGAAGTGACCAATGAGCCAAATGTCTGAGACTGAATGCATAATAATAAAACAAAATCTTGGGTACGCCTATACCACCTTGTCAGTCGGCCTATGTAACTTACTGAAGTGTAATCTGGGACGTTTACCATTCCAAATGAATGACTTCGCTATGCTATCAAATTGTTTGAAATAAGAGAGGGGGACCATCTATAGGGAGAGATTGTAGCAGGTAGATGAATTTTGGAATACAATTAATTTTAATAAAATTAACCTTCCCTGTCACAGATAAATTTAATGAAGCCCACCTGCCCACATCGCTCAAATTCTTTTTTTATTAAAAGGTAAAAATTTACTAAATATAACACAAATTTTCTCTAAATAAAATGCTCAAATCCTTAATGCCCTATTTGGGCTACTGGAAGGCATTCAGCTGAAAAGCTGTTACTGGGCAGTACGCTGTCAGAGCCAAAGCTTCAAATTTAGACTAATTAACTCTGTATCCTGATCATTTAGAAAAGTAAATCATAATTCTGTGGAAGCAAGGCACAGATGGTTGTAGGGTTGGAGACGAATTATAAAATATCATCTGTGTAAAGCAAACGCTTATGCGCCACACCTCCCACCATATGATTCCAGGGCAAGACAAAACAATAATGGGGAAAGAGGGCAAGCCTGCAGGATGCCCCTATCCAGAGTAAAATAATCTGAAATTAATAAATTTGTTTGTACCGCCTTTTGTGTTTGTACGTGTCTATAAAGAAACTTAATCCATCCAATAAACATATTTCCGTACCCATACATTTTCAAAATCTTAAAAAGATAATCACATTCTACCATATCAAATGCCTTTTTGGCATCAAGTGAGATGGCAGCAACCGGAGTCTGATCATTCGCCAGTGACCACATGATATTGTTGAAACGCCTAATGTTACCCCAACTGATCTATATGTATAAGAGATGTCATAACTTAATCGGTTAACCAAGATTTTAGTGTCTAAATGGATCAGGGAAATTGGACGGTAACTCTTACGCTCGCTTGGATCTTTGTCCTTTTTAAGAATCAGACTGATTTGTACTTGTGTCATGGTTGGCGGAAGCTTTCCATTGTTTAATGATTCCATATAAACTTCTAGAAAAAGTGAAGCCAGTTCTGTATCATAAGATTTAAAAAATTCAGCGGCACAGCCTTCTGGCCCCGGAGTCTTGCCTGAGGCAAGGCCTTAATTATCTCACCAAGCTCCTCCAAGGATATATCAGAATCAAGATAATTTTTTTGCTCAGCTGACAGTTTAGCAAGTTTTAATGGTACCACAAAGTTTCTAATATCCTTAGTTTTCACATTTTACTAGATGAAGATGTGGAACTATAAAGATCAAGATAAAATTCTTTAAAAGCATTATTAATATCAGTGGCTGATGTAAATATTTCACCACTAGTAGATTTCACTGAGGGAATGGTAGAAAAAGACACTCTCTGTTTTATATATCTTGCCAGAAGCTTCCCTGCTTTGTCCCCCGACTCAAAGTATGACTGTCTTTCCCTGAATAGCCAAACCTCCACATTCCATGACAAAATAGTATTATATCTGTCTTTCAATAGGGCCATTAGACGACATTCGGTGCTTCAGCTCTTCCTCGGCACTTTTAATATGCCCTTCCAATTCCACAACTTCTTGTGCTTTGGATTTGTTGGTGAAATTAGCATACTGTATAATCCGGCCCATAAGAACTGCCTTAAGTGCCTCCGTTGGTCTCCATATAGACAGTGATTTCAGCCTTTAGCATTTGTTGGAATTCAGGATTTTGCAAGAGGGCTACATTACATGCTCCAGTGGTGGCTCAGTGATTAAGGCTCTGGGTTACTGACTGAAAGGTCAGGGGTTCAAGCCCCAGCACTGCCAAGATACCACTGTTGGGCCCTTGACCAAGGCCCTTGAACCTATCTGCTTATGGCTGACCCTGTGCTCTGACCCCAGCTTAGTTGGGATATGTGAAAACAACTGCATTTCATTGGCTCTGTACCTGTACTCTGCACAATGACAATAAAGTTGAATGTTAATCTTAAATGCCATCTATACGTCTTCCTTTTCTTTATATGTGGCAACACCTCTAAACACACCAGGTCGTGATCTGAGACACATTTTTTTCCAATTGAGCAATCAACTACAGATGAAATGAGGGACATAAAAAATCTATTCTAGAGTCAATCTTATGGACTGATGAATTTTTTTAAGTCCCTACCATATGGGTTCATAAGTCTCCAAATATCTGTAAGACCAAGATTTTTACACATCTTGTGAAGCGTCAATGTTGCTCTAGGTGGCTTGCACAAATTTGCTTCACTATGATCAAGGACTGAGTCCATCAAAAGTATAAAATCTCCTCCCAATATAATATCATGAGGGGTGCCAGCAGCTTGCAACATCCCTTCAAGATCTATAAATAAGCCCTGATCACGTTAGGTGCATAAATATTAGCCAAAATAAGACTGAATTTCAGCTAAAACAGTAATGACTCTTCCTAATTTATCTTTACTCTGTTTGAGACATTTGAATTGTAGATGTTTACTCATCAGTGTAATGACTCCCCTGCTCTTTCTCGAGCCAGCACTATAAAAAAAGTGCCCACCCCATGTCTTTCTACATTTTTTAGCTTCCTGTGGAGAAAGGTGCGTTTCTTAAAGAAACACTATATCAGATAGTATCAAATAGTAGTAACCTTCCTTCTTTTTATGGGGTAACCCAAACCATTCACATTCCATGTGGAGAGAAACAATCCACTCATATAAACATTTGCACTCATATTAACATTGACAAAAATAGATTGTGTGTCAAAGACAAGATTATAAAGACCACATTCCAACATTAGTGCAACAATCAAATCCCCTAGAAAAAGAAAGACAGGAAAAAATTAAATGTGCGCATTAATCCTGCACACGACAGTGCCAAGTGACATCCATCCCTCCAGACTCAAACAGTCCATGCATGCCTACGAGACCCTCTGTGACAACCTTGCTGTCGGATTGCTCAAGTCCAGTGTTTCTATACACATTTTGTGAGACAGAATTATACAGCGAAAGATAATTTATAAAAACGAACTCCAGCCATTAGGCAGAATACACACAAAGAGTGTGTAGTTTCATCCATAAAACTGACCTGAAAGTGTGTTATTCTACTAAATAAACTCTAGCCGCTAGGTGAAACCAGCACAAAAAGAATGCACAGATTCTTCAAACATTCAAACGAATGCTCAGTGAGCCGGTCCACTCAGCTGCAACATGAGTACAGGCAAATGACTTGCTCGCTCCATTGACTTAATGAAGGACATCGGCGGACCCTTGCTTGATTTACAGCTTATGGCCTGCTATGTCAAGCAGACTCGGAAAGAGCCCATCCAGGAATTCCACCATATCCAGTCCCCCCCTCTGGGACTCACACGATACGGACGTTATTCTGCCGGCTACGGTTTTCCATGTCCTCAACTTCTCCCATACACGCTCCATTGGCTCCACCTTGGTCGCTAGTGGATTAGCAGATAATTCCCTCTCTGATGACTCCAGATAATCAATCCATCTCTCGACATCCCCCACTCTTGTGACCACATCAGTGAACTTCGCCTCTATGGCAGTGATTGATCGACGTATTACAGTAAGATCCTCCAAGTCAGCAACAACCTTCGTCAGCACTGGTGACATGTTCAGCATCTCTTGCTGCATTTCCCGCATCTACAACTAAATTGACGCCCAGGCCCGCGGCCTGCTCAGGGGTGTAATCTTGAGCATGTAAGTGTCTTTTAATGTCCCCAGAGCCCAAGGATTTTGATTTCAATATAGAGTGTATCGAATCTCAGCAGTTTATGTCATAAAAGGTATTAAAACTAGCAAAGTGCGCAGAGCTCGCCGTTCACATGTCTGATCCTTGCATGGTGTCATGTGACTCTCCCCAGTTTATGAATTCTTAACAAGTTTAAATTGTCTATTATATATCAGTAATATGAGCTATTTTCATAAATCTATAAAAACCTTAATGGATCAAATGAACTTGCTTCATCTATTTTGCTTGAAATTCAGCCTTATGTTGTGTTGACACATTAAGAGTAAACATACTGACACATCACCAACCATAGCAGTAATGTTTTGGAGGACAGATATAAATCTTAATCCATTCGCTTTAGGGAGAGATCTTGGAGATAACAAAGATACACATGATTCTTTTCCATCAGCAATGGTCAGAGAAACAACTGGCGACCTCTCAAACAAGTCTGGGCAAATTATCCTTACTTGGATCATGTCATGAAGAAAGTCTCTGGTGAGTCCTTTGTGACTCTACTTGCAGATCAATCTCTGCAGTTTATCAGTCACAAAAAAAGAAGAATAAAAGAAAATCAGCACAGGGCAACTCTATGTTAAGCTAGGTCGTACTTTAAAAGATAGTGTTCATGTAACTGACTTCTGTTTTCAACTAGGCTGGTACATTCCATACTGTGTTTGTAATGTATAACACTGAGGAGCTTCATAAATCTTCATGAGCCCTTTTCATAAGTATGTGGAAACCAGCACTAAAATGTCTAGTTAGTAATTCATCTGTTATAGGAGAAATCACTCAGTCACAATGGAAATTAATTTTTTATACAGTCTTGGTGGTGTGCTCTCAGTTTCCAGGTCTTTCCACACTGTTCGGCAAAGCTATGTGCTTCCCAGCACATGTTAAGCCTTGTGAAATGTGCAGGCACTGTCTGTTTTCTCAGCGCCTGATGTTGGGGGATGGGGACACGTAGCCAAAGGCTGTAGTTTTTTTCATTGTGCAGCCAAATTGGGCTTCTATTCAACTACCTCTGTCTACCCTGTTTCTTTAAACCATGCTTTCATAAGAAAACTTGGATTGCCCTTTCAGAGTATCTTGCATGAATGGGTTCTATAAATAATACATGTCTATCCCTAGCTGGAAGAAGAAACCAGTGTTCTCTGATGATAAAGCATCAATCTGACTCTGGACATAACAGCTCTCCCTACAGCTGTTCCCTCAAACAATGAAAATTATTAATCAAGAATAATTTTTACTGATATCTTTATTTGTATTTCTTTTTAGGGTTTTGCATCTTAACTTTGTTTTCCATCCATAGATTATATCAATTACGTGGGATAAAACTTGTTATAGCATATACATTGCATCGTCCAACACATATGTATTTGTTTGCCAAGTAGTATTTCTAGTTGGGATAGTCTTTGACAGACTTGGGAGCAAGTCCAGTATGACTGACTGCAGCTTGGAGATGGATGGTGTGTTAGTAGGCTTGTGTGCGTAGTGGTCGTGTGCAGAGTACTGCAGTATCACTGAGAATCTCAGCAGAAACTTCAAAGTAGGCCAGGCAACAGGCAGGATGGTAATCACAATCCCGGTGCACAAAGCGCAGATTGGTAACAATACAGGATATACTAGGGCAGCGTGAGAGCGTGGTAAGCAACAGGACTCAAACAAACAATCAAGCAATGAACACAAAACAGGGATAGGTATACATAGCCCGGGAACTAATGGCGATCAGGTGCCGCTCGAGTAAGCTGGCTTGATCAGCCTTTCCATGGAAACAGTCAAGGGTTCCATGGCAACGCTGATTACGTGAGTCTGTTATGCAGGTAAGTGAGGACCCAAAAGCGATTTCAATCAAAATAGAGTCTTTAATGAAAGTTCAATGCAGCAAAACGAAGAACACAAATCTTCTCCTTGAGAGGTATGGCAAACACAAACTACCCGCAGAGCGGGCGATGATATAACGGAAACTTCCCCAGATAGCGTTCAGAGAGAGTCCTTAGGCATCTGATGAGGGTAACAGAGAAGCGGCGACAGGCTGCTGGTTTCCAAAGGGTTGACTACGGTCGAGGCGAGAGAGTGTAGAAATCAGATCACTAGCAGCGTAGCACGAACTGGACAGAGTGCAAATAGCGAGATGATTAGCAGTGGATAGGTAATGTTGTCAGACGGGTGTCAACAGGACAGGACCGGACAGTGACAAACGAGACAGTGGTTGCATCTTGCGTGTGAAACTCTAGTGAGACTCGGACAAAGAAAGCAGCAAAAGCGGAGAGAGAAGTAGACACCTAATCAGCGGGAAACGGGAACAGGTGAGAAGGGAATAAACGAGGAATTAAGGGAAGATGAGGAACAGCTGGAGGAGGACAGAAAGGAAAGGAAAAGTAGCCAAGAAAGACCAGCGGAGGGCGACAGAGAACAAAAAACAAGACATACCATGACGAGACAAACAAGACATGACAGAGTCAGTGACACCTAAACCCAACAGAGAGAACATAATGACAGAAGAACAAACCAGCGGACTCACCCAGACCATGGCAATTTCAACCTCAACTCTGGGCTTTCCATATTTCTTTTTCTGTGAACAACACCTAATTTTTGGACAGTGTTCGATCATGTCATTGCACATTAAATATTATCTTTATGGATTGAGCACAATCTGTCCTTCAGGGATATTTAACATCACTTCAACATACAGTATATGAATCACTACATATTTTTGCATTTTAATGTTAAAGCATAGCAAATCATCTACTCAGCTGAATGGAATTATGAAACATCTACGAGGCATTTTATAAATCTTCCACATGCAAATAGGTCCTAGACAGGGTACTGTGTATCCAATAACAGCAATTAGTGTTGTTATTCAACTCAACCCTTAAAGTAACCCCCCTTTCCTGTTCTACAATGTTTCTCAGGATGTTTGCCCGCAGGAGAAAGCCAACATTCTGGGATTACTCCATAAATTGCACCGGAAATGAAGCTCATTTGTCTAGCTGTAAGCTGGGCCACAGTCTCACCATCAAAGCTAATAGCACGTGTGGGCAAGGCAGTCCTGTGGTAGTCAGCTGTGTCCCAGGCAGAGCTTTTGCCCCGACTCCCATGGCAGGCTACAGGAAGGCCTTCAGACAGGAGGTAAAGACCTGGACCAGATGATGCATTTCTTCCAAAAAGTACAAGAAGCCACATATGCTCATGAGATTTTGCTTTGCGCTGAACTCCTGACTCATACCTTTAAAAAACTATCAATCACAAACAGAGCACAATGCTTTTTTCACCATGGTGACCACACATTTGGATTTAGACTAAGTGGTTACTTTAAGTGAAGCATGTTTTACGTAATGGATAGTTCACCCAAAAATTTACATTCTGTCATTTACTCACCCATACGATTTTCTTTCTTCTGTGGAACACAAAAGATGTTATGCAGAAAGATAGCCTCAGTAACCTGTCACTATGCATTGTATGGAGAGATGAAAATGAAAGTCAATGGAGACTGAGGCTAACATTCTTCCTACCGTCTGCTTTTGTGTTCCACTTATGTACAAAATAAAATATAAAAAATACAGGTTTGTGGTGAGGGTGAGTAAATGGTAACAGAATTTAAATTTTTGGCTAAACTACCCCATTAAAAATCATATGGCAATAGTGGCAGTCAGAAATACTTTTTAGACTAGTATTTACAGTTACAGAATTACATTTATAGCTATAGTTACAGTAACAGCTTTCTGCACCAAACCTTGTGATTATTTGAATACTAATGTTAGAGAGTGGAGAATATTTTTAAGTCTTTAAAGCTTTATGCTGGCAGAAATTTTACCCTAAAATGACATCACCCTTTCCAAATTATACATTCGAACAGTCCTTGTGGGAGCTTGTCTGTGACCTGTTACATATTGTTCAGTGAGGGCAATGGGTTCAGAGTGATCAGAATTATGCAAAGTAGCATTATTGAAGTGTCTTTAAGTGTAAATTAATGTCATCTCATAGTCAAGCAGAATATATCCATTCTTTTTATACTTAATGATAAAGATGTATTCGGTCATGGCTAAATAGCTGAGATTGAGCCAATTTAGACAGAGAAAATGGATTTGCCAGCTTTTGTAATCCTCTGTAATGAGCAGTTTGGATCCATGATGTCTTGAGGTTTGTTTTGCTCATCTGCTGTAAACCCATGATTTTTCTAAATTACTGGGTTATGTCTAAAGTATTTCCTATATTGAGTTATATATCCAAAGAACATCAGCACTTCTACAAGAAGGAACCAAGAATACATTTTCTCCCTCCCTCACCCTTTCTGTCATTCCCTTCTCAGCAACCAATGGTGCGTCTTAGAGGTGGTGCTGTGGTAGGAGAGGGACGAGTGGAGGTGTTGAAGAATGGAGAATGGGGCACGATCTGTGATGATAAATGGAACCTCCAATCAGCTACTGTGGTGTGTCGTGAGCTTGGTTTTGGGAGTGCCAAGGAGGCACTTTCTGGTGGTCAGCTTGGACAAGGTGCATACAGTTGAATTGACTGTTCTGTCCCAGCTGGATCTGGAGGTTCTAGACGAAACAAACACCTTAACCTCAATGATTATACATTAGACTATATTAATATATATTAATGTTTTTATTTTGTTTCTACATATTTACATCATTATGCATGGTATATACAGTGGGGCAAAAAAGTATTTAGTCAGCCACCAATTGTGCAAGTTCTCCCACTTAAAAAGATGAGAGAGGCCTGTAATTTTCATCATAGGTACACTTCAACTATGAGAGACAAAATGAGGAAAAAAAATCCAGAAAATCACATTGTAGGATTTTTAATGAATTTATTTGCAAATTATGGGGGAAAATAAGTATTTGGTCAATAACAAAAGTTTATCTCAATACTTTGTTCTATACCCTTTGTTGGCAATGACAGAGGTCAAACGTTTTCTGTAAGTCTTCACAAGGTTTTCACACACTGTTGCTGGTATTTTGGCCCTTTCCTCCATGCAGATCTCCTCTAGATCAGTGATGTTTCTGGGCTGTCGCTGGGCAACACGGACTTTCAACTCCCTCCAAAGATTTTCTATGGGGTTGAGATCTGGAGACTGGCTAGGCCACTCCAGGACCTTGAAATGCTTCTTACGAAGCCACTCCTTCGTTGCCCGTGCGGTGTGTTTGGGATCATTGTTGTGATGATGAGGGAAGACAGACAAGAGTGCGGATCCAAACGCGGGCTTTATTGGGATAAAGGACAAAATAAACAAACACTAGAACAAAGCAAAGTCCACGATGGGAAAACAGGCAGGAGTGCGAGAACAGTAGGGGAACCTTGGACGGACAACAGGGTAACCATGAACGAGTAGACAGGCTGACAGGGAACACGGACAGAGGGCGTTTAAGCAGACATCGGAACTGATACATGGAAACATTATTCTAACATTAACGAACGACAACCACAGAACCAACAGACAGGGCTTAAATACACAGACAGAGAGCAAAGGAATCAATGAGCAAACAAAACCAATGACAGATTAACTAAGACAGGTGATAATAATGAACAGTGAGTGGGAAAGCCGACAGAGAGACAGTGGAGCTAAACAATTGACAGAAGTGAACCTATGGAGTGCAGAAAGTGACAGAAGCTGAAAACAGAGAACACGGGGATCGTTACAAAGGGACCGGATTCCAGACGGTCTCAACAAACTGACATACAAAAAGACAAAAATATTCCAGGCGAGGGGAGCTAGAAGAGGGGAAGAAAAAAACAGACAGAACAGGACACAAGGAACACAAGGACAGATCAAGGAGGTACAAGAGACACAGAGACGGATTCAGGAAGCACAAGGGGCAATTAGGTAGACCACGGGGGAAAAAAGGGAGATGGGACTGAACACTGGGGCAACTAGGCAGTCCATGGAGGCACAGGGGCCAGACAGGCAGACCAGGGAGGAGAAAAGGGAAATGAGACAGTTCACTGGGGCAACTAGGCAGTCCATGGAGACACAAGGGGCAGACAGATAGACCCGGGAGGCCGAGAGGGCAGGTAAGCAGTCTCTGGGGGTGTGTACAGGGAACCGGGTCAGGTGGCCCGGGGGACGTCCACCGGGTAGGGACAGGTTTAGGAGGCCTGGGAGGTGGCCGTAGAGCAGGGGCCTGTTCAGGGGGCCTGGGAGGTGGCCACAGGACAGAGGCCGGTTTAGATGGCCTGGGAGGTGGCCACAGGACATGGGCAGTTCGAGGAGGCCTGGGAGGCGGCCACAAGACAGGGACAGGTCCAGGGGGCCTGGGAGGTGGCCATCGGACAGGGACAAGTCCAGGGGGCCTGGGAGGTGGCCATTGGACAGGGACAGGTCCAGGAGGCCTGGGAGGCGGCCTCAGGACAGGGACAGTTCCTGGGGGCGAAGCTGCGAGGGGCTCTGGAGACGAAGCTGAGGGAGGCTCTGACGGCTCAGGAGGCGGAGCTGAGGGAGGCTCTGAAGGCTCAGGAGGCGGAGCTAAGGGAGGCTCTTGAGGCTCAGCAGGCGGAACCGAGGGAGGCGGAACCATGGACACCTCTGGAGGATCAGGGGGCGGAGCCGTGGGAGGCTCAAGAGGCAGAGCCGAGGAACGCAGAGCCGAGGAAGGTTCGAGGGGCTCAGGAGGCGGAGCCGTGGGAGGCTCAGGAGGCAGAGCCGTGGGAGGCTCAGGAGGCAGAGCCGTGGGAGGCTCAGGAGACGGGCCGAGGAAGGTGGCTCCGTAGGAGGCTCTAGAGGCGAAGCTCTGGAAGGCTCTGGAGGCGAAGCCGATGGAGGTGGTGCCGTAGGAGGCTCTAGAGGCGGAGGCCTGGAAGGCTCTGGAGGCGGAGCTGAGGGAGGCTCAGGAGGTGGAGCCGAGGAGGGCTCAGGGGGTGGAGCCGAGGAAGGTGGCGCCGTAGGGGCCTTTAGGGGCGGAGCCGTAGGAGGCTCAGGGGGCTGAGCCATAGGAGGCTCAGGAGTCTCTGGGAGCAGAGCTGTGGGAGGCTCGAGAGGTGGAGCCGCAGATTGCTCGAGAGGCGGAGCCCTAGAAAGCTCTGGTGTCTCTGGGTGCAGAGCCGTAAGAGGCTCGGGAGGCGGAGCCGTAGGAGGCTCTGGAGGTGGAGCCGTAGGTTGCTCGAGAGGCGGAGCCCTAGAAAGCTCTGGAGTCACTGGGAGCAGAGCCGTAGGAGGCTCGGGAGGCAGAGCCATAGGAGGCTCGAGAGGTGGAGCCGTAGGATGTTCGAGAGGCGGAGCCATAGAAAGCTCTGGAGTCTCTGGGTGCAGAGCCATAGGAGGCTCGGGAGGCGGAGCCGTAGGAGGCTCTGGAGGTGGACCCGTAGGAGGCTCAGGAGGCGGAGCCATAGGAGGCTCAGGAGTCTCTGGGAGCAGAGCTGTGGGAGGCTCGAGAGGTGGAGCCGCAGATTGCTCGAGAGGCGGAGCCCTAGAAAGCTCTGGTGTCTCTGGGTGCAGAGCCGTAAGAGGCTCAGGAGGCGGAGCCATAGGAGGCTCTGGAGGTGGAGCCGTAGGTTGCTTGAGAGGCGGAGCCCTAAAAAGCTCTGGAGTCACTGGGAGCAGAGCCGTAGGAGGCTCGGGAGGCGGAGCCATAGGAGGCTCGAGAGGTGGAGCCGTAGGATGTTCGAGAGGCGGAGCCCTAGAAAGCTCTGGAGTCTCTGGGTGCAGAGCCGTAGGAGGCTCGGGAGGCGGAGCCGTAGGAGGCTCTGGAGGTGGAGCCGTAGGAGGCTCGGGGAGAAGGTCCGTGGAAGACTCGAGAGGCTCTGGAGGCGGAGCCCTGGAAGGCTCGAGAGGCTTGAGAGGTGGAGCCCTGGAAGGCTCGAGAGGCTGAGCCCTGGAGGGCTCGAGAGGCTTGAGGGGCGGAGCCCTAGAAGACTCGAGTGACTTGAGGGGCGGAGCTCTGGGAGACTCGGGAGGCGGAGCTCTGGAAAGCTTGGGAGGCGGAACTCTGGAAAACTCGGAAGGTGGAGCTCTGGAAAGCTCGTGAGGCTCGGAAGGCGGAGCTCTGGAAAGCTCGGGAGGCGTTGGCGCTTGGACGGTCATGGCTACAGACGTTGGCTCAGGGACGGTCGAGGCTACAGACGCTGGCTCAGGGTCGGTCGAGGCTACAGGCCCTGGCTCAGGGACGGGCGAGGCTACAGGCGCGGGCTCAGGGACGGTCGAGGCTACAGGCTACAGGCTCAGGGACGGTCGAGGCTACAGGCGCTGGCTCAGGGACGGTCGAGGCTACAGGCGCTGGCTCACGGACATCTGAGGCTACAGGCACTGGTTCACTGACGTCTGAGGCTATCGGCACTGGCTCACTGACGTCTGAGGCTACAGGCATGGGCTGGTTGACCGTGGTATGCGCAAGCTTGGGTTCGCTGGACGCTGGGGGCCGAGCCACAGGGCATTCTGGGGACGGAGCTGCGGTAGACGGAGGCTGGAGAGCAGAGACCCTTCCTTTTCTCCTCTTCCTCCGGGCGGATGAGGCTGACAACGCTGGAACGCTGTTCGTGGTTGGCGTGGCCTCAGGCTCGCTGGCCGTGGCTGGAGTGGGCACAGGCTTGCTGACCGTGGCTGGAGTGGGCTCAGGCTCGCTGACCGTGGCTGGCGTGGGCTCAGGCTCGCTCACCGTGACAGGCGTGGGCTCGCTCACAATGACAGGCGTGGGCACTGGCTCGCAGACCGGGGCAGGCGTGGGCTCTGGCTCGCAGACCGGGGAAGGCGTGGGCTCTGGCTCGCAGACCGGGGCAGGCGTGGGCTCTGGGGCAGGCGTGACAGGGAGCCCAGAGGTGAGAGCCGGGATCGAGAGAGGAGGTTCCCCGGCAGCGAATTCCTCCACGACGAGACTTACATATTCCTGCCAGGTGTAGTCTCCAATCTCCGGCAAATCATCACCCCGGTGTGTAGGTACACCAATCCTGTAGACGGTCTTCAGGAAGTTGTCATCCCAACCGGTGTAGCCGGCCATGCAGGAGAAAAAGTGGGAGAACTCCCGGATGTTTAGCTCCATATGCATCAGTCCCACGAAGAAAGCCGCTGGATCCATTGTGGTCGTTCGTTCTGTGATGATGAGGGAAGACAGACAAGAGTGCGGATCCAAACGCGGGCTTTATTGGGATAAAGGACAAAATAAACAAACACTAGAACAAAGCAAAGTCCACGATGGGAAAACAGGCAGGAGCGCGAGAACAGCAGGGGAACCTTGGACGGACAACAGGGTAACCATGAACGAGTAGACAGACTGACAGGGAACACGGACAGAGGGCGTTTAAGCAGACATCGGAACTGATACACGGAAACATTATACTAACATTAACGAATGACAACCACAGAACCAACAGACAGGGCTTAAATACACAGACAGAGAGCAAAGGAACCAATGAGCAAACAAAACCAATGACAGATTAACGAAGACAGGTGATAATAATGAACAGTGAGCGGGAAAGCCGACAGAGAGACATTGGAGCTAAACAAGTGACAGAAGTGAACCTATGGAGTGCAGAATGTGACAGAAGCGGAAAACAGAGAACACGGGGATCGTTACAATTGTCATGCTGAAAGACCCTGCCACGTTTCATCTTCAATGCCCTTGCTGATGGATGGAGGTTTTCACTCAAAATCTCACGATACATGACAATCCTACAATGTGATTTTCTGGATTTGTTTTCCTCATTTTGTCTCTCATAGTTGAAGTGTACCTATGATGAAAATTACAGGCCTCTCTCATCTTTTTAAGTGGGAGAACTTGCACAATTGGTGGCTGACTAAATACTTTTTTGCCCCACTGTAACTAAACCATCAAGGTAGCCTATGTCTCATCCTAATGTGTGTGTGTCTGTGTGAAAATGTTTTTTTTTTTAGGAATGGGCCCTGTACATATGAATGAGGTTCAATGCTCTGGCTTTGAAAAGTCTGTCACGGAGTGCCAATTTAATATAGATAAAGACTCTGAAGGCTGCAGTCATGAGGAGGATGCAGGTGTTCGGTGCAATGTTCCTGCCATGGGCTTTCAACAGAGGGTAAGAACTCAGTACTCTTGGATTCCGTGGTGCCTTTAAATGACTGACTGCTTAAGTGCATGATACAGAATGGAATCCATTAATCCCAAACTTACTATTTTACTGTCATAGTACAACATGATCACTCAGGTTGTGCTGGTGGTAAACTGACTAATCAATAACTGCTTTTCATCTCCTTCAGCTTCGGTTGAGTGGAGGGCGTAACCCGTTTGAAGGCCGTGTTGAGGTGCTAATGGATCATAATGGCTCTCTGGTATGGGGCACTGTGTGCGGTGAGGGCTGGGGCACTATGGAAGCCATGGTCGTCTGCAGACAGCTGGGCCTGGGCTTTGCAAGTAACGCTTTTCAGGTATGTATACTGCAGATTTTAGTTTCTCAATACCTCATCAGAAATGGACATCTGAAGGTCTGTTCCAAAACCTAATAAGCTTCCTCGCTGCCTCCTTATATAGGCTGCTGCCTTTTAAGGCAGCATCCTAACTGACATGGAACCTCGTAAGTGACTGATGTGCAACAATTTATTTTGGCAGCAACTCTAAGCGTCATACAAATAAAGCACCACATTCAAAGTGCACAGGAGATTTGATTCACAATTGATTTAATTTAAGGCTGAAGTGTGTATTCTGCGCCATCGAATGGAAATGCAACCACCCCCGCCCCAAATTTATGCCAATGGTTGAGCTAATGTTGCTGTGTCAGGCTGAACAGGCAGCTCCAAATAAACAGAGCAATTTTTATGCACCAAAAAGACAAATGTACCTATGAATGGCTTACTTATAGTTGTCTCTGCTTAAGAAGCTGGGATTGGCGAAAGTATTTTAACAAATATAACACTTTAATAACTTTGTAGTAAAGCTTTAGTTATAAAACATGTAAAACGAGGAATGGCACAATACTCTATGTAATAGAGAGCATAAATATACATTCCACACATTTTAGGTAAAATAGTTTTCTATTATTTTTAATTAATATAATTGATACTTTTTAGTATTAAATGGATTATAATTAACATTTATTTCACTTCGTCCACCATCTTGATTTCAGTGCATTCTGGAATTGCTTTACAGGGAAGGATACAATGCTACCTTATAATTTTGCCAAAGCGCGTTATCTCATGAGGCAACATAATTACAAATTATGCTCAATCGACAGCATTTGTGGTATAATTTTGATTACCACAAAAAATTATTTTGATTCATCCCTCCTTTTCTCTTAAATAAAAGCAAAAAACAAGGTTGCAGTAAGGCAATTGCAATGGAAGTTAATGTGGTGAAAACGTAAACATAAAAAATTCACTGTTTCAAAAGTATAGCCACAAGATATAAACAAAATTTTGTCAACATAATTTAAGTGTAATAAAATTGCTTACATGCCTTTTCTGTGTAAAATTATACCCAGTTTTATAACTTAATTGCCATGAAGATGTAATGTCAACAAACCCTAAAATAATTGTAAAAATGACAATTTAAACAACTTTACAGCTCTAATAATACATGAGTTTTAACAGAACTAATCTAAGTGCTTTTGTAAAAAAATTGTAAGCTTCACATTTCTGTCTCTAAAAATTGGCCCCATTCACATCCATTTTAAGTGCCTGATTTCTGAATAAGCAAATGCTTAAGGGAGCCTGACTTGTACAAGTTCACATAAGTTCTGGAATATTTTAGGTCAATTTGATCTATACTGGCCATCCTGTGACAACATGGTGTCCAAAAGCTTTTCCTGCTGGTTGTTAATGAGAAATCACAGCATTCCATCCCTTAGGCACCTTGTCTAGTCTAATGACATCACATCTATCATTTCACAGATGGGATTTTGTAAACAAAGCAACTGAGTCTTCTTTCTGGAGAATGTCTTGTGATTCTGTGTGTCAAATATGTCCATAAAGAAGCTGTTTTTAAGTGTTTTTTTTTTACATTACCGCAGCGCAGTTTCTCTCTACTTACTTGACAGAATTCTTTATTTTATAGCCTGGGGCAAAATGAGTTGCTGCGATGAAACGTATAGCCTACTTGTGGATATGTGCGTTTTGAAAAGAATCCCAGTTCAGTTACACTTTGATGTTCAACAGCTTTCACTCTGCTTTGATCCAAAAGTTTTGCACAGTTCGGCTTAGGACTACAGTGGAATTTACGAGAATGATGTTACTGAAAGAATGACTGTAATTAGTAGGACTAATTGACATGTTTAAGACATGTCGGTTTTCCACAGATTAACCATTTTAAATACATGCTTTGTGACAGTTATAGATGTTTGTATTTACAGTTGCCAAGAGAACGGTTACTCCCTTCTGGTTTGAATGCATTAAAGATAAACAGTCACACCTGGGGGACATTTAAGTGAGTTAAAGACTCTCTGTTCAAAGAGGAAATGATGTCTTTTCATCAAATTGATCTTTTAATTGATGATAAGAAAGAATGAAATAGCGGAGAGCCTGAGGGGTTGGAAAAATGAGAAGAGGTCTGCTTTTGAAGATGTTATGTATCTGATGACAATGACTGGATATGTTTTATGACTGGATATGGTTAAACAATATGGGCTGTTTTTATGTTTCTTTGTTACTAATAGATGGAACTGTTCAACAATTGAATAAAGGATAGCATTCATTTACAATGTATGCAACTCAGGGTAGAATATGAAATTAAACAACACTTTTTTGGATTGGATGTAATTAAGTTTAACTATCCTTGCCATCTCAAGGCTATTAGGACTATTTATTTAGTGGTCTGACTGTGCATTGACATTGATTTGCTGACCTAGGGTGGACCTTTCTCGATTAGAACAAAATCCCAGAGGTTTTTACCAGGTGATTGGCAATAGCACTATCTTGTGGTTTTGTTTTTTACAATGAATGATTAGAATTTCCTTAAAACTCTGTATTTTAATATTGTTCATAAGATTACTACACAGTCACATGCAATCAATCTATGTACAGCAGACCGAACTGATTTGGAAAATCCCTCGTCTTTAGTGACATGAAGTGTAATTTTGTGTTTGTTTAGGAGACATGGTACTGGTCCGGTGCAGTGAATGCAGATGCAGTGGTTATGAGTGGGGTGAGGTGTTCAGGAACAGAGATGTCTCTCTCCCACTGTCTGCATCATGGAGAATATCTCAGCTGCCCTAAAGGTGGAGGACGCTTTGCAGCTGGAGTTTCCTGCTCTGAGAGTAAGATATTTCAAATCCATATATTCTTGTGTTTATACTTTCAGAATCTGTATTTTGTACAGTATATAGGATTTCTCAGGCCTTTGAGAGTGAGTCTTTTGAAATTACATTTTGGAGAAACACTGACCTCTACTGGATACTTATGCACAATTGCTGAAAATAACAGAACACTAGCTGTTTATTGTGAATTACTGTATGTAGCATGAGGTCTAGAGTGTAGCTTGTTGTGTAATATATATCTAATTGATGACCTAGACTTATACTACAGCTTTTCTTGTTTCTTATAAAATAAGGTATTAAAAACCATGAAGAAACAATTGCAAACAGATCATTAAATGTATTCTGAGAATGTTCAAAAGTTGTTTCAGAACATTGTTGTAAACATGTTTTTTATTGTTTCCTCCAGCTGCTCCAGATCTGGTGCTGAACCCCCAGGTTGTGGAACAAACCACATACTTAGAGGACCGTCCTATGTTTATGTTACAGTGTGCCTATGAGGAGAACTGCCTGGGTTCCACCTCCAGCACCATGCCAGCCAACTCCTATCGCCGCCTCCTCCGGTTCTCCTCCCAGATCCACAACAATGGACAGTCCGACTTCATACCCAAAGCCTCCAGAGACACCTGGGTTTGGCATGACTGCCACAGGTGAAGAGTCTAAAAAGGGGTCTCTGGTGGGGAAAATATAAGTAGGGATAAAATATTATCTATAAGAGCTATTTGAAGACATTTATGGTAGACAATTTTTTTACTTAAATCCAAGTATAGATTGATGTCAAGAATGGACAATAATATACATAAATATGTATAGCCAAGAGAAATGGCTCGCTACATCAAGACTTTGTCAAAGTTTATGTTCCTATAATCATGGGAATTACCTAATTTAGGTCTAAATTATTATTTTTTCTTTTAACATTGCGAGAATTAAGTAAAATGGTTATAAGACTGGTTCTTGTACTTGCAGGTTGAAAAAATTTAATAATAATTATGAAATGTTATTAATTTATTTTAAGACAGAAAGACATATTGTATGATTCTAACATGTATTCCAAAACTGCTATCATATATGTTATAATGCAGTGTGGTTGACTTCAGTAGTACTGTAACAAAAACATAATTTCTCATACATCAAACACTCACTTCCCTTTTCTTATATTACATACCCTTACCAAGGCTTCAGACGACACATGTAAGCTTATTCACACTTCTACTCTAACCAAAGCAGCTTTGGTTGGAATGTTCAAATGGTTACTTATTTTTATCAGTGTTATTTTAATATGAAAGTATTGGATACAATTTGTTTCTGATTTTACTGTTCCAGACATTATCATAGTATGGAAGTGTTCACTCACTATGACCTACTTAGTCAAAATGGCACTAAGGTGGCAGAGGGACACAAAGCAAGCTTTTGTCTGGAGGACTCAGAATGTGATGAAGGTATGGATGAATATGCATGAATGTTTTTAGCTTACAATGATTGTATTGGAAATATAATTTGACCTCAATCTAAATATTAATTATTATTGTAATTGTTCCAAATTTTCCAAAATGTATTTAAGTTTTATGTTTCTGTGCATGTAATAAATTTTTAGTGATCAAATTATTGATCACTGAAATTTTTATTTTTTTTTCTCAGGAATTGAGAAGAGATATGAGTGTGCAAACTTTGGTGAGCAGGGTATCACAGTGGGCTGCTGGGATACATACAGACATGATATTGACTGCCAGTGGGTAGACATTACAGATATTAAACCTGGAGACTACATTTTCCAGGTAATAATGAAATGTCCTTTAGTATCAAATAAATCGTTTTTTTTATTATGGATTAGGATTGAGCTGATTTAATTTACTTAAGCTTTACTGATTCAACTCTCTGAGAGTACAGTATGTGTGCTGACTGTATTCGCTCTTTATGACAGATTGTAATTAACCCAAATTATGAGGTTGCTGAGTCAGATTACACCAATAACATTGTCAAATGCAGATGTCGATATGATGGTCACCGCATATGGATGTATAACTGCCATATAGGTAAGTACCTTAAAACACTGTAGAAAACCCATAAATAACTAAATGTCAACATTGATCAGTTACAATGACAACATTAACCCAGCCATATCATTTAGGGGAACTATTTCTTGCAATTTGATAGTTAATGTAAATGAAATAGTTAAAATGAACAAATCACTTTTATTTCATTTTGGGAACTTGGATCATTTTACTGAGTTGTTTCGTTCATGGTTCATGTATATTAACTCATTCACATAAATGATTCACTAATTCACTTGAGCCCCTGCACAGCCTTAATGGGACATGGCCAAAAATCACTTCTTTTTTTTTTCGTGTAGCGAAATAGTTAATTGTTGCCATTTATTACTACATTTTGACTCAGTCATATACTGGAAAGTACGTTTTCTTTTCTAGTTTTATAAGTTTATATTTAGTAATTTAATATTGTCACCCTAATTATTGAATTTCACCCTAATTAAATATAGAATTATCAAGTAAAATTATGTATTTCATTAAATAAATAATGATAAATGATACCATCTGATTGTTATATATTTAAAATATTTTCTTCTTTAAAAAGCTACTTTTTGTTAGTAACTTTAAGTAGGGCATACTACTATTTTTTAAAGTGTAGTTTAAAGGGATTGTTCACCCAAAAGTTAAAATTCTCTCATCATTTCCTCACACTCATGACATCCTAGATGCGTATTACTTTCTTTTTTTCTGTAGAACACATATGAAGATTTTTAGAAGAATATCTCAACTCTGTAGGCCTATACAATGCAAGTGAATGGTGGTGTGGAATTTTAATCTCCAAAAAAAATCACAAAGTCAGCCTATAAGTAATCCATACGACTCCAGTGGTTAAATCCATATCTTCTGAAGAGATATGATAGGTATATGTGAGAATCAGATCAATCAGTAATTTTTTATTATAAATCTCTACTTTCGCTTTCACAATATTCTTCTTTTAATTTTTTGGGGTGATTCGCATTCTTCGAATATATCGCCACCTACTGGTCAGGGCTGGTTAAAGGTGGAGATTTAAACTACAGGTTTAAAGTACCTCCCCTAACACTGTTTGCATAAAATGTCATACTTAGAATGGCAATCCTCAGTAGTAAGAGTGACCATGACTTTGTATATCTTTGTAGGCGGTTCCTTTAGTGCAGCGACAGAAGACAATTTCCCTGGCCTACAGAACAACCAGGTCACCCACAGGTAAAACAGGGATGCGGAAAAACATCCAAAAATCCTACCCAACCAATGAGATTACCAAGAGGCCTAAACCACTACACCTCCCTAGAGGACCTTTCATCTCTCACCAGTAATTCAATGGCACTCCTTCAGCTGTGCTCAAAGCCACACTGTCCTCTACTGCATTATAGGATTGAACATTAGTTTTTCAACCAATAACAAAAATTTGAGGCAGCCCTGCTGAAAACTCCAGCATTGCCTGTTCACCAACATATGTTGTGTTTTGGTTGCTGGTCCATAACAGGGTTTACTGGTGTGCTGGTTTCCCCACCAGGCTTTATAACTAGACTCACCAGCTAAGGTTTGCTGGTGAACATTTTGGCAATGCCATTCTACCAGCAAAAGAGCTGCAAAAACCAACATAGTGAGGACCAACATCGAATGGTTTAAGCTGGTCTTTTCAGCAGGGTGGACATAATGCTGAAGACAGCTCATTGACTCAGATTAACAGACTGAAAAGGTTTTTTTTTCCGTGTCAACACTGAGCCAGTTATGATTCTAAAACTTCCTTCAAACCTCATGTTTACTGCTGGTGTCGAGGATGAAACTATGTATATACTCTCAAGTGACCATGAAATGAATTCTGGTGCACTTTTATAACTTGAAGGGACTTGTGGTTTGGGTCATTTTGTCAGTTTTTTGATAAAGTGATGGGGCTTAATTTTAAATAAAACTACAGAAAAATAAAGGCCTGAAGAGAACATTTTCTTCTTTCTGTCTTATGCATTTTAGCTTTATACTTTGGCATTCTAAAAACCAGGTTGATGTTTTTTGCTCATAGATATCATTGGATATTTAAGTGCCTTTTTTGTGGTTAAACATTTTTATACAGTGAAACATTAAAAATGTGATGAGCCCTGTAATATTTTGAACCAATGTCCAATTTAATCAAAATTGTTAGAAATTATTTGTTGTTTCTTTGCACATTTTCAGTATTGCCAGAATCATATATTCTACCATTTAGATTGAAGATTAATCCCAGCAGTTTTTTCTTTGTATTTTTTTATGTTTTTGCTATTTTTTAAGTTGACTGATGGTCAGTTATTGTGGACATTTGTTATGAATTGTTTATGGCCTACATCCTTGAGTTTGTATGAAGCTGATTTGAAGCAATATCACAAGCAATCTTTTCCAACCATTTGTAGAAGAGCATTCTTAGTATTTCGTCATACAAGTGTTAAATAACACTTTCAAATGATATTTCCTAATTTCTTGGTCTGTCAATGGTGCTAAAGTAATTTTATCCTCTGTTTTTTGAGGGAACATATCAGCTTATTGTATATTATGCTTACTTGAATTGATGTAAAAATCATGGATGTATGCAATGTAGCGTAATAAATACATATTTCGCATAGAGAAACAATTTATATTTTAAACATTTTCCTACGTCATCATAGCTGTTTTAAGGAATTTGTTTGAAAACACCTTCAAATTTGCAGCCTCTTCCAGTAAATTTGCAAACACATTCTAGCTGCTGTACACTCTTTATCCACTAGAGGGTTTTCCAGGAAATAAAAGACAAGGTGGCCTTTGAAATATAGAAGAAAAGGCCTAAAGTAATGAAGATCAAGGGTTATGTACAGAATGCCATACCTGCCATGCCATACATAAATAACAATTTATTATTGAATACGGTGTACTGTTTCACACACTATTTTTTATCATTCTCACAAGGTAGCATATAGGCTATTGCGTATATGCTATTTCTCTCTGGGCACCCACATATAACGCCAATATACACTGCAAATAGGGCAGTGTATAGTAGTGCTTGACAATAATTAATATGTGAAGATTAATGTCTGTGTACACTTTACTCATTGAAGCATTCAGTAGTTTACTAAACTGGCCTGTTACTCTTCAGTTGATTAATTACACATTTCATTTTATTAAAACATTAACCTATTGAATTTAGCCCCTTAGATTTTTGAGCCAAGAGGATTTTAAATGGATTAATGAAACTTCCAAAAACGTATTTGAACCTTCGATAATTAAATTAAATGATAATTGCATGTAAAAAAAAAATGTCTGTGGAAGGAATCTTTATTCGTATATCTAAATTTCATCAGTCCAAATCCAATCAAGTCACACATGTTCGACTACACACGGTGTCCAGTGGCGGCTTCGCAGATCACAGGTCGAGCACCAGAAAGTGCAGTGTTATGGTAATAAAAACTAATTTATGGCGCCATACTAATTAATTGTATCAACTTCATCAAATCTATATCTGATCGCTATGGAACAGTCAATCAATAGCTTTTATTTATTCGGTTCTGTTAAGCACAGTCTGATCTAGTGGCCGTGGTGGCTCAGAGGTGGCAGTGGTGGCTCTGAGTTACTGACCAGAAGATCAGGGGTTCAAGCCCCAGTACTGCCAAGATGACACTGTTGGGCCCTTGAGCAAGGCCCTTGACCCTATCTGCTCCAGTTATCATGGCTGACCCTGCACTCTGACCCCAGCTTAGCTGGGATATGTGAAAACAAATACATTTCACTGTATATATGCAAACATGTATATATAATGTGTGACCAAAATAAAGGCTTCTATTCTATCTTATTGATCACTCCATTTCATATATAGTGCATTGTGTGACAATCACTATAGTGAATAGTGAACGAGTGAGCAATTTCACAGTTTGGCTTAGTTCTATTCGTGGTTAAACTATCTTATTTAGAAATAACTCACTCTTGGAGAAATGCCAACCATTTTATTTATTTAGTCTTTTTTTTATATCACTTATTCTAAACATGGAATATATTCACTCGACTGAGCTGAAACAGTTGTGGGCATCGTTGCGTTTGTGCTGGTGCCTTTTGTAACACCTCTCGTGTGGTGTATGCAAAATGTCTGCACAAAAGAAGTGGTAAGATCACAAAAAAGTGATGTATAACCTCATGAACATGGCAGTTCAATACATCAAATGTAACCAAATGCAACCATTAATATTAAAAAAATACATTCAAATAAACTGTCAAAACTACAGTTTCTAAAATGGACAAAAATGTATATGCCAGAGCATCTCAATTATTTGCTGCTGTCTCTTTTCTTACTGGCTGCAGTTAATCCTCGAATTATATGTATGAAAGTAAAAATAAAATAGGAGTTTCAAAACAGAGAAATCCAAAACCTTTTCTAAAAGAAATGACCATTCAGTCCATCAGCCATGTCTAGTACCACCCTCATGCCCTTATTGTTTTCAGGTGCTTCCCCAGGGGATTTACCAGTGTACACCTGTATATTCCAGGCATAGCTGGACTGTGCATTACAAGCTGTCCATATTTTGACAACGTGTTTGGCCGGTTTGCTTGGTATGTATAGTCTGAAGGGACAGCAACTACGAAATGCAACCAGACGTTCATCCACAGTGACGCGGGGGCCTGGATTGTAAAGAAAGTTAATCGCTGGACCCACTTGTCCTATACATCCCATATTGCTGCGAGTTTGTCACACTCTTGTCAACTCTGCCTTGTTTCTCTGTCATCAAAGCGTATGACAAGGAAGAAAACGTGGAATGTCTTTAGAGACATGGTGGCTGGAAATATTGCCCTTCCAGTGTCAGAATTCCAAATACTTGCTGTTGCTTCTCCTTTTGACCTGTACACTCCTGCCAAAATGAGCAACCCAATATAGGCTTGCAAGTGGGTCACATCCTAGTCTTTCCAATTGTCCCCATACATGCACCTCACCTCTAAGTTTTTCATCTCAAGTATATCCTTTTCGGTTGATGGTTTTAAGAAGAGCTCAAATGCTGATTTTATTTCTTGGACATGGCTGAGAGCGTATCTGGTGGGGCCTGGAACCATTTTGATGATATTAGCAGTGCTAAGTCATTCAAGTCGAGAAAGGGACTATAACTTTCCATTTTGGGAAGGTAATGTGTCTGCTGTTGGTTGAGAGACAACAGGAGGGTCAACACTAAGAGTCTCATTCAGAGGAGGATGCCTCATAATCAGGGTCCTCCTCAACATTAACCTCTATGTCACTTTCACCTTAAAAGAACTGTGACAAAACCACATTGACAGAAAACCTTTGCTTAGATGTCTTTTTCAAATGAGAGAGTCCACAGAGCACCAAGAGAAATGGTTTAGAAGGCTGCTGTGCAAGCATTTATATGTTTGCTCCTCCTTTGTTGGATGAACTATTGATGTCGTCACGAGAATTATGTTTTCCCCTCCCCCACAGCGCAGGAAATACATTTGTTGAGGGAATTATGTTTTCCCCTCCCCATGTTGTGTGAACTATCAGTGCTTCTCGCAATACTACTGGTATGGTTATTTTAGGTTAGGGCCCTAAAGCAGAGGGACGTTTTTTTTTAAGATTATAAAATTGCATGTTAAAGTGACCTCAATTTCATCCACAACAACCAAAACAAATGTATGTACAATTTTATATTTCTTATATGTTTTATTCAGCTAAAACAGCCAGGGGTCAAATTGACACCAAAGAACACTGATGCTATAAAATGTGTACAGGACATTGAAAACATGTCATCATGTTAATTTTATTTTTACCCAGTTGTCCCCATTCATTTAGGAAAAGTAATTAAATAATAATTATGTCAATCATGTATTTAGAGACGTTAAACCTTGAATGGGGTCAAATTTACCCCAAAGATAATAGGAGGGTGTGGCAGCGGAGGTGTGGTCAAGCGCCCGTCCGGGGGAGAAAGCGGTAAGGGCGGTTGCACTGAGCTAAATTATGTCTAACACCTGTCTCTAATTTCAGAAGTGTGGGGGGGGCAAGGAGGCTCCGGATCGCGTGCTGGTCCTCTGATTGAGCCCGCAGGATTTCAAAAAAATGTCGGTCCTGGTCTTGGCGCAGCTCAATCAGGGATTGTTGGTGCATCTGATGCAAGCCGGTGAGGGACTGGAGGATCTCAGCCAACTGGGAGGGCTCCATGGGACGTACTTGGCTGGTTCAGTTTCGGCACCAGTGTAACGAGGTAAGATGTCAAGGAGGAGACGAAGACATAATGCTCTTCTGAAGTGAGTTTTAATGGCCACACCAGTGCTCACAATTTATACTTCACATCAAACATAAACTTCTCAATAATGTATTATTAACTTTTCTGGTTCTCTGAACACGCAACGCTAGACTGACGCGTGTCACTCTCTCTCTCTCTCTGGATGTTCTGTGGCCGTTTTTTATGCCGCTCTCCCCATGCTCACTGAAATTAGAGACAGGTGTTAGACATAATTTAGCTCAGGTGCAAGCGCCCGTACCGCTTTCTCCCCCGGGCGGGAGCTTGACCACGCCCCCGCTGCCACAGAGCCCACAAATTAAAAGTGGCTAGAAAACAATGATAATGGAGACAAGCACATAGGCTTTAGCCAAGTCTAAACTAGCAAAGAGTGTGTAAGAATGCAATTTTAGACCGGTAAAGAAATTCATGGAGTGAAACTTGTCATATTCTTTGGTGGCGTTGAAAATGACAACGTTTCCTGTGTTCTGCTGAGTGAATTTGAAAGAAGTTTATAGAAATGCACTGTCCCTCATACTTTAAATGGAATGGTGCATAAACATTCTGGCTGTGTTACACAGAGAACACCCAGGTTTATTTAGGGCATTTAAGATTCAGTCATTATCTTATCTAGAATGTTCTGCACCCAGGGGTGAAGGTTCAAATGAGGATAGAGCTAATTCAGAGGGTAAGGCAGTAGACATACTGAATAGAGTTGTACACTTTTCATGTTTAACACTTCGCTAGCAGGCTAGAAACATGCTGAATGTTGCTAGATTTCTCCTCATTAAACAGTAACAGACAGATGTAGAATTGAGTTAATTATACAAAAAATTATTAAGTTATAACTGCCTAAATGCAATGACAAGAATATTTGATTATTTGATGTACATAAAGTCAGTTATATAACGGTGGTCCGCAATACTCATTAGGCACATTGTAGGGCAAGGCTGCATATGTTGCACAACATGCCAGACAGGCTTGATAAGATTAATTTGACTTGACTTAACCACAAATATGTGAAGTTGTACCATGCATAGTTTAATGCTTTACCAGGAGCTTGTCTTGTCAAAGATTTGGATTGCCTTTCTAAACTACTTGGTTGACTGATTTTCTAAAAAAATATTACATAAATAAACCTTGGCACCTTTCAACTGATAAAGAAATCAATCCTTAGGAAATGTTACCAGCCAAGATTAAAAAAAAAATTCAGTTGAATATTTACCCAGCAGACGATGACAGACAAATAAAACATCAGGACTTTATAAATCAACTTGAAATAACAGCGCAGAATATAAAGTAGCTTGCAACACAATACAAGGTTTTGTTAACAAATAAAACATTCTGGAACTCAATCCTCATCAAATGCAAACATTAAATCTTGTTTTCATTTTGGAACAATACATGTTCATAATACATATGTTTTCACCCAGGAAAATATATTTTGTTTTATGTATATATACATTTGTTTTGCAGAACTGAAAATGCAATTCATATAATTCAAGGAGCTTTTTATTTGACTGTCTAAACTGAAAGTTAAAAAAATATCTTCAATTATGAGGAGAATGTAATTTGAAATCAAACTGCATGACATTTTACACTAAAAGGAGAACAGAGAGCTGTCATACATCAGATTTCAGCCCTAAACACTTTACATACATACATGTTAAAATGCATGAGGAACAACATAAATCCTGTATTCATTGGCATATAAATTATGCCTCTCCCCGGTTTCAAAAAATGTTTCTCCATTGAAGGAAAAGTGGCCACATTTCGGTAAAATAGACGAAAGGTGAGCCCAAAAAGTTTATCCTTTTGACACATTGATTTAAAGGTATTAGTCTCACAAAAATGAAAATGGTATCATCAGTTACGCACCCTCATACCACCCCAGATGTGTATGACTTTCTTTCAGAACACAAACAAAGATTTTTAGAAGAATATCTCAGCTCTGTAGGTTCATACAATGCAATTGAATGGGTATTTTTCAAATAATTTTGAAGCCCCAAAAAGGACATAAAAGCATCATGAAAGTAGCCCATGAATCCAGTAATTAAAGCTATCTTCAGAAGTGAAATAATAGGTGTGGGTGTGAAACAAATTTATATTTTTGTCCCCTTTTTACTATAAAATCTCAGGTGCGGGCAGACAGTTGCTTGCCAAAGCGACAGGCAGCGTCAGACTGCATGTACCCTTCACCGACACCCCATAAAACCATCATAAAACTTTTAGGTTCCTGGAACCCCGAAGGGGGAGAACAAGGCGACTTGACAAGCATGGGAGCAGGCCATGCCAGCCGCGCCTTTTCTCAGTCTATGTTTCTCTCTCAGAGTCAAAGCGGCTGGGGCCATCTTAACATTATCACACGCATCGGGGAAGGCATTCTTTTCCAACTCCTATTGTTTCACCTGCCCAGGCTGTGGGGAGGTAAAGAGTGGCGGAATACATCACATTCAGGCCACATGTGGACGAGACCGACTCAACCCTGAGATTGTAAAATCTCGTAAAGGTATTGGGTGTTGCCCAGCCCACTGCTCTGCATATGTCTACTAGGGAGGTGCCATTGTCCAGTGCCCACGAGGATGCCACACTTCTCGTTGAGTGTGCTCGAACCTGCAAGGGGGTGGGCATGGCCTGGGTGTGATAGGCCAATGCTATGGCATCAATAACCCAGTTGGAAAGCCTCTGTTTGGAGACAACGTTCCCTTTCTGCTGTACACCAAAGCAGACAAAGAGCTGCTCAGAACATCTAAAGCTCTGCATACGGTCCACATAAATACACAAAGCATGCACCTGACACAGCAACGAAAGGGCTGGGTCTGCCTCCTCCCGGGCAGCACTTGCAGGTTCACTACTTGCAGGTTCACTACTTGGTCCCTGAAGGGGGTCGTAGGAATGGGGCACATAGCCCGGTCGTGGTCTTAGGACGACATTAGTGTCTGCCGAACCGAACTCCAGGCAGGTGTTGTTGACAGATAATGCTTGCAGGTCCCCAACCCTCTTGATGGAAGTGAGGGCGATCAGGAGGATTGTGGTTTGCGTTCTTTTCAGCCAAAGATGCAGGTCCCCAACCCTCTTGGTGGAAGGGGGGTATCTGAAGGCCCCGAGAGGACCACTGAGAGATCCCAGGAGGGGAACAGTCTTGGCCAGGGAGGGTGCAACCTCCGGGCGCCTCTAAGGAACACCTTAAAAGCCCCCTGCTTTTAATGTGGTCAAGATGACCACAGTCACAGACCCCAATAGTTAACTTGCTCTAGCACAAAAAATAATGGTGCTCATGGAAAAGGGTGCCATCCAACCAGTAAAGTGGTCAGCGTGGCTCAGTGTGTTCTATTTGTTGTATTTCATTATTTTAAAAAAGGTGGTTGCGTATAACACATACTTTCCCATGTTACCCATCTGGGCTACATGGTAAATACCAGCAAGAGTTGGCTAACTCCAATTCAGTCTGTAGAGTTCATAGGTATCAGTTCAAAGGTATCAGTTCAAAATCGCTGCAGTGGGTGGAACGTATCCTGCTGCTCCTCCAATGATTTCAGAGACATGTCCGGCTCCTATTCAGGTTGTTCCACAGAATCATGGCTGTGTTGGTGGCAGTGGCTGCTGTAGTACCACTGGGGCTTCATTCATTGCACCCATTCCAGGTCTGGGTGAACATTCTCCACACACAGGAACAATTTGATCAAGGTTACAGAGAGGTGCCTCTTGACACTAAGGCCATGGAGTAGGAGAAGGGATTGCCTGGGCATGATTTGCTCTCGCCGGGAGGTAGTTCAAAATGACGCATCAATTACAGGCTGGGGGGTCTGGCACTGGAATCCACAGCAAGCATCTGGAATTATAAATACTGTGAAGCTATGAGCAGTGCTGTTAGCTCTAAAGCAATTTTGGAACCCAGCCCATCTTATGCCTACCCAGACCTGTTGCTCTATGCCTTGCTTCCGACCCCCTTAATCCTGCTGATTCTTCACAAGGTCATTCAGGGATGCCACAGGCTGCTCCTAGTGTCACCAAAGTGGCCCAGAAGGTCATGGTTTTCAATACTGCACAAGTTCGTAGATGGGGAACCCAGGAGCTTTCCCAGGAGGAAGGATCTCCATCATTAGTTAGAGGGTCAGATTTGGCACCTGGGTCCAGACCGTCTACAGCTGTGTTTTTGGCCTCTGAGGAGCCGGAACCACTTTTGAAGGCATGTGACCAAGATGTATAAAATACTATCTACCAGGAGTGTTTACGCATGTTGGTGAATGTTGTTTTCTGACTGGTGTAGGAAACGAGCAGTGGCCTCAGAACACTGCTCTGTACCCCTGACATTAAGTTTTCTGCAGTCCCTGCTAGAAAGCAATAGAGCAACCTCTGCCCTAAACATAATTTACGCTGCCTCCCTTTGAGTCCATAGAACAAAGTTATCAGAAGTGTTTTTGACCACATACGTATATGTTTTTTGTGATCCAACATTTTAATTTATATTGTTATTATCTTTTTAGCAGAAATACAACATTGTAGAAATGTATTTCCTAACTTGCAATTGTGCAGAGTTATTTAGATTTATTGGCTAAAATATTTGATACTTAAAGTGGAACGATGTGTTTTAGTCATGGTAAGAGTTTCAATTTGGATATGGATCAAACTAAATTAATTCTGCCAGCATATACCAGAATCCAGACTGCATAACTTTCCTCAAACCAATGAATGAACTGCAAAAGCGATGTAAATTTTATTTTCATTTTGTTTCAATAGAAAGTTCTGCTTGTCAGCAATCCAGTGATGTGCCAATGGAAAACACAAGGAGACAAGTCAAAGTATTCAGCATTTCACCAACCTTTTCCACCACAGTCCCCTCTGGAGTTTAACACAACTATAGCACTGTTGTCTTGATATACCCCCTTTCAATATCAATTAAATTACATATGTCAGTCTGTAAAATGGCTCATGTGTTTTTAGAATTGGATTGTATAAAGGGTATAAAATATACTACAAGCCATGTAATTGAAATGCATTCTGCAGAAGTTCATTTGTAGTGAATTACGGTCCTTAACGTGAGAGCCAAGTATTATTGTGTGTGTGTGTGTGTGTGTGTGTGTGTGTGTGTGTGTGTGTGTGTGCGTGCGTGCGTGTGCGTGTGTTCTGTAAACCATGTTTCCGAGGGGCTGCTCCCCGTTCAGTGTAACATAAAGCCACACATAAAATAAAATATTATTTTTCATTATGGAAAGCATATGAAACGCATAACATCAGTCCCGGTATTGTAAATATTCCTTAAAAAAAGGAGGATCATTAATGCTGTCTATCCTCGGCTAATTCTATGAACTAGTGAAAAAAAAAGTAGTAAAAACCTCGCTGATCTCAAAAGCAATTCATTAATTATTTTTATACAGCCTATTCGGGGTGCTAAATAATGCAAAGTGTATTGATTTTACGTGGGCATATGAAAGCTCTACTGTTGCAGTACCGTATTTGTGCTACAGACGGCAGTATGTGCCTTGCAAATGCTGATGTAGAACCATTCCTATGATGCTGTGTATTTAACTAGTCTTAAAGATAAAACCATAATTGTTTAAAGAAAATGTTTTGTCAGGTAAACTAAAAATGTGCTTCATTTGGGAACGAATACAATTTTCTGGTTCAATTTAATTCCTAAATGTTATTTAACGTTACTAAACCAACCTTAATACATTAGGTTACACCAGTGAAAGTCATTTTTAAAGGTTAGATCAAGCAGAAATAGATATTTATGGTAACAATTGCACATTACCCCCTTTTTAGAGTGTAAGCAGTGAAGCTGTAGAGTAACTTTTGGTGTGTTAAAATAGTAATATTAATAGGTAAATATTCTCGAAAACATGATACACTGTGTCTCTGTGACACAAAAGGCTGAAGGTGTTTGTTTTGAGCGACCTGTCCGGACTGGCACAACAGCACTGACTCAACCAATGGTGTGAGTTTGGGGCAGGGCTATCTGCTTGTTTGATCAACTGCAGATGGGGGGCATATTCGGAAAAATGTTTGAAAACAATCAAAGGCTCTAGTGGTGCAGAAATGTCACTCTTCAGATTTAATAATGGTGGAAAACAATAGATGTGAGTCAAAAAAGAATATAACAATATATTTGTGCTTTAATTTATATTGAATAGTATATGAGTAACACCTAACTGTTACATCACAGAAACACAGGGATGTGTATGGTAGATTTATGGGCAAAACATTTTTTTTTTTACATAAAAAAAAAATTACGATTGGTGACAGATGTGGAGAATTTGGGGCACAAAGAAAGCACAGAACTCTCTTTAACAATTCCTGGCTCAAGCCCAACAGTAAATATGTGATATGCCAAACGTCAGGAAGGCCTAGCATAGCTGAACACAGACGAATAGCTGAAAAAGAAAGAAAAAATTGGTTTATGACAAAAACTGGGTCTTTGCAAGCTTTATTTCTACCATGAACTTGAAATGTGAAATAACAGAAAAAGTTATCTTTACAGGAAGCAGAAAGCTGAGCAGTGTCTAACATTTAATGTAACAGAAGTGTAGGCCTACAGAACATCACATATTTATTTTTGGTATCTTAGTAAATATTGATTAAAATGGGTCAATGGACAGGTAATGCATCAAATACCCATATGGACATGGCAGTTGTCCAGTCAATTTAACAGAATGTGACAAGCATTATTGTTGAAACAAAGCACTTTTAAGCCATCGGCACTGAGAGCAACACCACAGATATCTAGGGAGTAATATTATATTGATAACTCTTTAAAGAGACAGTTATCTATATGAACACCTTGAACATGTTGTTGTGAGTCTCACGACATTATGCTCTGGGCCCAAGAAAGACTCATTTGTTATGTTTGATTCATTGCGAAACGAGATAGGTGTTCTGGAAAGAGCGCAGATCTTCTCCACAGGTCAATCTATCTCATCCACTTGTACATGAAGCACAGACATGTACAATCCTCTCCAGCATTTTTCCACCATTGAATAACCCGTACAGAGTCAAATTATGAACTATCCATCTGATTGTTTCTAGATGTGAAAAGTACTGATAGGGCACCCCTTGTTTTTGGCTGCTGCCTCATGGCCATGTAGAAATGCCAGCTGGTTCCTTTTAAAATGAAATTTATAACTGTGAGACTAATAAATATAAATGCACAACTGGAAAACATTTTCATTTGTATTTACCAGAGTATAAACCAAAATTCTGTTTCATGTTTTCATCCTTGCTTCCAAATTTGTGTTTTTGATAAATTGTATTATGCCGCATCTTCTGACATTAGATCACTCATGCGTTAACGTGGCAAGCATATTGTCCAATGGTAACAGAAATAACACTCAATAAATCATAATTTCGCAACTGTCTTGCAACCGCACTATACTTGCAAAAAATGTTTTTGGCAAACATGTGATTGACATATCTTGTACTAGTCTCAAACATTGACTTGTAACTAATGAGGCCTTGTTTTTGTGAATGAGATTGCAACATATGGATGGTTACTAGAAAATGTGCCCTATATACGTTAATTGTACTTTTGCCACAATGTTGTCTCGAGAAGCTGGGAAGCATTAAAGTGAAGCAAAGCTTGTCTCTTAAGGTTTATTAGCTGTTTAATATCCTGCTTAGAGTCTCTTTTATCATTTCGTTCCATTTGATTCCTTTTTAGTCATTACATACCAGTTCAACCCACCACCTCCTTTCTCTCCATTTACGGCAATCACATCTTTAGGCTAACATTAAGTCTGTGTTATTCTAATTAAGTCTGTGTTATTCTATTCTAAAACTGTGACAATGAACTTGTGGTCTAAACCTTTCCTCTACCAAAAGTAATTTATATAAAACCCTGTCCTTTTAACCTTCTATAATCTTTAAAAAATATAGGTACTGTATCAAAATTTTTGTGTAATAATGTTTCTCAAATCGTGGTAAAGCATATTGCTAATTATACTTGCAATAATAATATGGGTTGCACATTGCAGATGAAATTCATTGGCTCTGCAGGGTTATGTCCTGTCGTTTCCAACAAATTAATTTAATTTAAGTTGCATGTTTGAACCAGAGTTGAATGACTTCATGTTGCACAAATTTCTATAAAAGCTGTTAATCAACAAGTTACTGTGAAATCTGACAGTTTCTTTATACTCTATCACTCTTTGTGCATATTTGTGTGAGTGTTAACCACTTTGCCCAGTAGTATACCTTCCCTTGATTGTTTATAAAACTACAAACTAAGACCAACGCTGTAAATTATAAAATTATAAAATCATCACAGCTCCAATGTGTTTTTAAAATGTAATGCAGGGAAAATAGGGATAGCAACAGCTGGATTTCTGAGAGAAAGTAGTGGTGACTGTTTCCAGCAATTAAATTTAGGATGTGTTCTGTTACCTTCGTGTTTCATACAATTTATAGGAATTGATATCATAGAGTGCTTTAGACGATTTAGATGAAAAGCTAGCATTGTAGCATTTTGTCCTTTAGACAACAAAACATTGGCCTTTCTCCCATAAATAGTAAATGAAATCAAAACCATTATCTCCCTTTGATTATTTGTTCTTCTTAAAATGTTGTACTTCATAAGAAATAAGGCTGAAGGTGTTGAAAATAAATGGCCTGCTCAATAAGGAGTGTTTTTGTCTGCCAAAACCAATAAATACTAAACAGTTCAAATTCAAAACACATTTTATCTGCTCTATATTTAATTACTAAAGGCATTATGGTTGTAGATATGCTCAGTATAATCATATTCATTTCATTTTGAATAAGCTGTTTTAAATAATGGAAATCTCTAGCAAAGAGGCATTGTGTCTCAGGGTGCGTTTATCACTGTATCTCAGTAGTAACAATATCTGAACCAGATATTTCTCTGGAATGCCTTAATATTCCTTTAAAGCCACTTCTTCTCCAAACAAGGACATAAAATGTCTCTGCTAGCTCATCATCTAGACCCCTACAGAAGGGTCAGTCTGTAAAAAATATTTCTTTTTCTTTTTTCTTTCTTTTTTTTTTATTGGCATAAGACTATGTAGGGAAATATCTGCACAGGCTTTGTCTAAAAATACCTGCCCTCTGTTGTTATTTATGTTGATTTATAAGTTCTGTAAGTACCTAGGAATAAGTTGACAACTATATTAGAGTAACATTGTCAACTCTTCAAAACCGCTTAAAGGAAACAAAGATTTTTTGAAAAATATCAGCTCTGTTTGTCCATTCAATGCAAGTGAATAGTGACCAAAATTAGAAGCTCCAAAAAGCACATAAAGACAGCATCAAAGTAATCAATTTAACTCCAGAGGTTAAATCTGTGTCTTCAGAAGCAATATGATAGGTGCAGGTGAGAAACCGATCAATATTTAAGTCCTTTTTGTTTTTTTACTATAAATCTACTTTCACACTGCTCTCCTTTGCACAACAGATTGGGATGAATAAGAGAAAGAAAGAAAGAAAGAAAGAAAGAAAGAAAGAACTGCTGATTTCTCCTTTCTATGACTCATACTGTGCATGTAAGCATTATTATCCTGCCATTTATTACCAACGCAAATGTCTTGATAAATATTTTGTTGAAATTAAGAGCATGTCAAGCTGTTCTTTAGCATACAAACAATCCTGTTTGTTTTTCATTGTCTTCCAATTATTTTACTTGAGAAAACAAATATTGGTAAGTAAAGAAAACAAAAGAAAAGAAAACAGCACAACATTTTCTACTTTCATATTAACTCCCTAACAAGTACATTTTTCTTGCAATGCAATATTGAATAAATATGGCTCTTTAAAATCCTTTATGTAGCATCAATTGAGATATGGTGTGTATTCTATTTGAAAATGTGTGGCTATTAAAATCAGTTTGGAAATTAAGTCCAGTACCTTTTCAGACAGAACTTACAAGCAAGCCAACTCTCTTTGAAGGTCAATAGATTTGGCTAAGTTTGTGAATGTTGTGTGTACTTTTTTAAACGAAGCATGCAGGACATTTTGATTTCAAGGTGGGAAACTTCAATAAAAATATAAATTACTCATAAATAAATAAAGAAATAACACATAAAAACAGGGTACAATATAGGGCTGCATCTAACGATTATTTTGATAATTACAAATCTAAAAATTATTAGAACACTTATTCAACTATTCTGAGATTATTGCACTGATTTATCATTAGCTCTTTACTGATTATTCAGCGTGTGCCCCGATTTAAAAGGTTGCGTTAAACATGCTAACTAAAAATAAAGAGGACAAAGTCATTTTTAAAAAATACCTCTAAATGACATTCATTGAATTAAAGGAATACAATTATTTTATTTGAGTTTAATTCAGTAAAGAAATTCACTGCAAAAAATCCTATTGTTATCAAATGTTTTTGTCTTTGTCTTACCATTTAAAATCATTAAAACATACATTTACTTGATAAGCAATATATTCGTATTTAGATATTCAGACTTGCATTAAGAGAATGTATCTAAAATATAAGTGTATTTTGTATATAAATGCATTTTTTTCACTTGGTAATACTCCTGCGAGTGCAGTAAAGACAAAATATACTTACATTCAATATCTGTTATCTAAAAGCAAATCTAAATATCTAAAATGCTGCTTCTCAGGTGAATGCATCATTTTTTAAAAGATTTATAGATATTTAAAAATATTTGTATTTTAATAATATATTCAACATTCTCAGATTTTTTTCTTCTGTAGTCCTCCTTCTGTCACTCACTTGAAGTTGTGTCGATGAAGTGACTCTAGGGGTCGATCTTGAGAGCCCAAAACACCTTCAGATCTTTGAGATAGGCCAATAAAAATTGATAAGTTGAATTTGCATGCCACTCCTACTGACATACAGGATATAAAAGTGGAGTGGTGGTGGCGTAGTGGGCTAAAGCACATAACTATTAATCAGAAGGTTGCAGGTTCGATCCCCACAGCCACCACCATTGTGTTCTTGAGCAAGGCACGTTGCTCCAGGGGGATTGTCCCTGAAATAAGTGCACTGTAAGTCACTTTGGATAAAAGTGTCTGCCAAATGCATAAATACAAAAACTTCTTTGGAGCTGGGCAGTCGCACTACAGAAAACTGAAGTTGTCTGCTCACTCAATCAACTTCCCTCTCAGAGTGTTGCTGTTGGATCTATGGTGCTTTCCAATGGTCTCTCTCCACTCTGCTGCAGACTACAACCCTGGGTGCATCTGAAAGAGTTTATTTTCTCTAAAAGTGTGTGCACAGTGACATTGAACGTCATTTTAAAGAGACGTCTTTAAAGATGTCATTCCGTCTCTGTGCAGTTCCTGGAGGTGGTTGTTACCACCCTGCTTTGCTGTCCATCTCTGGGATGAGACAAGCAGCTCACCTCAGTGCCAGCCTATTGTCTCTCCTGGGGCCCGAGACCCGGATGAGATGTCGATCACTGCATCGTCCTAGCGGTGTCGGATGCTGAAGACTCGACCAAATTGCTGCCTTCAGGTGTAACACATCAGTCTGAGGCAGATACTGAACTCACTGCCATTCTTTCCCAGGCCACCGCGAGTGTCAGGCTTGAGTGGAACCCTCCGCCCACCTCTGATCACTCGCAGCTGGATGACTGTTTTTTGGGCCTGCACACCCCCCCTCAAAGTTACATTTTTCCCGGAGGTGCATGACGAGCTGACACCGCCGTGGAGGACACCTTTTGCTGCCCGTACCCGATCATTCAGCTCATCTGCCCCCACTACCCTGGATGCTGGGAAGGCCGAGGGTTATGCCATGATTCCCCAAGTGGATAAGTCAATCACGCCTCCTGGCCAATGCAGTTTACGCTCCTGTCTCATGTCACTGGCGTTCCCCCCAGTGAGCTTACTTGCACAGGTTCTGTGCAAGGTCAGGGAGGATGAGGAGCAGGTCACCCTCGTAGCTCCGTACTGGCCCACTCAGACCTGTTTCTCAGACCTCACACTCCTCACGACAGCTCCTCCCTGGAAAGTTCCCCTGAGGAAGGACCTTCTTTCTCAGGGAAGGGGCACCCTATAGCACCCATGCCCAGACCTCTGGAATCTCCATTTCTGCTGCCTGGATGGGAAGTAACGGACCTAACTGGTCTACCACCCGCTATTGTTAACATGATCATTCAGGCCAGAGCCCCTTCTACAAGGCAGCTCTACTCCGTGAAGTGGCGTGTAGCCATAGCTGCGCAGTCGGGTCAGTGCTTGCCTTCCTGCAAGAGAAGTTGAATGGGCAGCTGTCCCCCTCCACTCTCAAAGTCTACAAAGCTGCCACAGCAGCACACCACGATGTGGTTCAAGGTAAGTCCCTCGGTAAGCACGACCTGGTCATCAGGTTCCTAAGAGTCACCAGGAGGCTGAACCCTCCTACACCACACCTCTTTCCCTCATGAAGACTGCCCTCTTGACCGCACTCACTTCCATCAAGAGAGTTGGAGACCTGCAAGCTTTCTCTGTCAGCGAAGAGTGCCTAGAGTTCGGTCCGGAGGATTCTCATGTGATCCTGAGATCCCAAACGGGCTACATCCCCAAGGTTCCCATGACCCCTTTTAGGGATCAAGTGGTGAGCCTACAAGTGCTGCCCCCAGAGGAGGCACACCCAGCCTTATCGTTGCTGTGTCCGGTGCATGCTTTGCGCATCTATGTGGATTGCACGCAGAGCTTTAGATACTCTGAGCAGCTCTTTGTCTGCTTTGGTGGACAGCGGAAAGGGAACGCTGTCTCCAAACAGAGGCTTACCTTGGATCGTGGATGCCATAGCATTGGCTTACCAGGTCCAGTCAGTGCCTGCCCTTTGCGGGTTCGAGCACACTCCATGAGAGTGTGGCATCCTCATGGGCAATTTTCATTGGCCTTTTCTCAAAGATCTGAAGGTGTTTTGGGTTCTCAAGATCAACCCATAGTGTCACTTCATCTACTAAAGTCTCATTCCCTCCATCAGGGAACAGAGGTTACGACAGTAACCAAGATGTTTTTTAAAGGGGTTTTAGATATTTATATTGGAAAACAAGCCAAAACAAAAATATATCAAAACATTTATTTTGTTGCAGTGTATAACTTTCTGTTCAGTTTAATCCATCCATAACTTAATAATAAAGCTGTGTATTGCCAATATTCTTCACAATAGGAAATGCACAGTGACATATATTATGATTCAGTAAGTTGTGAGCCATCATGTTATAATCTAGCTGCAGCAAGCTCTTGCACTCAAGGGATGAGTGTCCCCGTGACAGAGTGTGCATCACTCGTGTGAGGTTTCAGTCTCTCACCCCTAGATCGGGACATTAGCGCAATTCATAGAAGAGGTGCTGACTGCACAGGGAAATGCCAGTTTCGGAGTTTGTAGTTATTTACATAACCTGATTTCATATTATTTGAACTTTATTAAAGTTATAATGCATTAAATATAATTGTAATATAAGACGTAATACTGGGGTGTTTCCTTTAAAGAGCTCTGGCTCTGCTTATTCCACAATGAGAGTGCTTCTGTATTTACTTATTTTGTATTTTTGCATTATAATTACCTCATACTTTGCGATCTACAACACCTGAAGCAGTTTGGAAAGTTTTGAATGCATCTGGACTGTGAGCTGTGTAATTCTTCCTCTCCTCAGTCAGGCGTGAACTACAGTGCTGCTCTCGCATATCATCATAAGAGTTTAATGTCATCTCATATTACGTTAAATGAGATCAAATGACTATTCAGCAACGAAAAATGTTATCTACAATTTTTTATTGACAACGTTGTCGACATACGTCGACTAATCGTTTCAGCCCTTGTACAAAATAAGTTTTGAAATCCAGACAATGCCTCCTCACTATTCTGTCACAGGTTAGGATTTAAGGAAAATTAAATCCTTATTGATGAATTTCGGAAAATGGAAATCCACCTGGAAATGGCCCAGGGCTAGAGCTGTGTAGCCCTCTTAAAGACCCTTAGGTATGATGTGTGAATGTGAAGGATTGAATATAGAGAGCTGGTGAGTAGTGGAGGAGGAGATGTGAAGCCAGCTTAGACAAAGAGACCATTTTTCCAGGGTCCAGACAACCCCCACATTTGGCATTCAAGATAAATTATTAAATAAATAAATAGGAAGGGAGAAAGAAACCATATACACCCCCTGAAAGGCTCTGGGCTAGAGTGAGTGAAAGGACAAATTGTTACATTGTCTTTGGCCATGGATGGCAGGAGGGTTGCGGCAAAAGGAACTTATGGGGAGATGTGAACTGTGAGGTCAAAGGTCAAACTCTATGTCTGACCCCAAATTTGATGAGGTTCCTCACGCAGAGGCAGCGTGTAACTGACCTCTTGTCTATCTCTCCATACCTGACAATCCTCGCCACAAAATGCCCTTCTCTTTGTTTGGGTTTTCCTTCGACCAGTTTTGGCCATGCCCCTTCTCCTAAAAAGCCAACAAGATTTATCATGCTATGTTGAGAAGTGCTGATGAGGCATTTGTTCTGTAGTCACTCACCCATGTTTGATTTAATTGCTTTTCCAGTGCCTTGCAATGTTCGCCCAGGAATAAGCTTTCAGGGACAAAAGAAATACATGATATCGCTGCCAAATATTTATATATCCAAACATTTTAAACTCCCATTAAAGTATTAATGTGTATGCAGAATTTATGCTGACATATATAGATTTAGAGGCCATGATTATATGCCATTCAATGGAACAGAGAGTTCAGATTAGAACCTCACCTCACTTACCTTGTCCATTGGCTGCTGAAACTCCCTTTATTTTGACAATCAGTTGAGATGGCAGGAAGACCTGCTGTGCACTGGCAGAGGTAGCTCTCCCATGAAGCATGCGGGCTGGGAAACCCTCCCATTTCCTTTCACATCCAGTGTGTCTCCTTAAGTAAGAACTGAATCCTGTATTTTTTTTCCTTCAGGAAGTTAGCCATAAGGCAGGTGACCTCCCTTTCCTGGCCTTTACTTCACTCTTGCCAGCACATCGATCTACCATTAATCATATGTCCACTCTGATTTACCATACATGCAAGTCAAACAGTCATCTACACGTACTACAGAGAGTTGTCAGAAATCAACATTTTTACAATTACTAGAGGGTGAGGTTCTGTCCTTATTTATCTTTTAACTTGGGTTCTTTCTTTAAATACTTTTTTTTGCACATTATGTGCTTTTATTTTGCACTCCTATAGATGAAATGTGTTGTAAAACTATTGCACATATGCCAGAATGCAGTAAACATGGGATAGACTTGTGGCTAAAATGTGGAGATTCTGGAAGGACTGATTATTCTGTGGTTGGAATAACTAAATGCAACACACCATGACTTCCTCATTAAAGTGCAATGGGTTTGTGATGAGACCACATTAAGGCTGTTGTGTGAAAAAAGTAATGCAAAAAGTTGGACAGATTCCCATATTGTTTATAAATGGTCAGCAGTGAAGTGTTGCTCACAGTGCTGATGACTTAAAGCTCTTTTTTTCAACAGTACTTGTCACATTCTGTTGAAATGACTGGACAACTATCATTTCCATATGAGTATATGATGCATTACCTGTCCATTGACCCATTTTAATCAATATTTTAGGTTAAACTTTACATTAATGTATGAGAAAAAGTTGATACTGTATCTTAGGTCCAGTAACTGGTCATTATTTCTTTTTCACCATTTTAATCCCCCTTTTTAAGTCATTTTAATTTTAAATGCCCCTGCAGTTTCACAAACTAATACAAAAAAAATTATCATTCCATGAAGTTTCTCAATTAAAAGAATATTCCGAGTTCAAAACAAGTTAAGCTCAATCAACAGAATTTGTGGCATAATATTGACAACCACAAAATGTTATATTGTCTCGTCAATTCTTTTCTTGAAAAAAGCAAATAAATCTTGATTTATTTTTATTTATTTTTTTAAGAGACGAGTCAAAAATCGATTGTCGATTGAGGTTAACTTGTATTGAACCTGGAGCATTCCTTTAATATGATGTCCTAAAAGCTGCATGCATATTAATTATGTAACGAAGACTCAGGCAGGTTCGGATCCATCAGCAGTTTAATGATAAACACTCAGTAGTCGTACAGGCAATGGTCAAGCACAGGCAAACAGGTATGTAGAGGCAGGCAGAATCAGAGTAATGGCAGGCAGAAGATCAGGGCAGGCAGCAAACAATCGATAAACTAGAACAGACAATACTAATACAGGGCAGGCGGCAAACAAACGAGGTACTGAGACAAAGCTGGGTTGATACACGATAGACAGAACTGGAAACAGGATAAACGCTTGGAATTGTAGCCGGAGCAAAACAAGACTTCGCAATGAAGGAGTAAACAGACATGATTTAAATAGGGAAGAGACAACAAGGAACAGCTGTAGCATAATCAGACCTAGGTATGTGGGCTTATGGGAAATGCAGTCTTTACGGTCAATACTCTGGTGAATCCGATCTCCGGTGACTGAAGGGGGAGGTGCCTTCACCGGTGTTCGTGACAAATTATAAATAATCGTATTATGCTAAATGCTTTTTAACATGTTTAGCATGTCATACTGCAGGACATGTCAACTTCCTAAAAGCATTTCATGTAAGCAAACCCATTATGGCACATAGAGTTGATCTGTTTATTTATATTAATTTTTGTGCCATTTGCTGGTGAACGCATGAGATAATCTACAAGAACAAATTTATCATCACACATCTGACCTGTTTAAATAATAAATCCACTGAACTCTTTCAGTTACCAGTGGTTCAAGTGGAAGATTTGTAGAAATGTATATGTACATGTACAAGTGCTAATAGTCTACTGCGATCAGTGATTCACAAATAAATGCATTGAGATGACAGTCAATTTGTCTGACACTTGTTTAAGCTAGCATAGCTGTGAAACCTTGTTTATATGAGGGTTTATATGCACTGATATTAAACAGTGTGTACCGAGAGCCCTGCTTAGCATCATATTGAGTAGCATGCAAAAGAAAGATGAGAGCCCTAAAGCACCAGAGCCAGACAAATGTCTCTGCCCATGCATGAAGTCACAGAGCCACCGCAACACATGTTCCTATGTCTGGTGAATGTCATGCCTCAGCTGACCTAATTCCTTCTACTTTATTCATACTTTGTGCAAGAGTTCCCAAAGCAATCGGTGAAAAGCTATTGTGTCATTTATTTGTAAGTCTTATAATTGTAATGTTTAATTTATAGATCACAACTGTTATTTACATATATTTAAACCTGACAGCACTGTAAGTAAATGTAATATATCAGGTTTATACTTTTTATAACCACACATTTTCATAGTGGAAAAATAAATACTTTTTATTTTATTTATTTTTTACATTTAGCCCCATTAAAAAAATTATTAAAACAAATATCTCAGGAATATTGAAGCACTTATACTCTAGAAGGAAATAAAATAATAAACCAGTTGAATATGATTTACAGATGAAAACATGTTTTAGCGGTCAAATATAGTGGAGGAAAATGTGTGTGCTTTGGTGGCATGAAGTTCCTGTAATTATAAACAGATGGATGTCAAAATGTCGCTGAGTTCCAGCATCCCCTCCCAAACACTAACGGCAAACTCATTCTGCGCATTTATTAAGATGTTCTGACATGGATTTACTAAAGACTGCTTGCTGTGTTCTTCACTGGAACGCAAATCCTTTTTGATATGACTACCTCCTTTGAAATGCTTTCCTTGGTTTTGAGCTGCAGCTTGTTTGTTTTGCTCTTCACTTTTTCCTCATCCTCCTTGGTCCAAATAAATCTGCCATCCCTTGCTGTGACTGGAGAGAAAGTTATGAATATCTGAGCCATGTTGAAGGTCTATATTTTACTTTTTGGCTTTTGGATATATTGTTCCTCTATCCCAAAAGCCCCTGAGATGTGATGGTGTTCCAAAAGTAAATAAAAATGTTTAATTGTTATGCCCAATTAAATATTTATATTTGAAATATTGTCTCTTGCTAACTTAACCTACACCACCAAAACTGGCTTGAGGTGGGTGAGCCTTCTTCACAAGATTCAAATATTTGGCTTGACATTCTAACTAGAGTTATATGAGCATGGACGTGTTACTGTCATGATTTACTTTTCACCATACATTTCACTTTTCCTCATTTAGTCCCATATTTAGTACTTTTTTGTTTATAAACAGAATGTTTGCAATGACCCACCTTGGCAATCAAGGTGACAGAGACAGAGTTGGCTATAATTAATTTGTAATTCGGGTCTAGTTACAACTGTAACATTAAAGATTTACAGAGCAGCAAACCCCCAAAAGGCACAAGGATTACACTCTGCTTCAACTCCTTTTTAGTGTCTTGACAAGCCTTAACAAAGACACGAATTAAGCAACCAGTTTATGCGTCCAGCTGAGTCTTTAGAGGCGAGCAGTAAACCTTGCCATTCAGGCCAAGAATCTGAAAGCATGTGAATTCAGGCAGTAATAGTCTTTCTTTAGCAAAGCACTATATGCTCTCCCTCTGAGTGATTATGGAGTGTGAGCATGTGTTATAACTTGACACGTGTTATGTAAATCATCAGGAGGATAAGAAAGAGAAAGGCAATTTCCCTATGTCTCTCTTTTCTGTTTCCAAATCACAACCTAAAAGTTCAAGTTATCTGTAAATGTTAGTCATAGGCTTTGCAACACATGCAGGCAAGCACTCACAGGTTGGTGTAAAATGTCTATAGACATGTGAATTCCCCAGGAGGTGTCAGGACAATGTAATTTAAATCAGCTCTTAGTCTTTAATTATATCAAAGTCGAACAAGACGTGATTTAATAAAATGGCATGCATATTCTCATATTTGCTGGCAAACCATTTAAACATAACACATAGCTACTCTTTGGAACACTACTCTTTTTTTTTTCTCTGTCCGATGATGATCGTTTAATTAGTTCTGATGCGATTGGTTGAGTAACTTAATTAGGAATGTTTCACACAGGGGTGTGGAACTTTTAGAGAGAAGACAAAGATCTCCTATTATGCATCATCACATTCTTGCATTTAGCTATCTATTCTCCTTTAAATCAGGAAAAGTTGCTGTGTTTAGGTGCTATGGTTGGCATAAGATTAGATCTTTCGTATACCTGCATGCGCATTTTACTGATAATGATCTCCATTGTGGCCAAGGAAACCACTTTACATAAGGTCCAATGGCCAGCCTATACAACTACCATGGTTTTGCTTTGTTAGTTTAAATGTTATGTTAAGAGGCCTACTGTTGAGTTACTTTTCCACTCACAGTCATTCAATTAGCATTCATACAGGCACTTCTCAGTGTGATATTAGCTTGATCAAGTCGTTTTTCCTCTATACCAGAGGCTATACAAACAGAAAAGGCATTAATTTCTTCAGCTTGAGAGACTCTGTAAACTCCTCCGGCCAGCCCGCCAGCCAAGAAATTTTCTGGAAAGGTGCTGTCTGAAAAATGTATTAGCAAAGGGGCTGTTGAGGGCTTCACGTTGTTCTTTCAGATAAGCATGAACTCACTTTTCCTAACTGTTTTGCTTTTTTAGTTCCAAATCCTTCATATTCAAACTCATGTAGGCAATGTCAGGTTGTTTAACTTAGCATAGCTGAAATGCAGTCTCAGTTGACATTTGTTTAGCCATATTCTTATGATAGGTTCATCGAAACATTCATCCTATAAAAACAAATGCATAAGTGTGTGTTTCTGTAAACCATATTATAAATGAAGGCCTCTAAAAGCCTATGACGATTCTCTAGATAAAAGGAACTAGATGTCAAAATATTTGGCTCTCTATTGTCTAAATACGTGAAGCATGGTACACATCATGATATCACAAATTTCTAGCAAACTGTCATTAATGTTAACAGAATGTGTGTCTGGGTGAGCCACACACAACATTTAGGTTTTATCTTTGTTTACTTGCACTGAAGTAAAAAAAATAAAAATACAAATAACCATGAACCCTGAGCCTTTCACACATGCGACCTGGTAAATTGCAGTGACATTTTTGGATTGCATTTACTGGTATTCACACATGCAGCACGTTCTGACTTTTATAACCAAAGTGATAGATGTCGTTAGTACAAATTAACTTGAATAATTTCATAAATTCATAATGTTTTGAAAACTTTGGACTGACTTACGTCAGCACGTCCTGACCTCAAGGCGATGCTCAAAATGTTCTTATGACTCTGTTCAAACATAGCATCAAAACGTAACTTAAGTTACAACTTCTCATTCAAGGAAATAACCAGAGCAAAATGTACTGGTATTTTCTAATGGGTCGTGATCACCTCTAAACTGAAAAAGAAACAGATCATTTACTGGAAAAGGCTGTATGTGTGAAAACAACTAGTTGTTCAATTAGATCAATGTAATGCATCTTTACCACACTTCAGTTTGAATATAGCATTTGGTTCTCCTCTGGGCACATAATAGGCTAATTCATTTTATTTGACAGATTACTGTATTTGATTATAATGATATAAATGGCCATATACAAACACATATTTTATATAACATTTTATTTCGTATATTTGGCCATAAATGTCTATTTGAGGTCAACTTTAGATTTCCTGAAAACTGATAAAGAGAGAACCTGTCACTATTTCAGCTGCAAGTTAACTTAATTGCAGTAATAGTTATAGTTTCCTGTTATGACAAAAATGTGATGAACATTCACTATTATTATTATTTATTTTGACAGAGAAGGTCTGTAAATGTAAACGAGTGAATTTACTGAATAAATATTCGGTAGTAGGACAGTTTAAATTAAAACGCAGCTGTGAACAGTCCTACTACGTTAATGACCAAGTATTGTTTCAAAATGCCTTGACAACGGAGTTGTGAGCTTTGTGTTGCCTTCAGACTTTAGTATCTCGACAAAGTGATTAGCGAAAGAAAACTGCACGAGGATAACTGTGTTGGACTATTTCACACCTCATATTTAACAGAGCAAACACGGTCATATCAAAATAAGTACACTTTAATCTGGCATCACAGGCTTATATTTCTTTATGTGTATGAATAACGCAACAGCGTAAGGTATTCGTCACGTCGGTCGGTTAAAGTTTGAACGAACTGACGCGCAATTAAAAAGCTGCTATATCCGTGGTAATGTCTGCAAATTTTCCTTGGTAATGGCTCTTTGTTCGCTTTTCAGATTATGGTAAATGTCATTAACAGCAGCCTGCCGAAGTGCCACTGAGTAATTCCTCATGAATTTCAATGCTCCGAATAACGTTATCGAAATGTTATTACGGGTCTGTTTCCACAGGGTGAGTGAGAGAAACGGAGGCGGGGAGTTTGGCTCTTTCATTGGGTCGCTGAATAATTTGATTGACACATGAGAACCAAAAGGTGTAGAAGGTTTCCTATTGGTCGGCGAGGCGGTCTCAATCTCCTCTTGTATCTCACCGCAGCACATTTTAGGCAACTCTGCATTGTCAGTGAGCCGTCTGAGGCAGCAACTGTAGCGGAATTTAAGAGGTGCAGTTCCCACAGCTTTCAAACTTTTCAAAATCTTAAACAATTCACAGGTATTTGGCTACTTTTTGCTTTTCTAGACAAAGAAGACTTCACTCAAGGCTCACCATTTTGGTGGCTGCATTGACTGGGGATCCTGAACAGGAGTTCACAATGAAGTCACTTGCATCTTTGTTCCTTTGGAGAATCATCGTATTGCTAATGCCACTGTTGTCACTGAGCCAGACATCAGAGTATGAGTACATGAACTGGAAGTCAGACGTGTACAACAGTGGCCGCATCTACGACAAGCCTCCCCAGTGCGTGGACATCCCAGATGAACTGAGGCTGTGTCACAATGTGGGCTACAAACAGATGCTGCTGCCTAACTTATTAGAACATGAGACTATGGCTGAGGCCAAGCAGCAAGCTGGAAGCTGGGTGCCCCTGGTGCACAAAAACTGCCACCCGGGCACTCAGGTGTTTCTTTGCTCCCTCTTTGCCCCTGTATGCCTGGAGAGGCCCATCTATCCATGCCGCTGGCTCTGTGAAAATGTGCGTGATGGCTGCACCCCCATCATGGAGGCATTTGGGTTCCCCTGGCCTGAGATGCTCACCTGTGAGAAGTTTCCACAAGATGATGTGTGCATCAGTGCACCCAATGCCACAGAGGCCTCCAAACCAACTGGTAAGTCAAAATTACTAATTGGTATCACTTAATTAAATTGTATCAGTAATACAAATTATTTTATCCCTGATAAGCACGAAAGGTTAAACTTTTTGTTTTATTGCATACTGTATATACATTTAGTATTACTTCACTCACTTTACAACCTTTCACCTTTTGATGTGTGAGAACTAACACCTCAACTTTTTAAAAGCAGTTGCAATGTTATTTCAGGGACCAGTGCCCATTTGTGGGTTTCAGCTAGAGTTACCAAACCTTTTGTTACCTTTTAGGATCTCAATTACTTTTACTTATTCTTTAGAAATTACTGATTTGACATAATATTCAGTAACATTTCTAGGAAACTAGAAAAGACAGCAGTGTGTTTTGCTTGTTTAACAACTGGTAACAATTGTTTTCAGGGTGTTGAAATTGAGGACAACACTGGGATGTGTTCCAACATCAGACCATTACATATCTATTTATTTGATCTTAGTTCACAACTGCAGCACCTAATTTTTAACATTTTTAATTTTCTCTTTGTAAAAATACATTTTAGGCAACTGTAGGTAACTTAAAATGCAATGAATTAGTGTGCTTTGGTATATTATGTCTGTAAACGTAATTCTATTTTAATATGCTGTGCTGCTTTGCCTGTTAACATGGTTTTTCATAAGCGAATGCAGCAGGATAGTACTTTTGTTCAGAGAGAGAGAGAGAGAGATGCACAGCTGTTTTTATTTACTGGTGGCACAATTTTAAGACTCAGTGGTTAAAGAATAAATAAATGTAATTCCACTTTGAGTCACACACTCCTAGGTCAACAGACCATTAAAATCCTCCCCTGTAATTTGATGTAAATGTACATATTTCAGAATATCTTTTTCTAAACATGTGCAAGATTTTACCAGGAAAGTCAGGGCGTCTGACACCATTCAAAGTTTCCCAATGGAGAGATTCAAGCCCTATAGTTGTATGTCAAGGGAAAGTACAACTACCTTATGTAGATGCTCATAAATTATAAGGGAATTTCCATTTCCAAAGTTACAGCGTGGTGTTTTAAAATGAGCAAAGTGTGTGCCAAAACGATGTATCTTGCAAAGTCAAGGGTGAGAGATCACTGCCATTGTAGCAAACAGGCTTCTGGTTAAGCTTTAGCACCCCAGAGAGACCCAATCAGCTGTTATCACTTGGTGTCAGCATTATGGTCAAATAAACCCAAAGCTTACAAGTCTACATTACACCCTCTCTCTCATATCAACCCACTGTAAGCTTCAAGCAGTGCCAGGTTAAAGAGAAGAAAGGATTTCCTCTCTCTACAAGGGGTTAAGCCCACCATTTGTCCACTGTTGTCTTGAGATTCCCCTGGAGAAAGTAACACTCTACAAGATCCACTGAAATTTGAACTCTGTTTTATTTCCCGCAGGGCAGTTTCAGTTTACTGCTGATTTTAATTATTGTAACAAAAAAGTGAAATAATCAGCACTGCTTTAAAGTACATGTATAAAGTTTTTGTTCATTTTGATCCCAGTTTATGACAAATGAACTGGCTGGTTGTAAGTGTAATTTTAATTAGCACCTAATTTACATAACTCAGAAAAAAATTGTGACATGAACAATGTGTACCATTGGAATTCTAAGCCAGCAGCTGTCTTTACAAGCTTTTCACAATAATCTGTTTAATAGATGCAAATTAGAACAAACTTGTTTAAGAATAAATCAATCAATGTATTGTCAAAAAATGTAAACAAAGGCAGAACAGAGTTGTATCCTGTTGAAAACCCTGATGAGTTCATCCCTTTTTTGTGTGTTTCTCATTACCAACATAATCGTTATTAGCTTTCATTTTAATATACTTTTTTTTTTTATCAAAAAAGTTAAAAATGTGTGTTATCACAAAAGGGTATCTGTTAAGAGACTTAACATCCAAGGGTTAATTTCCCAGTTTCCATGACTTGAGGGGGACATCCATGGCACAATATTTGCCCTAAATACCATCAGCCCCAGTTATTGGGGTGTTATCCTGAGCTGTTGTTCTGTGCCTCCTGTTTTATCCTGCATAACTTCTAGCAGTAGTTTGCTGTAGATACATGTTAAATACCACAGTTAATTTTTGTTTACCTCAAATTACCACATTAAAGAGATAAATATTAAAATGCAACAAGCATAGATTGTGATGTGTATCTTAAAATGTTGCACAGGTTTATTTTTACTTAGGGCTGGGCGATAAAATGATATCGATATATATCACGATAAAGAAAATCCACAATAAGCTTTTGAGGAATTTTCGATATTTATTGCGTGTCGCTAAAACCCAAGCAGTCTGGCTTTCTCAGATTGCATTTCCACTGGGGCGGACGAAATCTGCTCAAAGGCGTTCAAGCGCTAGGAGAGAGCTTGCTCCACACCGCTGCCAATCCTATGATCCACCTTGCGAGCATTAACGCTCGGCTTTCGTAGGAATGAATTGTAAACGCTCTCAGCTTAGCTCACAACGCGCCAGTGGTAACGTAGCGTCAGACTGGATGAACTTGCTTATGCTAGCTGCCTTGCTACCAATTAGGTTACGTCGGACACCGGATTGAGTCCATCCGCACCGCAAGACTTCATGACAATGGTTGCGCCCTCTCATCGTCTCTAGTGAAGAGCGTGACAGAACAACAGTGATGTGGACAACAGCTCTGATCTTTCTGCGCTGTAATCTTGAATATTGTTCTCTAGCAACAAACATGCATAATTTCTGCCCTGCCCCGCTCCACACGCGTTGCCTCTTTTTCCCTGCATGTGTGTAGTTATGAAGCGACGCATGAGTTGTTTCAAATCACCTTTTAGACCATAAAGTTTTTTCCTTCTAAATGTATCTTTATTAATCAGCATGTTAAGAGCCTTTAATAATAAACAAATCGATTTCTTTTCTAATTTTGTGAAAATTCATTAGATGTCTGGAATGGAAAGACTAAAATTACTAGACTAGTCTCTCATTTTAATGAAAATATACAGCAGTGGGCTCCTGCAGACCCCACTGCTTTGGCCGTCTCTGGACCCCCTGTGCAGTTTTGTAGAGACTATTTTGACTGTTTAGATTAATTTTTTCTTCCGTCAACTTGTGCAAAAAAAGTGCAATATGTAAACGGATATCGTAATAAATATCGATATCGAACAATATGAAAAAGATTATCGTGATAACAATTTTGGACATATCGCCCAGCCCTAGTTTTCTATAAACATTTAGTAACATGAGAAAGGCATTTTGAAATATAGGATACATTATAGTCATTTTATATAAGCAAAGAAAGCCAAAATAAGAAATTAATTTGGCCTGAGGGGCAGATAATTGAAGAAGTTTGAATTTCCGTGGCATTGCACTGTGAATGCTTTCTCACTGTCAAATGCAAATTTTCCAAAGCATCAGATGCAAAAAAAGTAAGGCAAAACTCAAAATTAGACTAAAAAACAAAATAAACACAACACACACACACACACACACAAACATTTGGTCATAATTACTGTGGATTTGATACCAGTAGTGAATTTATCAGAATCTTCTCTGTCATAGGATTCACTCCAGTTTGCCCTGCTTGTGACAATGAAATGAAAATGGATGCTATCCTGGAGCACATGTGTGCCAGTGAATTTGGTAAGAAAATCAACACATATCACTCATGCTACTATATACAAAAACACACATATGCATGCTGCTTTGCATTCAAACACTAAGTGTGCCCAGACTGCTGCCCTTCTTCCCCTCCCATCTTCTGTATTCTGGAAATGGAGTTGCCATGAATTTCCAAGAGAGCTAAGAATTACATAGCTTTAGACAAGCCAAAACCACATAGGGCTGAACCAAAACTACTCACATATTTCTTCAGCTTGGCACCACATTTTAATTAATTAATTATTCAGAGCATAATTTATTATTATTTATTTATTTATTTTTATAGATGTGAAGATCTACTTTTGTTTGGTGTTTTTTGCAATCTACAGGTTACATTGCTTGTCTCAAGTTTGCACAATGGGGGAGAAACATGTTTATACAGAAAGGGTAGTTTAGTTTAGTTTAATTTAGTTTAGTTTAGTTTAAAAGATGAAATCCACCAGTGTTAAATCATCATGTTGAGTCATAACTTTCTGTAGTCATAAATTTCGTGGGCCAGAAATAAATTTTATATCATGACCATTAACACTGCTTTTGGGACAGTTTAAGCACTTTGAGTATGATTTGTATAACCATTTTGTTATTTTGGAACATATTTTTTTTAACTGTCCTAACTTCCAAATCCACACTTTTAATAGAACAATGCAATGGTTTTAAAGATGAAACGGCAGCAGCAGAATGTTTTAACCCTTGTAAATCTTTGTCATGTTTTGGATTGCCCTTTGAGGGGCCACAACTATTTAGCTAATGAATTGAGGTAATTCACAGTGGCCCTAAAAGTTTTTATTTGGCTGTTACTAACCACTCTAAATTGGGATGTTTGCTCTCCTGTCTGGATGTGACAACAGCCCAGAGGTTGACCTCTGGGTAGAGTTTGGTAGTGTGAGTTTACTCTTTGGTCATTGGGGTGATTCAGAGTACCCATTATTACTGGGGTTAATTTGTTTTAATTTCCAACTGGTTCCCTCTCAAAATGAAGAGGATTTTGTTGATTTTTCTCCCTTTACTGGTGTGCTGCTTTCTCAAATATCACTTGCAATTGTTTTGCAATACAACCTTTTTACAGCCTTTATTGTAGCCTCTCCTCTTCATTTAGAATTTAAATAGGGATTTATTTTTACTGTATTTGACTGTTTTACAAAATAAAAATACAAAAAAATATTCCAGCAAAATCATAGGACTTTTTGGTCCTATGCTGGTCTATTTTATCAGTTATCAAGAAAGATGGTTACATTTATTCTTTGTTTGACTGAAGAGTTCGATTTAAGGATGCTTAACATTAATTACTTTTAAATGAGCCTGTAACTGCAGCCATTAAGGCCAATCACAGCAGAAGTTAAGCCGACAAAAGGAGAGCAGTGCAAAAGTGACTTCCTGCTTCCCTCTAAAGAAGAAACAAAGGCTGGTTTTAGTTAGCCTCTGACAAAACCATAAAGTTTCATTCAGTGTTTGAAATGAGTAAACTATCTTTGGAAAGTAGTCTTTCTCTGGACAGCTTTAAATACACCAACCTCACTGACACTCTCTCTTTGACCTCAGTACTGCATTTCTAAATTTCATAGAATGAACATTACTATAACATCATTTCTGCAAACTGACTTTAAAATTAACACTAAAGGTGCTACAACAACTGGGCATTTCACTTTCACACGAATCATGACTACAATGGCTTATTATGATTTTATAAACAATTTTTTTCCCCACTATTACTCACACTGCTATATTATGATATCGAAACTCTTTTACTGTAATACATCATATGAAAAACGTTTTAATGCTTGTATTACAGACCCTCCCACATTTACACACTTATTTAAATTTGATTGCCTCTTGCTCACCTGATAGAGTGTTGGAGTTTGGCCTCGGAAGAGCGTGGTTCGAACACAGACAAGCATGCAAGTTGACCCGAGAGACGATAGAGAAGTGAACACAAAATGACTTGGTTGCTTCAGAAAATGTGCTTTTCACATCAAATTTGCTTGTAGAACACTATTGGTTAGGTTTAGGGTAAGGATGTCTGTATTGTTCACCTCATTTACTTTTAGGAAGATTATGAATATATGTTTTACTCATTAAAATCTCCATCTAATATTCACTTTAAAAACCATGTCTGATTAAGAAACCCTTTCACTTGCTTTTGGCGCACCATGCTGGATGTTTTACTGGGAAACTGCAGCAAAATGTGTAATGAAGCACACAATTTTGTTTTGCAAAAATCTTGCAACGGTAGCGCAATGTCCATGAGATCAGATTGAACAACACATGGTTCACACTGGGAAGTATCGCTTTAAAGACAGAACAGTCTCTCCATCCAGCTTGTAATCTAAGCAGAGTTATATACACTGTTACCTTACGAGACACTTTTGAACTGACCTGGATACTCAAGGAATGTAGAACATGGATATATATGTTTAAAGGCCCAGATTATAGACAGAAATGTATTGGCTTCCCAGGTTTTCTTTTCTATCACTCCTTTCCAACAAAACAGTACAGCATTAGCACACTTTAGTTGGCTGTCTATCCAGTGGTCAATGATGCATGCTCAGCTTTCTTGTAGTAAATCTGTATGGTGTAGCACCATTTTGACTTGAGCTCACCCTGGGTCACAGGTGCGATGCTTGTGAATTGTTTTAGCCCAAACTCTTCCTGCTGAGTTTATGGCATCATTTCAACTGGCTGTGGACGCGTCTCATTTCTGAAATTACAGAGGCAGCTAGGTCAAAGATCAGGGGAAAAGGTTAAAAGGTTTTAAGCAATGCAATGTTTACCACAAAAGGGCATGAAGAGACATTACCAGTAGTTTGACTTTCACAGTTTTTTTTTTATTATTAAATTATTATTTATTTTTTTATCAAAATGATTTATTTCATTTTGGAAAGAACATTAATTGTGACTGCCAGATTTCTGAGATTTGCTCTTTGTTTATATCTTATCAAATATATAAAAAAGCTGTCAAGCATGAAGAACTTATTTGGAACATCTGAGACTGAAACATTTTCTGCTTGGTTTTATGTTTAGAAGCTGATCTACCTTCTGTGCTTAGAAATGGTAGCATTTTGGTTGCTGAATATTTATTTTTATTTTTCTTAGTCACTGACATATGACTTACTTTCTTCCATATAACGCAAAAGGTGATCCTGTGCAGAATGTTAGCCTCAGTCACCATTCACCTTCCATACAATGAATGTGAAAGTTGACTGAGGCTAAAATTCTGTCTAACATCCTTTTGTGTCCCATGGAAGAAAGTCATATGGTTTGGAACAATATTAGGGTGTTTAAAAGTTGATTTCTTTTTTTTCAACTATCTCCTAAAAACCACCTTGTTTACTCATAATGTCTAATCAGTTTAAAAGAGATGCAAGAGAAAGGCATCTCACATAGCTTGATTTATTAATCTTTATCGTAGCTTGCCCTCTTCAAGTCTCTGGATTACAGAGAACAAGAGAGACTAACACTTTTATAGCATTCTCATTGTTATTGTTCAGAAAGTGTGGTGTTGCACTTATTAGCTGTAAAGCCACATCTGAAGGTATTCGTCTGTACCCGTGCCCCAGCATTTGTGAGGATTACATTCACAAACACAAGGTGCAAAAGCAGTTCACTGTGTGAGTTCTAGTTAAAGCTGGATTTGAACTAAGACAAAGTGGTTGTGGGAGGCAGGCAAGGCTCTTTCTAGTCTGACTTTATAATTCTTTAACCTCAGACCATTTTTTTTTTATTTCATCAAACACTAAGCCCTTTTATAGACTTTGGATCAAGCTTTAATCCTAACCATGTGCACTTATAATACCGGGAAGCCTCTACCGTATTTCTGCAATATTCATTAGTAGTGAGAGAATGTGAGATATGAGGTTATGGCCTTATAACTGAAATATTACCCAGAGGACCATTACATCATGCAACTCTTTGAATACGTCTTTTGAGTGTGAAGGGCTACTCTTTCAACATATACTGACTTAAAAGATGTATATGTGTGGAAGTTAATTTCAAACACAACTTACTTTGGCAAAGCTTGAGCATTGCGTTCCCTTGCGCCAGGCTGCAGAGGATATGTAAGTCAAGCTTCAACAGGAAATGGGAAGGATTTTGTTTCAATGTGGTCTCTCCACACTGACAGCCTATGGGGACTGATCAGGTTGTTAAAGCATAATTAGCAGTAAATCTCAATACAGTCTACTCCTTTTCCACAGGTCTTTGGAATTTGCTGCTAATTGGACCACATTCTTCTTATGATAGCACAGTGCCTGAAGTTCACTGGAGGGTCACTGATGTTGATAACATTTTTAGCTTGGTGTGTTTCCTCATCATTAACCCAGAATAAGAAAAAATTACCTGAAATTCCACTTAAGTCTTGACTGTGGCAGGACCACCATGGAGTTGACTCATGTAAAGGAAGGTTAAGGAAATGAAAAGATTAAGAGGTAATAGAGAGTTTATTCATAGATCAGAAAGATTAAGTCAAATCTAAGAATGTGGAATATGAATAAACCAATAGTTAAATGGTCAACAGTGTGGTCATATCAGAGTTTCCCCAAGTAAAAGTCATCATAAGATTCTTATGGCTATTACTGTAAAAAGAAAAAAAGAAAAACAAATGATCACTCTGTAAGACACATTATTTATTGCATTTCATGCATAGGTTTCACCAAAAACACCAAATGCATTTATCTATTTTACTTTTGGTGTTTCATGAATGAACTGTTTTCTCCAATCATGCAGTTAGCCAATGGAGATTATTTTACCTGCAGCCAATATGTCCATCTAGAATTGCCATAAGCTTATAAGAGAGGTACTCTGAGGAACAAAACCAAGGATAAAGTTACGTCTGGAGGGGCAGAGGGCAGTGAAGCTGCAATTTGTGACATTCTTGCCCCCTGGGAAAAGAATACTGCCATGAGTGCAGATTGGTTTGCATGGATATCAATGCTGTCTCTTGAACTTGACAGAGTTCTTGACAGAGAGACCTGTGTCATTATGGGTTTGCCCTGAGTCCATTGGTAGAGAAGACAGGCCAGATATTTATTACACCTTCTCATTTTTCTCCATTCCTTCATTTCTCTTTTGCTTCCCTGTACTACTTAGCAGTCTAATCTCTCTTTTATATATGTTTGGGACATGCCAGTGATACCACTTGCAACCAAAACCCTTCTTGGCCTCTCTCAGCCCTGCACATGGCCTGGGGAATTACTGTAGATGACTTTAGATTAGAAAGCTGTCTTAGCACTGCATAGTCCAATGCAAGTTTATATGAAGGTTTGCAATATCATAGACCACAACAGATGCAGTAGGTAGGGAGCAGTGTTTAAAACAACACTGTTTTAGGCTTTTCCAGGAAGTTCAACATCTCCATGTCACTATGGCACTAAAAAGAAGGCCTTATGTGAAGAAATCCAGAAAACAAATATTTACTGGCAATATGATGTAAACTTCTGTATCACTTCCATCCCATTGGACATTATTACACTCAGAAAGCTGATAGAAGTTCTATCTTTTTTCTTTATCCTCAGCCATAAAGACCAAGATCAAGGAGGTCAAACGGGAGAACACTGATCGCAAGGTGATCCTGCAGAAGAGGAAAAAGTCTGTAAAGCTGGGCTCTTTGAAGAAGAAAGACCTTAAGAATCTCACTCTGTATCTGAAGAATGGAGCCGACTGCCCATGTGCACAACTAGAAAATCTGGGAAACACATACCTTATCATGGGCCGCAAGGTGGACAAACAGTACCTTCTCACTGGCATTCACAAGTGGGACAAATCCAGCAAGGAGTTCAGAAAGACCATGAAAAAACTCAAAAGACACAAGTGTCCTGCCTACGAGAATGTCTTTAAATAAACATTCTCAGAGTTGCCACTTATTCTATGAACTTGCACATCCAGGCAACTCAAAATACTGCTCTATTTTCCATTGTTTATACAGTATACAATATGTACAGTATATATATATATATATATATATATATATATATATATATATATATATATATATATATATATATATATATATATCTTGTTATTCAAAGTGTCTTGGATCTGTGTTGTTTAAGACTGTTACTGAAGAGAGAACGAATGATACAGTACAATAGAGTGTTCCACCAAAACCAATTGATCACTTTTGATATCCAAATATGTAACTGTTCATGATATGTTGTGAAATTATCAGAATTCACCTGAAATGTATTGTTGATCTTTCTTTTTTATTAGGCCACAAACATATAACAATTCAGTATTTTCTCAAGATGTCCACAACTTATTGGTAAAATATTTGTACTCACTGTGAAAAGTGCATACCATGTAAAACATATATTGAATGTCGTTGGTTACTCGAATTACACCAAGTTTAATACACAATGGTATTCTATTTTTCTTCGAAACAATGCTGTGACTTAAACTGTGACCATAAACTAATCAAACAGTCATCAAACTTGTTTAGTTTATATGCAATTCATGGTTGACTCTAGTGAAGAGTAAGAAGTCTGCTTAGCAAGTACTGACTACATATGTTTGTATAACATGTATTACAATGTTAAAACCATGTTTATGACCAATTTAATTGTCCAGTCACAAATGATTGGGTTACTTATGGATTTTTCTTGATGGTAGAATAATGTATACATAGCCCTATACTTTATCTACTGTTAACATACTATATCTGATTAAGTAAAGTGATCATGAAAGAACACAGTTCCCAATTGCATATACTGTAGCATAACATCACCAAAAATAATAACAATTCTTATTGTTTGGTTTATTTGATTGGTCAGTAAATTTTCCATATAATCCCATAACTCGTTACTTTTACTGTTACAGTGCTGTTAATTTTGCTGGTGAAAGGTTAAAGGAAGTTTTAGTTCTTAATGTTTGCAAATCTATAGACATTTATCCCACAGCTATGTCTGAAACTTATGTCAGAAATCAGTTAGAAAATGCATAATGGGCACTGTGTAAGATGTCTTTTCATTTGCATTAAAATTGTCTTGTTTTGTTGTAGCACTATTAGTTTCATTGTATCTCAATACCATTTTTTTATGTTAGCAATCATTTTGTACATAAAATTCTAGCACAAATATAAAATAAAGACCAAAAAAAAATGTTATGTTTTCTGTAAACCGTTATTTTCTTAACTGTCTTAACAGAGAAAAAAATGCTAATGTCATTCAATTTTAGTAAACTAGTTATTACAAGATGTTGTCAGATAAAGTGTTTCTTAAAAATGTTTTGATGTGGTCATTTGCATTAATCATCCTTGAAAAAAAAAAAAAAAAACATTCTGGCCAATATCTCCAATGTATCATGACCAGCATTGTTATCCCATTTCAAAACACTTTTATTAATATTGTTACACACTTTGCACATTTCAACATTCATTATTTTTGAAACACGTTAACAAAATTAATAATAATAAAAAAATATGCAACTCCCCTACCTGAAATCCCACCCAAAAACCCTACCAGAAATCTAACAATTTTAAGGGTGATGGCAAAATGAATAGTCAATTACAAAGTTTGCATTCCAAGAAGGGTTGATACACTAAGCCATACCATTACCATTTTGCCCTTGGGCACATAAGTACAGCATAGTAAATGCATGATGGCCATGATAAATAAATTTTCACTATACTTTTTATAATGAATACTTTTTTAATGAATAGCAGTATTCATGCTTGTTGTCTCAGCATTACTCCTGTCTGGATTCTTGCTACCATCTTATATCAACACTGTGTACAACTTCTCCAATAAGCAGCAATTTTACTGCCATGTTGAAGATGATTTATGGGCCATGGTCTGAGTAGCCTGTGTAAAAAACAACAGCTCTGGAAACAATTGCACGGATGAGTACAATAGAATTTCAGAGTTAATCAAACTGTATGCATCCTTTAGCCATGACTGTCAGATATAATTGTTGTATCCATGCCCAGTTTTACCTTTGTGGTGTTTTGAGGTGAAGCTTGACTATAGACATGCTTTTCTTATTTATTTCAATATGGTTATGATAAGAAACACTAACTCTGATAAATCTCGAATTTTTCAGCTGTCAACTTGCTGTCACAGTGTTGGTCTTGGTTAAAGGCCATATACATTTTATCTTTATTCAACCAAAAGATAATGCGGTGTCAGTGCCGTTTTTTATCGCAATGAATGCTTTGATAAGTTGTATTGTTGATGATGTTTCTTCACCTCTGGCCATATGTGTGCTCTGCAGGATCACATGACAAAAGAAAAAAATTCCTTGTTTGTGGTCTATTGCTCTTGCCTTCTTAAAGACAACATTTTGTCACAGTGAGTCAAGTTTTCCAGTAACAATAAACCACATCAACTCACCAACAAAAGAGTTTCAATCAATCAAACTGGGCCTCGCAACTTTATAAACTTGCATTGATGTGATGTTAATGCAAGGTTATAATTTTTATTTTTTTTTTTAAATCAGAGCTATTTTAAAAATGCCTATATACTGTAAGTTTTTGTTAACACTGGTAAGGAATAAAACGTAAGTTGCTTTGTTGTGCATCTCAATAGAAACAAGCATGAAAGAATAAAAAATGCAGGAATAATACCAATACCAATCTTTGGACATATGGTTTTAGTAAATGACCTTGTATTACAAAATGTATTTCAGATGTGCTTTCATCCCATCACAGTTACTGTAGCTGTCTTCAAAAACCTAAAAAAAATAAAGGAAAAAAATCAGGATACAGTTTTGCCTTGCTAACAAAACAATCTATGATTAAAACTCTCCCTCTGTATTCAAAGGTCAGCCAACACCTCCTGCTTTTATTTTGTGCTTGTTGACATGCCATATTTGCATACTTCCAGTGGGGTTTATTAGAGTTTACAAGCATAAAATATCAGTGAAACAAGTTTGAATAATAATAATTTCTATGAAAATATGGATGACAATCAGGATTATGATCAAGTGAAAGATGCACAATCAACATAAAAGATTATTTATCATGTATAATATTTATTCTTAGCTAAAAGATTACTTCTGCCCATAGAATGTTCAATGTGTCAATGAATAACTAAGCTTAAAACCAGCCCAAAAGAGTGTTTTAAGATACCTAGATCATATTTTTTGGCCTACATGCCATCACAGGCTGACAAGAAAGATCTCTCTGCTGAATGAAATGATTACATTTTAAACAGAGACAATCACATACATTGGCAACCCCAACACATGCTTCAGTTGTAACAGGGAATGATTTTTGTTTATAAAGTCTTTATACAGAAGCCTCTGCATAGGAGTACATGTTCGTACTGAATTTAGCCATATTATAATTCATACCCAACATGCATTAGATGCATATATAAAGTAGATGTATTTCATTTGTGTTCATTATGTACATGAAAGTTGAAACACAAGCCTTCATCAGGACGAATTACACCCACAACAGATCATTAGTTTCTCTTTGACTTTAGGTTATCTGTCAATTGGATTTCATACAACAAATGTCATGATTACTGTTGTAACCTTCGTTCCCTTATGGAGGGAATGAGACATTGTGTCGAATATAGTGACACAAGGGGTCTTTCTTGAGAGCCTCGCGTACCTCTGAACTTGAGAAAAGGCCAATGAGAAATTGGCAGACAGAATTTGCATGTCCGGCCCCCGGACATACGGGTATAAAGGGAAGCAGGCGTGCATCTGTCAGTAAGGTTTTTGCACTAAGGAACTGAGAATAAGGTACGGCCATTTACAGTGGTAGGTCTAGATTCATGGCAAGGGGGACACAATGTCTTGTTCCCTTCATCAGAGAAAGGAGGTTACAACAGTAACCATGACGTTCCCCTTCTGTCACTCAATCGATATTGTGTCAAATGTTACATTACGTGAACTGCTGACACAGGTGCAAGCAGACTGCTGCGTGCTAGAAGCAACTGTATCGGCCGCATGTAACCCTCCCCAACGCCCCCATAAAAAGGTGTCATATACAGACATTAGGCTCCCAGCACCCCTAAGGGGGGAACAGGCGACATGACCATAATAAGAGAAAGCCAGCCAGTTGCGGTCCTTTCTCTCTCTATGTTTCTCGCATAGAGCTTAAAGCGGCTGGGGCTATCTTAACGCTATAAAATGCATTGGGGAAGGTGATCTTTCCCAATCCTATTCTTTCTGGGTGAAAAGACCCTGTGGAGACCACATCCTGCCCAGACTAGGGAGAGGTGATATGTGGCCAATACACCACATGGGTTGTCAAGCCACACATGGGAGTGGCACGGTGGTAGGACCTATCTGATGAGGGAGGAGCTCTACAAACACAGCAACCGGGGCCAGAGAGACTGCCTAAGGGAGACAGGGGGACTGTACCGCAGAAAATACATCACAGGGAGTTGCCTGAAGAGGGAATTAAGCCTGTGGAGCACTACCACAGTACAGAGCTCTTGCGGCTCGTAGTGGGTCTGGTTGCAAATTCCTCTGCTGAATTCGCAGGCCAGAAGGCTAGGGAGGAAGAACATCCAGGAAGCAAGAGCTTAGTGGCTAACCTGGGAGAGAAAGAGCACTGGATCAGCTTAGTGAAGGGCACTAGGTGCAAGCGGAACACCAGGTTGGCTGTTCCGTATTACAGAGTTCTACCGGCTCGGACCTGACAAAACACGGGACGAGACCGACTCAACCCTCAGATTGTAGAATCTCGCAAAGGTGTTGGATGTTGCCCAGCCCGCTGCTCTGCAGATGTCAGCTAGGGAGGTGCCATTGGCCAGTGCCCACGAGGATGCCACACTTCTCGTCGAGTGTGCTCGAACCCACAAGGGGGCGGGCACAGCCTGGGTCTGGTAGGCCAGAGAGATAGCATCAACGACCCAGTGAGCTAACCTCTGTTTGGAGATGCTGTTCTCTTTTCGAGTCTGCCAAAGCAGACAAAGAGCTGCTCAGAAAATCTAAAGCTCTGCGTGCGGTCCAAATAGATACCTAAAGCATGAAAAGGATGGGTCTGCCTCCTCCCAGGGCAGTGCTTGCAGATTCACAACCTGATCCCTGATGGGGGTCTTAGGAACCTTGGGCACATAGCCCAGTCGCGGTCTTAGGATGATGTGAGTATCTGCCGGATGGAACTCCAGGCTAGTGTCGCTGACAGAGAACGCTTGCAGGTCCCTAACCCTCTTGATGGAAGCAAGCGCTTTCAGGAGGGCCATCTTCAAGGAGAGGGCCTTGAGCTCAACTGAGTCAAGCGGCTCGAAGGGGGGTCTCTGAAGGCCCGAAAGGACCACTGAGAGATCCTAAGAGGGGAACAGGCTTGGCCAGGGAGTATTCAGCCTCCGGTCACCTCTAAGGAACCTGATAATAAAGTTGTACATACCCAAGGAATTTCCATCATCTGTGTCGTGGTGAGCCGCGACAGCGGCAACATACACCATCAAGGTGGAGAGGGACAGCCTCCCCTACAACCTCTCTTGCAGAAATGAAAGCACTGACCGAACTGCACATCTCTGCGGGTCTTCAGACCGGGAAGAACACCAATTTTCAAACAAGGAGATCTACCTGATCTACCAAATCAGCTGGACCCCCTGCCACCAGTCTCCACTATCCACTGAGCGAAACCTGCCGCTTTCGTGTTGAGTTTGCCCGGGATATGAGTGTCGTGCAGCAACCTGAGTCACTGCTGGCTCCAAAGGAGGAGATGGTGGGCGAGTTGTGACATATGATGAGAGCGCACTCCGCCATGGCGATTTATGTATGCTACCATCGCAGTGCTCTCTGAACGGATCAAGACATGCGTGCCCCGAATCAGCGGGTGAAACCTCCGCTGGGCAAGGAATACAGCCAGCAACTCCAGGAAGTTGATGTGCCAACAAGGCCATGCACTCGGTGCCCCAACCCTATTGAGAGGCATCTGCGGTGACCACTACATGTCTGCAGAAAACAGAGGTTGAAAGTCTGATGGCTGGAAGGGGTGATTAACACACGGTATGTGCAGTGGCACCATGCCCATCTTGGAACTCGAGTCTGAAGCCAGTGCTGAAGCAGTCTCATATTCATGAACCTGAGCAGCGCGACCGTGGCTGAGGATGCCATATGCCCCAGGAGCCTCTGGAACTGTTTTAGAGGGACCACTGTGCCGGGCTTGAAGAGAGTGAGGCACCTGAGCACCAACTGCGCACACTTCAGTGAGGCGTGCTGTCATTGAGACTGAGTCTAACTCCATGCCGAGAAAAGAGATGCTCTGAACCGGGGCAAGCTTGCTCTTTTCACAGTTGACTTGAAGCCCTAGACGGCTGAGGTGCCTGAGCACCTGGTCACTGTGAGCACATAGTAACTCTTGAGAGTGAGCTAGAATGAGCCACTCGTCGAGGTAGTTGAGTATGCAGATGCCCACTGACAGGGACAGGCCGAAGGGGAGGACCTTGTACTGATACGCCTGGCCATCGAACGCGAATCGTAGGGAAGGGTCGGTGTCGAGGCAAGATTGAGATGTGGGAGTACATCGAGGTGGAGCGAATACCGCTGAACCGAGGTGGGGGCCTGGCAACTTGAGTGGTTGGTGGGGATTTACCTGGCGAAACCGAGTCCGCTGCCATCCCCAAATCAACTCCATCGCCAGCTGGGTCGTCCTCAATCCCGTAGTAAGAAGGAGCGATGCAGGTAGCGGCTGAAGTGGCATTCACTTTAAGAAATGAAAGCCACAACTGCAAGGATGCCATGGTCATGTTCTAGCAGTGAGTACATAAACTATCCACAAATGCTGCCTCAGTGTGATCGCTACCCAGGCACACGAGGCAGCGTCTATGACTGTCAGTCTTGGAGAGATCCAGGAACTACACAGAGGCGGAAAGGCATCTTTAAAAAGATGCGTCCTGAAAAGGACGTTCAACGCCTGCTGTGTATTGCTCTTTTGTGAATTAAAATGTAACTCTTTAAGAGAAATATGCTGTTTTAGGAGAGAACACTCTTTCAGACAGAAGTGCTGTCGAAGCGCCCAGGGGCATGGACTGCACAGCGTGCAGAGAGGGAGAAAGCCGCTGGTAATGCGCCGTAGATCCAACAGCAGTGCTTTGCCAACAGAGGTGAGTTGTACAGTAGTGAACTTCAGCTTGCTCCTGCACAATCGCTCGGCTCCAAAGAAAAAATCTGACTGACAGACGCACGCCCGCTTCCCTTTATACCCGTATGTCCGGGGGCAGGACATACAAATTATGTCTGCCAATTTCTCATTGCCCTTTTCTCGAGTTCAGAGGTACACGAGGCTCTCAAGAAAGACCCCTTCTGTCACTACATTCGACACAACATCGAGTGAGTGACTGAAGGGGAACATACATCCATTTACAACACCAAAATGATGACCTTTACTTCAAAGGGATAGAGGTGCTTTTGTGCGATATTTTGAGGACAGCCTATGCTCTGCAGTTGATTGTTTAGATTCCTTGAACATATCATGTTATGGTCACCCTTTGTACAATGTTTGCATCTCCCATCCATATCCATCCTCATTTTGTCTCTGACTCCTTTCTTATTTTCAAAGGAATTTGCCTCATATCATCCAGGGATATATAACAGACATCCTCTCGACTAAATTAATGTTAAGAAACCTCTGCAGTTAAATAAAAATAAATAAATTTAAAGACATAATTTAAACTTGTAAGTGCTACTTATCTCCATGCACTGCCCAGTTAAGGTAAACCTAACATAGCAGTGTTCTAGGTCTATGTGGGAGGTCTGATCTTTCTAGCAAATGTGATATTTGATAAGTGGACACTGGACTGACCTGGTTAAATTCCATTAGATATGAAGATATTGGTCATGACTGAGTGAAAGCACTGGCTGGCCTTTTGTATGATCATTATTTTCAGATATTTTCTACAGATTTAGTTGAGATTGTATTCCCCCATGTATCATGCCATTCAAATTATGTTGAGAGTATTTTGAATCTATTATTGCTAAAGTTTAGCAATAATAGTTTGGTGGTTATCCATTTGAAGCAAAAGCAAACAACCCATGCAAGTGACATTTGATGATGTCAGCATAATAATCTTGATAATGGTTCCATTTGAGTGACGTAGCGAAAATTTTTAGCAAAGTTCTGACATGAATAAATATTGATGTATCCTACTTAAATATTTGTAGCATAGCTGTTATCACAAGTATCAGTTTGCAAAAACTACTTCACACAGAATCACTTGTGTTCAAGGTAAATGAAAGCTACCTAAATTCATTGTTGTTTGACATAATTTAGAAAAAGTCTATGATAGGATGAGAACATATTTCATGTCAGCAACTTTAAATTGAGATGAGGCTTAGTGGTCAGAGTGCAACAAATAAACACCACATATCAGAATGAAAATAAGCTTTGATTCTGTGAATTATTATATTTTTTTTTCAGCACGCTTTTTGTTTTGTAGAAAAGTAACAACATTTGATATCACTAAAAATGACTGTAATTCCCCACTTCTTAATCTTTGCTGGTGTAGGCCAAATAATGGAAACATTACAAAAAATTAAAGTTTAAAAAATGTATTAAAAAATATAAATAAAAAGGTAACCCACCACACTCTCATGTTACAACTTTCAAGTCCCTTCAGAACAAATACAAGATGCGTTTGATGCTCAACAGTTTAGGTACTATTTTAATAGTTTATTATGTTCCACTATTTTTGTTACAACTCTCATCTTGCATCTGATCTGAAGGGATTTGATTTGAAAGGACAAGAGCAATAAGAGACTAAAGGTTTTCATTGAGAGGTGTAACAAATATAGTGGAACATACAGTATATATATATATATATATATATATATAAGTAACCCTCCCAACCCTATATAGGGTTGGGAGGGTTACTTTTTAAATGTATTTCACTACAGATTACAGAATTCATGATGTAATATGTCATTTGTAACATATATCGTTTGATTACTCAAGGTCAATAATGTATTCTAAATTATTTGGATTACTTCTTCAGCACTGGTAGATTTTTTCACTTGTTTGGACACTAAAAAGACAAAATATACATGTTAATAATACACTCGCTGAAAAACCTAAATATTTTATGCAGTGTTGTTTCTAAAACAAGATAAATCTAACTGATCTTGTTTTAATGATTTTTAGATATTTTTACAGGAAAATAATAAAAAAAACATTATCAAGAATACAATTTTTGCCCTAATATCAAAGGTCTTACTAGAAAAAAGAAATTGTGAACCAACTTGAATTTTCTTGATAAAAAATATGTTTGTGCCTGGTAGCATGTGTAACATGGTAACATCTTTTTTTTTCTGATGTAAAATGGCTAGAAATAGCATTTTAGCTTAGCATAAAGCTGACAATTTACACAAGGTATATTTCTATTTCTTGTGCTCCAATCTTACTTCAAACTTACTTCTCTGTCTGCTCGTATGAATGTACCACATCATAAGAAAGTGTTTCACCGCTGTTTAAATATACTTTGGATCACATATTTTTTATGTATAAATCTTTCCATCTGAAAGGACTTAATATTAAATGAAACAAATGACAATAAAATGTAAAGTAATCTCTTCAGTAATCAAAATACTTTTTGAATGTAATTGTATTCTAAAAAACTATTATTTAAATTGTATCTGTAATGGAATACAGTTACTTATATTTTGTATTTTAAATATGTTTACATGTATTTTGTTACTCCCCAAATTACATTTATTGTTTTTTATTATGTTCCACAATATTTGTTACAGCTCTCATATGAAAGCCTCTAGTCTCTTTTTGCTGGAAAAAAGGGTGCAATTTGGCAAGGCTACAGGTATTTAACAGGTTTCTGTGTATTGACGTAGAGTGTGCAAAGAAAAAAAAAATTCACTGCAGTGGTTTCAGCTGAGGGGTCAGTGTTCTATGTTGCTATTGTTGGATTCCTTTGGGTATAGAAAGACCCTATGGGGAACATGAATGTAAAAGTAATTTACTGCCTGCAATGCTCGCCTTTAAGCCTCCCAAAACACAGACAGAGAAAGAAGGTTAAGGGTTGAATTTTCTTGAATTGAACTCTTGCAAAGTGTTAAGTGACCAGGGAAATTAAAATGGTAGCATTACTGCAGACCTAAATGTACAGGCTGAACAACTTTTTTATTGAAACATGTTGCATTATGTTTAAGAGGCTTAAAGGGAAGCAGTAATTGAATATTACACACACATATTTTATGGCTAACAGAACAAAACATAATCATACATAACCAGCTTTTTTGAGATGAGTTTTGTCCCTGTCACAAGTTTGCAAGCTGTCTTGAACCCTTCACACACCAAGGAGAGGGGTTGCTGGCTCGAGAGAGAGAGAGAGAGAGAGAGAGAGAGAGAGAGAGAGGGGAGCAGAAACGGAGAAGGGATGGGGGGTGTGGGAGGACAGAGTTTTCCAGTTAAGCAGCTCAGACAGCTATTGTTGGTGCACCTGGCCTCAAGACTCATTTCTAATTTATAAAGTGCCTCCCAGATCTGCCAAGGGGAGCTTACTCTTGAGGCACCTCAGACCACTATTGTTTATTATTCTCCACCAGCTCCCACTTTGAAAAGTCTGCTGTTCGTTCAACAGAAACACACTTGTGGCTTAATGTTTCATTTTAGTGCAGACCTTCGAGGTGAGTCATTGTTAGAATGCGTTTTATACTAAGCATATACAGTATGCACATTTATTCGTATTGTAAACATACTTAAGCACATTCTGACTCAAATTCACACACACAGAGCCATACATGTACATGTTCTACAAACTGCCCATTCCATCATTCAACCATCATTTGTGTGTGTGTGTGTGTGTGTGTGTGTGTGTGTGTGTGTGTGTGTGTGTGTGTGTGTGTGTGTGTATTACCAGTAAAGGAATTATCATGAATCACTATTTTAATGCTCAGGTTACTTATTTTAATTTGTGCAAAAATAGGCTGACAGATTCTGGCCTGTGAAAGACCCCTGATATGTTTGTGGTAGATAAGAGTATCTTTAGACATGTAAATAAATTATGTACAGATTAAATTTTGCTATTATTTATGGGAAATATCTGTTTTACCAGTATGAATAAAAAGTAAAAAGTCTATTTACCACTATATATCAATGCATTATATCCATTAAGTTTCAAACTCTCTCTCAGATGTTCATATCTTAGTGGAATGCTGTGCTTTATGAATTTGGTTCTTTTTCTTCCTTTCTTTTAAATTTTTTCCTGTGTATGTGCAAAGTTCCAGCAGCATAAAAAAATATGTAATAAAACAGGCTTTCTGAAACACGTCTTGCGTGAAGCATCCCAAAAACTTCTCATTAAAGAATGGACTGAGATTACATTCAAGCTAATGAACTGCAAGTAAAGTCATACCTGTGTTGTTCTGCTGGACAATGATTCTTTGTCCTCAACTTGGAGATGGAAAACTATCATCTTTCTAAGTGCCTATGGCTGTTCAGACAAGAGAGAAAGAGTGAGGAAAGATACCCATACACAAGACTTTTTTTCTTCTTCTAAATTTTACAGAACATTAGGTTACATTGGAGAATTAAAGTTTCCCTTTAGTGTGCCAGAGACTCAACAGTTGTGTCTGACTCAGGACTCCCTCTGTTGGAGAAAAGTGGATACTGACATGGACGTGCTTGAAGCTGGTTCTAAGGCATTTACATTTAGAATTATTCATTTGGCAGAGGCTTTTATCCAAAGTGACTTACAAAAGAGGAAAACAGAAGCAAATCATCTTAAGGAGACAATAGTATGAAAAGTGCCATACTACAAAGTTTCACGAGCATCAGAATAGTATTCAAAACAGATTAAAGTGCAACAATAATTATTTTATATAATAATTTGATTTAAGCGCTCATGGAAAAGATGTGTTTTAAGTAATTTTTTGAAGACAGAGAGTGAGTCAGCTTCATGGATGGAGTCGGGAAGGTCCTTCCAACAATGTGTTATGATGAAACTGAAAGTCTAGGAAAGTGTTTTGGTACCTCTGTGTTGGTACGACAAGGCGACGCTCCTTAGCTGACCGCAGGCTTCTGTTGGGCGTGTAGTTCTGCAGAATTTTTTTTAGGAGACCTATCTTCCTGGAAATGCATGAGAAGCTAACAAGATCACGGCACCTTTTACTGCCCTGTTCCGATCTTTTGGCTCCCCCACCCTCACTACCTTCGATGGAGGGGGCGGCCAATGGCCACTATGCGATGCCTCCAGTGGATAAGGTGCTCGTGGTGCACCTATGCCCGCAGAGCACCGCCTCCTGGTGCGGGCACCCGAAGCTCCCGTCTAGCACCTGTAGGATTACATCGTCCCTGGCGGCCAAAGATTAAGGTTCCACTGGACAAGCTGCATCCACCAAGTCAAGAAAGCTGAAAGAGGATTGATGCAGGAACTGCGCTCGGTGACCGACCTCACCCTCGGGGCAACGAAGGTCACTGCGCGGTCTCTCGGTCGGGCAATGTCCACCTGCGGTGGCTACACCGGCATCGAGCCGCCCACAGAAAGCAGACACCACCCGTGTCACAGCCGGCCACCACAAAGAAGGCTTTGACGCGCCCCAGAGACGGGTGACCCAGGGACCAGGAGATCCGCTGTTCCAGAGCTGGTGAACAGACCACTCCATTCCCAAGTCGATAAGAGCCCCCCCCCGCCAGAGTGCCCAGCTGTGGCACAAACATACCTACACCCGGATGGTTTTGACGGACTGTGGGGACGATGTACCTCCTCCCCCCTCCTCGACCGATCCTCTGGTGGGTATCAGGAGCCAGGTGCTTCGATGTCCCTCAACTCAGCATGGCCACAGGGCTCAAGCCCCTTCAATGTGGGGCCTCTGGCTCCGCCCCGCCATGAGGCCCCACCCGCCAGTACGTCCGACGAGATTGTCCCCCTCGCCCAGAGCTTGGACGCTTGGTTTGAGTTCTCCAACCCATCGCGATGGCTGGTCCTGACCGTCTGACTTGGCTATGCAATTCAGTTTGCCAGGCACCTGACTAGGTTCAGCGGCATCAACTTCACTTTGGTGAAGGGCGAGAACCCCGCTACCTTGCGGAAATTGCTACCCTCCTACAGAAGGGCGCAATAGAGCCTGCCCCTCCGGCCGAGATGAAGAAAGGGTTTTACAGCCCCTACTTCATTGTACCGAAGGAAAGCGGTGGGTTGCGGCCAATCTCGAACGGTAGACCTGAAGGACACGTACTTCTACGTCTCGATTCCACCACGACGCAGACCCTTCCTGCTGCTTGCGCTCGAGGGTCAGGTGTACCAGTACAAGGTCCTCCAGCCGGCTAGGGCTTCGGGTCAAGGAGGAAAAGAGCAAGCCCCTCCCGGTTCGGAGCATCTCTTTTCCCAGTTTGGAGTTGGACTCAGTCTCGATGAGGGTGCGCCTCATGAACTGGCGTGCACAGTTGGTTCTGACCTATTTGAAGGTGTTCAGACAGAAAACAGAAAACTTGAAACCGTTTCAGAGGCTCCTGGGCATATGGCATCCTCAGCGGTGGCCACACTGCTCGGGTTGATGCATATGAGACCGCTTCAGCACTGGCTCCAGACTCGAGTCCCGAGATGGGCATGGCACCATGGGACACATTCAGTGGCCATCAAGCCGGGCCGCGGCCACGTTGGCACATTAACTACCTCGAGTAGTTGACAATACTGCTCACCCTACGAAGGTTCCGCACATTAATCCAGGGCAAGCACGTGTTGGTTCGGACAGACAACAAGGCAACTTTGACATATATCGACTGTCAATACGGTTTACGCTCACATTGTATGTCACAACTCGTCTCCTCCTCTGGAGTCAGCAGCACCTCTAGTTGCTGCGAGCCTCTCACATCCCAGGCGACCTCAACACCGCAGCGGACGTGCTGCCATGATATGTTACCCACAGGGGAGAGTGGAGACTCCACCCGTAGGTGGTCCAGCTGATTTTGAGTCGATGTGGGCAGGTGCAAGTAGACTTTTTTGCTTTCCCAGAATCCTAACACTGCCCTCTTTGGTATGCCCTGACCGAGGCACCCCTCGGTATAGACACGCTGGCACACAGCTGGCCCCCTGCACTACGCAAATATGCGTTTTCCCCAGTGAGCCTACTTGCACAGACACTGTGCAAGGTCAGGGAGAACGAGGAGCAGGCCGTCCTATTAGCAACCAACTGGCCCACTCAGACTTGGTTTTTGGACCTCACGCTCCTCACGTCAGCCCCCCCGGTGAATTCCCCTGAGAAAGGAACATCTTCCTTAGGGACGGGGCACCATCTAACACCCATGACCTCTGGAATCTCCATGTCTGGCCCCTGGACGGGATGCTTTGCTTTGGTGGACAGCAGAAATGAAGCGCTGTCTCCAAGCAGAGGATCGCACACTGGATTGTTGATGTGGTATACCACGCCCAGCACGAGGTAACCCCATGCAACGTATATCTTCTGCTAAATCAGTTGAAAACGTTCAATCTTTTCAGGGAGAAAAATGAAAAAAAGAGGGAAACGGCACGACTGCGCTAGCCTGCCATTATTCTTTCTTTGGGCAGTCGACTTGTCCCCAAAGGGTCGTTCAACGCTCATAATAGCATTGGGGGAGGTTATGCGGGGGAGGTTATGCATCGGCCTGGTGCGCATGCTACGAGGCACACAGTAGTCTGCCCGTTTCGCACCGCCAGTTCACGTAACACAGTCCAGCTAGTTATGCCGTTTTTGTAGGTGACCCCTAGTGTCACTTCATCGACACAAAGTCTAGTGAGTGACAGATAGGGAATGTCCTCGTTACTTCTGTAACCTCCGTTCCCTGATGGAGGGATTGAGACTTTGTGTCCCTCCTGCCACAACGCTGGACTACCTGCTGAAATGGCCGGGACCTTCTCTCTCGGCGTCTCAGCTCAAAACCTGAATGAGCGGTTTGCACGCCAGCTCCTTTATACCCGAATGTGCAGGTGAGTGGCATGCAAATACCACTCGCCAATTCCCATTGGCCTTTTATCAAAGATCAGAAGGTGTCTCGGGCTCCCAAGTGTGAACCCTAGTGTCACTTCATCGGCACAACGTCTCGTTCCCTCCATCAGGGAACAGAGGTTACGGAAGTAACCAGGAGATTTTCTAATAAACATTTTGTGTAGCTTGCCCAACATTGGATAGATCCTAATCCCAAATGCAAAAGTTTGGTGTTCCTCAGATGCTCCATTCACAAGGCCATCCGTAACATCATTATTTTTCATTGGCATACAAATGCATTTACTCTATTTTATGGTTTATTGTTGTAAATTTTAGATTGGACAGAAAATACAGCTTTACAGTAAACAGGATTAAATCAAACTTTAATTGTTAGCTTTTTCATTAATTTTAACTTGGGAAAAGAAAAATAGCTTGTCTGGCTAGACAGGCAAAATTGCCAAGGAGATGAGACTTTATCTATCTCTGTCTGGGAGGAAGGGGGGGGGGGTTCTCCAAGAAGAGGGATTCCAAGACTCACAGCACAGTCACTGGCTCTTCTCCATCCCTCTGGGCAAGGCTGGCTCCCATCATGCACTTCTGTGCCAGCCCATCATTGGCTCTGGCTGCCTTCTCTAAGTGAAGGCACCACACATTCCCAAAATGCCTCACTCTGTTTTCCACCTCATTTATCCCACAGATCTTATATTTAAATGGAATCAGACTGGAGAGATGTTTTAGGAAAGGGAGAGCTTTGGAATTAAAGAGGATGCAATGAAGTGTAAAGAGGGAAACCCTTAACCCTCTGCTGTCATAATCCACACTAAGTACTTTATTCATTACAGTTTTCCATCTCTTTTTGGAAGCACGCATTGTGTCACCAAATATCCTAATCTGTGTCTGTGTCTATTTATCATCTGCAAATAAGTGACTGTGTTTACATAGTATGTTCTTACTGTATTTTAAACATGGATGTATCAATATATTTAAGAATCCATTTTTTACAAATGTTTCATATGTTTTTTTTTTTTTTTTTTTGGATGAATGTGAGCGCTACACTGTGCTCACCTTCAAGCAAAATGTGATTTCTGTAGACCACCACACGAGGGAGACACACTCGTTTGAAAGAGCCCACTGATAGAGCAAACACCCTGCATCTTTTAAATATCAAGCATTAAATGGGAAAATACGATATGAACTGACAGATTCCAAGGCACATTATGTAATAGAAGCATTACATTGATTATTTGTAAATTGTACATGATCAGTTTACACAGATTATATCTCTAAAATAAACTGCACACCCCCATGTGTCTATTTGATGGATGCTCTCAGGCACATTGATCTGTGGGTGTTTGTGGGCAGATATTATGAATAGTCCTGGTCCACTGTGCCCACAGTGTTCTCAAATCATCCATGTTCTTTTTAAGGTGTTAGAGACAATGATGCTGTATACTACTATAAGAAAAGATGTACAATTCATGTGCACCTATACCTCTGTTCATACTAACTCACTGTATTTAAACAGATAGTTCACTCAAAAAATATAATTCCCTCATATTTACTCAACCTCATGCCATCCCAAATTTTATGGATTTCTTTTTCACCTAAAAAAAAAAAACAAAAAATGAAAAAGAATATTTCTAAATGTCACAATGCAAGTGTGTGGTATAAAATTTGTAATTTGTAGCTCAAAAAGGTACATAAAGCCAGCATAAAGGTAATCAATTCAATTTCAGTGTTAAATCTTTATCTTCTGAAGTGATAAGATAGGTGTGGATGAGAAAAATATATATAAATTACCATCACTGCCCAATATGTGGCGATATGTATGAAGAATGTGAATATGCCAAAAAACAAAAAAAGAATGTGAAATTAAAGTAAAAATGTGATCGGTAGTAATAAAGGACTTATATTGATCTGTTCTATCTGATCACCCACACTTATCATATCACTTCTGAAGACATGGACTTAACCACTGGAGTATGAATTACTTCTATGCTGCATTCATGTGCTTACAAATTTTGGTCACCATTCACTTGCATTGTGAGGACCTGGCTCAGATATTCTTCTAAAACTCTTAATTTGTGTTCAGCAGAAGAAATAAAGTCACACACATCTGGTATGGCATGAGGGTGAGTAAATGATGAGATAATTTACATTTTGGATGAACTATCCCTTTAACAAGGGGAAACGTTTAGACTTCGGTCTACAGTATTTAGGCTTACCGTATGTTGCTTTTGGGAAATGCAGCCCATATGACATTGTCAGGTACCGGTAGATTGTGCCACACATGGCAGTGACTGAGGAATTTTGCTCCCAATTCAAACACAGGTATTATCTAGCCTTTTTTGGTGTAGCAATTATAAAAGAAGACCTATGTGACATTGTCAGACAGAAAAAGTGAGGAACAAGCAGGAAAAACCCTCAAAACCTCTTGATTTTGTTGTTTTAAAAGGGCAGCATAGACTCCCCCTCAATAAATATTATCTTAAACTAGTGCTTCAACTAAACCAGAGTGAGAGAACAAAACAAGATGTCTAAAAGTGTTTACTCTGAAGTCAGCACATAGATAAACAATGGAATACTGTTCTATTTTACTAAATATATCTACAAAGGAATTTGTATTAAAATAGCCGAGAACACACACACAGAACACTATGGGCTGTTCTTGCCCTTTACAACCCTCAGAATCACCAGTGGTGGCACACACAACTTGCAGCTGTGTGACCTCAATTTCATATAGGCCTGATTCTACTGCAATACTGGTGCACACTTGGAATGGTGTTAGAGAGAGAAAAAGCACATCTCCTCACATAATTTCCTTGGGCATAGTAATTCACCCTTACCACTTATCAAACTTTAAAAATGGCTGTTTATAAGTGACTGACCGCCCACCAGAATAAACCATGCACTGATAAGATTTTCTACCTTTAAATTGAAAATGTAATTCTGAGAAGTTTGTACGTGTTCAGGGCTCTAGGTTGAGGTTGCCTTCATGTGCTAATCTATGACTTGCTTCCCTTATCCAGGTAAAAACTATTCAAGAGGAAATTGCTAAACTTGTTTCATATTATCACAAAACCACTTAGACCACTTAGACATCTAGACCAGTGGTTTTCAGCTAGTTTTGTTTCATGACACAGATATTACGTTGGACATCAAGTGGCGACCCAGCAAGGCACCAAACATAACCCATTTTTAATGTAGTCTGGTTTGTATTTTCTTTAATCCTGCACATTTTTGTTCTTGTTTTGAAGATGAGGTTATGTCATGCAACCTGTCCGTGCTGGCATCAACCTAATTTGAATGGCTTTGACCAAGTGACATCAAGTTTGATTGATGTAAATAACAAAAGGTATGGGAAGTGTTCTCTCCTCCAGTTCATATGCACAATCATATGGTTAGTTGCATTTTATAATTTACATTTAGATTCGTTTTTTTCCTGCTGTCCATGATCCAATCAGAACCGACCTCCAAGTTGCAACCCATTTTTGTGTTGCGACCCACCAGTTGAGGAGAACCACTGGTCTAAACTCTTCCAAGTAAACCAAACATGACATTAATTATAATATTTTAGCTTGAGGTCATATTGTAAAACTCACCAGTTTCTCTGCTATAATTAATTGTTATAAAAATTCTACACTTTTTGACATTCACCAAAACGTGTGTTGGAGTAAAAACATAGAAGCCAATAAACTCCTTAGTAGTGGGAGTAAAAATAAATAAATAAAAATCAGATCCAATGTCTACCTGAAAATGTCTGTTTTCAAATTCTGTGCAAAATGACATCATTTGTTGACTATGTCTCAATTGTTATGCGTTTATGTGCATTGTGTACTGGAGCAGTCTACTGAATCCTTCTTGACAAGCTTAGTTGCAAAGCATGAAGGATAAAAATGGGATAAAATCCATGTTACAATTGCAGCAGTCTCACATTGCAAGTCCATCTTTAACTATAGAAAATTTCCCTAGAGAATGGATGGCCTATCATCCCCCATCTCTCCTCTTTTTTTATTTTATTTTCTCTGTGTTTGTGTTGGAGGACTGGAGTTGCCTAAGGAAGAAGCTATGACATCACTGTTGGTGACCTTGGTCCCCTGCCAGCCACAGCTGTATGGAAACTGGTATGTGTGCACCTGTCAGAATGTGTGCTTATGTGTGAGTGCATGCATGTGAAAGTGTGTGTGCGTGCATGTGTAAAAATGTGTGTGTGCTCAGGCAGATAGCTGTGCAGTGGCTGTGAAGCAGAACATAATCTTAACTTTTAAGATGCATATGCCTAAAGCTTGAATGGAGGTATAAACCTGGTCCGCACGTGTTTTCTTCTCTTTTTTGTCTTCTCTAGACAACAACATTGTCTAGGGATCATATGAAACATGTACCATAAGAAAAACTCTAAGAAAAACTGATATAGCACACAAATGCATTTAAAGTGTACAGAACTGTATGAAACTCCTATCTCAATGCATTACATATGATTTCCATGTTAAATTTCATTACAAAGAAACGTCAATAATGTCTCTTAATTCTCAAAGCCTTCTTCTTTAAAAGATGTTTAAAAGTTTTAACTGCTCAACACTTAACCTAATGCTAGATAAAAAAAAAATAATAATAAAAAAACCTTTACAATTTCCTCTATGTACAGCACCAGAAAAAGGCCAAGAAAAAAAAAAAAAAACAAGCAAACAAAACTGTGTTACCTGCCTTTAATTGACTACCTATTGCAGTTATATTTACAAAAGACATCTATTTTAGTTTAAGTTATGAGCCACATTATGCCACATTCTCTCTTTTCAGGTGGCACTACCACTCCGTTTTAATATAACTTTTAATTTCCTTAACCATTTTACCCTTCTCACACCACATTGCAGTTCCAATCTACCATGACTGCTTTGATTGTTTTTGTGATTTATTATATGAAATGGTGAGGCCATTGAACAGGGAAAGTAACACAGTAACCAGCAGCTTCTACATTTGAATTCTATGTACCTATTTACCCAGAATTCTTGTAAAGAATTTAAATGAGCTGATGGGAATTTGAATGCAGCCAGTTACACGCCTAAGAATGGAACAAGAATAGAAGAATAGAATATACAATCCACAGGAGATTTTCCTTCCAGGCATTCCCCAGAATCTCTGAATAGTTTGCTGTGTGAATGATAAATAGACTGAGAACTCATAATTTTTACTGCAGTATGAGCAGGTTTTTTCAAACAAAATCTTTTGTTATTATTATATTTAAAATGATGGGTGGTTGCTTCTGGTGTCTGTTAAACTGAAAATTAACAAACGAAAAAAATTGCTTTTAATGTAGATGCATAAGAAAACTCTTATTTTATTAAAGCTTTATCTCCAGCATGAACTCTTCTAGTAGACAAAAAATAAATAAAAACTCCACATAATTTAAATTAAATAAGGGAGTAGTTTCAGCTAGCTGTGTACCAAACTGTTGATAAATTGCAAGTTAAAACTTAGTTAATACCAAAATGTAAATTCTGTCATCATCTACTCACCCAAATGTGTTTCGACTTCGCAAACTTTCTGTCCGCCAAAAAGAACTGATTATTTAAATGAACAAAAAGCGGAATACAGTTTTGCTCAAGGATATTTCAAGTGCCTCAAACAAAAACCTTTCAAAGATTCAGTGTCATGAACTCTGTAAGTATTGGCAAATCTAGCAACTAGTTACATTTAAGTGCTCATTGTTGCAAATGGGTAGTTTGTAAATACATTGAATAAAAAGCTATGTATCAGATTTGAGCTTGGAATTTAGCAAAAAACTTTTTTCCTGTGCAATATGCAGTCAACAAAAGCAGAGATTAGGAAGCCTCTCTCATGCATCAGTCACAAAATTGCAAAAAACAACCAACCGAGGACTTCCCTTTGTTATTGACAAATACACATTCCCTGAGGGAGAGGAAGATAAATGTCCATTGGTGCAAACGGCAATGTGCTCTTAATCTGTCAATGAATTTATCCTCAGGACACCTGTGTCCTTCACATTCACACTGTCTCTGATAGTGCTCTGGTCCTTCTCTTCATTTATTCTGTCACAAAGTGGTACACCTCAGAAATTTAAAACACACTCAATAAATAAAATGCTGATCTTGATTCTGTCAAGAATAGTGGTTCCACATGTTTGAAATTAGTTTCCTTAGAGCCACACTATGTAACTTTTTTTTAAAAAACAATAAAATGTTATTAATGAGAGAGTGCAACAAAAATCCATCTTCCAAACATGTCTTTACTTTATCCAAATATACTTTGATAAACCTATGATAATGATTTATATTTTAGAGCTGTCGGGACGGATTTAGTGGAAAATTGCATACATATGTTATTCGCCCGTTCGTGTCACATCATGCCCGTACACAGAGAAAATAAGATCCAGCTACTGTAGTGCGAATAGCTGAAGCTGAAAGTTTGTTGTTACAATGAATGAGAAAAATTTACCATAGAAAACGGCAAACCTCCGGAGATTCACTGGTTGTAAAAACAAAGAAACCACGAACAGAGCAGAGTCTACAAGCAAAAAGGGAAAGTGAAAGAGTCCGTAATAAAACCTGAATCAACATCGGCTTGGCTTTCAGAAGTGGCGACAACTCAGAGATCTGAAAAGATTTAAAAGCAACACCGGATGACTTTTTTTTTTAAATCAATAGGTTTTTTTATTGATGTGGTTTATGTATATTTGTGTAATCACACACACCTGTAATTATACTCTAATCGGTGCAGAACCTTTTAATTACTAGCACAAGTGTGCATTATTCTATATAACGGCAATAATATATGTGAATTCATCCTTTAGTCCTAGGCTCACCAAGAACATTGTAATGTTTTGAAATGATGTTGACCACTAGTTGGTAACAATGACAATCTATAAATTAGTTACTACCATGGTCTGTTTGGCCAGAATATCCTGCAGTTATAAAAACTTTACAACATTTGACCTTATCAGACTAGCAATCATTGTCTAATTTTAACGAATGTTGCCTAACTTATGTAATGTCATTTATTTCAAAACATCAGTGTTTCCAATAAGTCAAAACAACAGCATAATCTATGGCACTTACCTTCTCAGATATCTCGGATATCTGTCCTTTTCTTTTTTTCGTAATTTATTTGTCCATTCGCTCTGATAAGATGTCCTGTACCCTGTGCACACCATTGCCTCGAATCACATTCATGCTGATGAGCAGAGCCGAAGCACAACTTACATTATTACCAAAACAATGTTCTTCCACAAGAACATTGTTACATGTTACATAATGTACAATTACCATCTAATGTCAACTTCAAGTAGAAAGAACCTAACTGAATAAAGTAAACCAAACAAACCAAACAAGCCAACAAACATCTCTAATTCACTTAATTAAAAGTCTTGTATGAAATAGAAACATGCTAGCTAATGACAGAAATATTATCATGATAATTATATGGTGGGAAGCGCTACCGAAGTAAGTCCACTCAGTGGCCGTCTTTGGAATGCTCTCGGGCCGGCTGGGAAGCTATTTTTCTACGTAAACAAGCAACATACAAGTACAGCTCCTCTCTACTTGAACGTGGAAAGACAGAAATTTCCCAAACAGTTGGTCAAGATTACGATCAAAGAACATATTTAAAACCAGCAGTGCTAAAATCTGACAACACTGGTATCATAAATTGTTCTTTTTTTTTTCAAATTTTTTTTTTTAAAATAATGCTCTAAAAAGCACTATTTTCCCAGATTGTCTAGCTAATGTGCATGCGCATTCTCGAGTCACTTGAAAGGCGATGTCTAGTGATTGGCTCTTTTACTTGTTAGGCAGGACTTCCTTTTCGACAACCATTGACCATTGGATGTTCCAGTTTCTCTCATTAATTTTAATAGAAGTGGCCAGTCTCTGTTATATATTCTCTGGCACTATTCAGTTCTATGGTTAAAACATCAGTTGCTCAAAGGGGCTCGGTGACAAGTTTAAGCAAATAAGGATATAGCGCTAACAGCAGTGATCATGGAGAGAACGACCTACATTATTGGCATTACTGTCGTGGCTAGAACAGTACCTTAAACTCTGTGGCTAATTTAAAAACTTTGTTGCGCGTAGTTTATACAGTGGCTTAGTTGGCCTATGGGGCTTTAGATTATCCAGGAGAAAAAAACATTGGCTTCTTTCATAGTATAAATCAAGCTTAACAAGTCTATATTCTTGCACAATAACACATAAAATAACACATCATTTTAACATTGACCCTCCCTGTCGAGTAACATGCAAAGCATGCAGGGAACTAGAAATCCTCTGCCCAGTTTTAGGTACATTAACATTTACTTTTATGCATTTCGCAAACGCTTTTATCCAAAGCGACTTACAGTGCACTTATTACAGGGACAATCCCCCCGGAGCAACCTGGAGTTAAGTGCCTTGCTCAAGGACACAATGGTGGTGGCTGTGGGGATCGAACCAACAACCTTCGCATTAACAGTTATGTGCTTCAGCCAACTACACCAGCACCATTGTAACACTTTACAATAAGGTTCCATCCGTTAACATTAGTTAATGCATTAGGTATCATGAACTAACAATTAACAATATATTTTTACAGCATTTATTAATCTTTGTTAATGTTAGTTAATAAAACATGTTAATTGTTATATGCTAGTTTGTTGTGCATTTACTAATATTAACAAATACAACATTTGATTTTAAAGGGGTCATGAAATGAGAAATACAATTTTCCTTGATCTTTTGACATATAAGAGGTCATTGTACTATAAAAAATACTGTAATTTTACAAATTAAAAATTAAAAATACTGTGGCATTTACAGGTGAAACTCGAAAAATTAGAATATCGTGCAAAAGTTCATTAATTTCAGTAATTCAACTTAAAAGGTGAAACTAATATATTATATAGACTCATTACAAGCAAAGTAAGATATTTCAAGCCTTTATTTGATATAATTTTTATGATTATGGCTTACAACTTATGAAAACCCCAAATTCAGAATCTCAGAAAATTAGAATATTGTGAAAAGGTTCAGTATTGTAAGCTCAGAGTGTCACACTCTAATCAGCTAAACACCTGCAAAGGGTTCCTGAGCCTTTAAATGGTCTCTCAGTCTGGTTCAGTTGAATTCACTATCATGGGGAAGACTGCTGACCTGACAGTTGTGCAGAAAACCATCATTGACACCCTCCACAAGGAGGGAAAGCCTCAAAAAGTAATTGCAAAAGAAGTTGGATGTTCTCAAAGTGCTGTATCAAAGCATATTAATAGAAAGTTAAGTGGAAGGGAAAAGTGTGGAAGAAAAAGGTGCACAAGCAGCAGGGATGACCGTAGCCTGGAGAGGATTGTCAGGAAAAGGCCATTCAAATGTGTGGGGAGCTTCACAAGGAGTGGACTGAGGCTGGAGTTACTGCATCAAGAGCCACCACACACAGGCGGGTCCTGGACATGGGCTTCAAATGTCAAATGTCTTACCTGGGCTAAAGAAAAAAGAACTGGTCTGTTGCTCAGTGGTCCAAAGTCCTCTTGTCTGATGAGAGCAAATTTTGCATCTCATTTGGAAACCAAGGTCCCAGAGTCTGGAGGAAGAATGGAGAGGCACACAATCCAAGATGCTTGAAGTCCAGTGTGAAGTTTCCACAGTCTGTGTTGGTTTGGGGAGCCATGTCATCGGCTGGTGTTGGTCCACTGTGCTTTATTAAGTCCAGAGTCAACGCAGCCGTCTACCGGGACATTTTAGAGCACTTCATGCTTCCTTCAGCAGACAAGCTTTATGGAGATGCTGACTTCATTTTGCAGCAGGACTTGGCACCTGCCCACACTGCCAAAAGTACCAAAACCTGGTTCAATGACCATGGTATTACTGTGCTTGATTGGCCAGCAAACTCGCCTGACCTGAACCCCATAGAGAATCTATGGGGCATTGCCAAGAGAAAGATGAGAGACATGAGACCAAACAATGCAGAAGAGCTGAAGGCCACTATTGAAGCATCTTGGTCTTCCATAACACCTCAGCAGTGCCACAGGCTGATAGCATCCATGCCACGCCGCATTGAGGCAGTAATTAATGCAAAAGGGGCCCAAACCAAGTACTGAGTACATATGCATGATTATACTTTTCAGAGGGCCGACATTTCTGTATTTAAAATCCTTTTTTTTATTGATTTCATGTAATATTCTAATTTTCTGAGATTCTGAATTTGGGGTTTTCATAAGCTGTAAGCCATAATCATAAAAATTATATCAAATAAAGGCTTGAAATATCTTACTTTGCTTGTAATGAGTCTATATAATATATTAGTTTCACCTTTTAAGTTGAATTACTGAAATTAATTAACTTTTGCACGATATTCTAATTTTTCGAGTTTCACCTGTATTTAAACCAGGCTCTAAAAATCCTACTAGATTAACAGATCTGACCATTATAATGCATCTCACTCAATGTCAAGTTAAAACTCTATTAAGGACGCCTCCTTTCTGTTTCATTAAACTGCACTGTTTCTTGCTGATTTGAAGGCATCCTGGAACATTTTCTCACCCATCTGTGCCATAAGTAATTGTTGGTCTTTTGTAAGCATGCACTAGATCAGTGGTTCTCAACCTTTTTTTGATGCACACACACACACACACACACACACACACACACACACACACACACACACACACACACACACACACACACACACACACACACACACACACTTCATTGCCTTACATCTTGCCTATTTTTCTATATCATCTTAAAAATAGTGTATTTTGCATTTGCCCCTATGAATTTTGTATTTATTTATTTGTATAGTTTTAACAATGGTATTTGTAACAAGACCATAGTAAGCACAAGTGCGGATCTGCACTACCATGGTTAGACGTAACATGATTCTATAAAACAATCTCTGTAATTAAAAGAGTAAGCCTACCCTAAAATCATTTGGGAAAAAACAACTATATATATATATATATATAAACATGTATAAGTTGTAACAAAAATTATTAGTGATATGATAATATTTATTCTGAATCTACATATTTCTGCCTAAAGTACAGTTAGTTTTACTATAGTAAAATCCTGGGAGTTGATGTAGAATTCTGTGCCGAATTCAAATGCTTTACGCGTTTTGCGCTGTGCTTCACTGGTTCCCGCAGCGCTGTAATAATCAGCAGTGCACGTTTAAGAGCTCAAGACCAGCATGTGAGTAAAAAAAGCACTTTGCGCTCGTGCTGCTCTGTTCATTGAGTGGTGTCCAACTACAGAGCCATACAGGTGCATCAGCGGATGTTTTGACTCCACCTGTCTATTTGCTAAGCCAGATTCTTCAGATGCATCGTTAGATTTCTGAATCAGATGAACTAATGTATGAACGTCTTCCAATCTGTACTTACCCATATAATGGAGAACTGATATACTCCAAGTCTAAATAAACTATGAAGTAGTTGAAACTCATGATAGTGACTAAATTATTTGCATGTGCAGTGTGATATTTGTGAAAGTATAAATTAAATTGCAAGCAAAATTTGATTTGCGTGTGCACAGAACATTTTGTAAAGGTGTAAATCAATTTGCAAACGTAAGAAAAAACTATTAGCAATAATTTAATGCTTTGTATAGGTGTAATTCACGTGTTGCGAATCTGTAATTTCAGATTAACACAAAGTAAATGTGGTCTGTATTATTCTGACCTTTTTTAGAAAGGGTTTAAAGAACAGCAAAACAGATTCACTATGTAGAATCAGTCTATATGTGTTAAATAAACTACTGCAAATGTATAAATGACTTGTGTTTGTGCCATAAATATTTTCCAGAAATAATCCGATATACACTGTTCTATCTTCCCTTATATGCACTCACGCTTTTGGCACAAATATTTCACTGAAAAGAGTTTTGCAAGCATGAGGGGGAGGGTGGGTCCGCCTACTTCTAGTAACCAATCAAGGTTTTCCTTGACCTTTTTACTCTGACCTGATTGGTTTAACAATGTGACAGACAGCCTCTTCTTCATTAGGTTCAGCGTTGTTCCTCTGTGTATCTTTCCTCTCTTGAATATTAAACTTAAATATTAATACATAAACATTCTTTTATTGTGAGAGTAAAGTTGGGCAGACACTGTTTATTACCATTATTAAATATGATTCTCAATCTGGTTTTCAAATGTTTCTTCTTGTTGCTGTTCATTACTTTAATTAAAATGTAATTCTAGTGTTTAACTGCCGCATCTTTCAATAACAGTTCATTTGCAAAGCTTGAATCATATTGTGACATGTTCACAAGCAATCGTCTCTAATTTAACCCGAAAACATGAAATCCACTCTGAAATGTTCTGAATACGCAAACATAATACAATTCACGCACTGACGTGCGGTCTGGGTAGGCAAACTAGGCACTGCCTACCCTGCCAAAATTCAAAAATAAAATGTTTATTAAATAATAAACTTGTATTTGGATTTTTACTTTTTATTCTTGTGATTTTTACATGCAATATGTGTGTTATTCCAATTGTTTAGACGTTATGATGACAAATGTAGCAGTTACGCATAATCAACTAAAAACAAATGGTAGAATAAGCAGCGCTTTTACGGTCCATTCATTGCAGACGACAAGCGGAAAACCCATGTTGCGCATGCGCACTTCGATCCTGTATTCTTTAACATGTACGGCAAAAAGCACAAATCTGCTGTGCCTTTTGACGTAAATATGTTATGCCCGTAATCATCTCCGTTACGTATCAGACATGGACCAATTAAAATCGAGATATTCCTGGACATTTGCGTAGCTAACGTCATTACACCACAGCTAGTGTACATGCCTAATCCCCGCAAAATTCAAAATGACAGCACCAGCCGTAATCACGGAATTAAGAAATTTTTCCAAGCTCGATTTTAATTCCAAATAGGAGTTAATTGCAAGAGGGAGGTCTACGCCAGCCTTAGATGGGGCCCAAAAATTATCCGATCATTTCAAACTGATTGGTATGTAAGAAAAGATTGGCTATGTGGCTGCGCTAACAATCAGCGGCTGTACTGCTATCCCTGCCTGCTTCTTTCAACCAGTCAGACTGTTTGGACTTCAGCGGGATATAGTGATTTGAACAACCTGCCCGCAGCTTTAACCAAGCATGAAAAGTCGTCAGCTCACATCCAGTGTCAAATTACACTGAAAACCTTTGGAAAATCTCGGATCGACCTTGCACTTGACGAGCAAAGGAAGCTGAACATAACCACAATGAAAAGGTAAAGGAAAACCGAGAGGTTTTGAAGGATCAGAAAAATGCATAACGTTCACTGTTTACGCACTTGTGTGTGTGTGTGTGTGTGTGTGTGTGTGTGAGAGAGAGAGAGAGAGAGAGAGAGAGAGAGAGAGAGAGAGTGTGAGTACATGATATACATCCTGATTTGTACATTTCTTGATATGCCGCGCTTGTGTGTAACGTTCACTGTTATTACGTATTAGCTTAAACAATAAATCAGGTAATCTGGCTTTCATAACTCAGTGCCTAGCCTCTTTAAGACATCACCGCACGTCACTGAATTCACGGTGATACTGGGTTCTTCAACAGGCTAAAGCAGAGAAACTGGTCTTCACAGGAGTGACATCTCGCACATCTTCCGTGTTTGTTTATACACAGAATGGCATACGTTTCTCCCAGTCTGTGGTAATAGCAGAATGAGGCGCATTTTTAAGAGTTGTGTTTATACCGCTCTTAAAACGTGCTGCGTTTATCAGTCATAGTAGTCAAATCTATCGTCAAGTTCCTCGTTGCATTAACATTTTTATTTTTATTAGATATTTCATTCATGAATGTTTCAAATGTCATGACTATTTGATAGTTGCTGTGCTTGAGTGAATATTTTGATATATTCAGATGAAATGTGCTGGCTGAAATGTAGTTTTATAAATTATAATGTGAAGCTAGTTCATTTTCTTCTGACTAAGTTTCAAATATAGCTTTATTTGAGGGGGTGCAAGAAGTTTGCCAATCAGAACAGTGGGAATTTACATTGAAGTCTTAAAGGGCCAGATAGCTTAAAACTGAGCATTTCAGACAGGGGGCCAGAGACTGGATAGAAAATTAACATAAATTATTAAATTATGACTGTTTTGATGCAAAAAACAAACAAAACAAAAAAAAAACAAACAAAACAAAGAAACTTTACTTATAATATAACTGGACCTCAGGGAAGATAATACAATTATAAAAAGAGTATGTCATGATCCATTTAAAAATGCATTAGTATACGTTGAATCTAACATTAAATAGTGCTAGTAAATGCTTAATAAATATTGTTTATTGTTAGTTCATGTTAACTAATGTTGTTAAATAATGTTAACAAATGAAACCTTCTTGTAAAGTGTTTCCCAATTTTAAGTGATTCTGTAAAGCTTGAATGGTGCTCTCAATTTCAGAAAGTTACAGCTCATGTAAAACCAACTCAAGTCTGGAGTGGCTTTTCACTAGACATTGTGACCTGAAAATTAGATTTCATGTTGTGTTTTCAGTGTTTATTTATACCCGTGGGCAGTTCTACCTGGTTTTTATAAGTTGCACAATCATTTATTAATTCTGTCATCAGCAATATCATAGATATAATTATAGCAATACTGTGCAGACATAACATGAGCAATACTGAACAGAAGGAACTAAATCTATATGTATCCTGCTTAAAGCATGCTTAAAAGTGGAGGGGTCTATTATGCGACAAAATTGAAGATTAACTCACAAGTCATGATTCTTTTTTTTTTTTTACGTGTAAATATTCTAGAAGATACAATATTCTGAAGAAGTTTGGGCACCTGTCTGATAAACGGTTTTGTACTACTCAATAAAAAGGATTTTTTGCTTTTTTGCAAAGTTGACTTTGCCTAAGGGCATGTTCCCTTTAGTGTCAGCCTGATGAAATGCTTCCCACACAGTCTTGCTTCGCTTCAAATCATAATCAAATTTCACTTTTAAGGTCAATGGATTTTTTCCAGTCAAAATAAGCGGTAGGCTATGCAAGACTTTAGGACCTAGATTTTTAAAGGTAAAGCATTCACACATGAAAATGTATTAAACAGCACAGAGATGGAAATTTATGGATATTTATGACTAGGTTATAATAAATAAATACATAAATAAATAAAAAAAGGTACGTGGGAGAGACAGGAAAAGAGAAATTAGCCTGTTATCAAATATAAAAATGATTTGTTTCTTAGACCTGTTCAAAGATGGGAAAGGCTGGGTTGTTTTGCTTTAATTTAATTGAATAGCATTTATCTGAAAATACATGATTTTACAATGCACAGGTAAGAGATAAGTGCTGTTCCCCAAATAAATTAATAAAATAATAATAATAATAATAATAATAATAATAATAATAATAATAAAAATATTATTCACTCACCTTCATGTACTGCAGTCACCACTGATTTCAATTGCATCTTTTTTCCACATGAAAATGAATGCTGATTGATAACTTTACTTAACAGTAGCTGTGGCACTATGACAGAATCCATATAATTCAGCTTCATCTTCACCTTGTTCTTTCAAATTTGTGCACTACAGTCACCTATCCAAGCTTGTGAAGGCACGACTGCAGAAAAAAAACTACTCCAGTCATCCAGCCAATGAAGTAGAGAGGGGCGGAGAACGCTCTGCAATTGAACTAAAGAACCGCAGGCAGCTGTACACAAGCATCCTCTATTCTACACACGCGTCCACATCACTCAGTCAATGGATTACACCTTCTCTCTCCAAGTGCAACACCAGCTGACCGTGTCCCAAACGCACTTATATCAGGGCTACAGCTTAGAGTTACAGGTATGTTTTAAAAAATGTATTCAAGTATGTGCTAGTTTCTTTAACAGTGGTAGTGCCTTCAAACTAACCATTCTCTCGACAATATCTGAGACACTTGGACTGGATACCTCGCACTCTGAAATTATACGGCGGTGTCATACTTATGATTGCTTGACACTGTGGCGCGTGAAACGCCGGTTTCAGCGCGAGCTCGAAGGCAATGTGTGTCGCGTTACGTGATGTTTATAGGATTTGCGATTCAGTAGCGCAACATCAGAAACTGTAGAGTCCATTAAATCATACATGACGTGTCGTTTGAGAGACTCAACAGTCGCTCGCATCGCCAATCAGTGCAGCGTGTCATTTTCGTTAATGTCTTTGTTATTGTGAGAACCAAGGATGACGCTGGAATGAAAAGGCACATTTCGGTGGCTCGAGGCAATATGCTTGAATTGATAGCCCGTTTTTTGACAGATTGCTCTCGGTTTCGTCAACCTGACAGCTGTTTAATTTACCAAAAATTATAAATTATGTATCACGAGGACCCTGTTGATGCAGCCTGCAGGCAGTGTCAATTTTCAGTCAAGTGCGCTTTGATCTTCGTTTTCACCTGTTGTTGTGATCTATCATTTTATTGAGATGGGCTTTTGTAGCGACAACCCTTAAATATATTACTAGTAGGGACATCACCTGTGCTATAGCCTACCTGTCTCACTGGAAAGACCAAACATTGTTTACATAAGGAAGGTTTAGGTTAGTGATATGTGTTTGTTACTTATCATTAGCTGAGTAATTGTACTAAGCAGGTTTTCGTTTACAGTACATTCATTTTACACTTCACAAGAATTTCCTAAGGAAAACTACCAACTGCTAAAATAAGAAGTGAGAATGTATCATACAGTATTTTAACAAATCTTAATTTTTTACAGCTTTTGGAAACTTGAACTCCTACCATAAAAGTATTATGCCCACATACAAAATTGTATTTATTTATTTATTACAGTCTGTTTCTCATTTGTATGTTTTTGTAGTATTTGCATTTGGAAATTGAAGATTAACTGTCTTTATGTTTATTTATTTATTTTGCTTGTGATTGTAATTAAATGCACAAGCAGGCACATTTTCTTTTTCAAATGTATTTAAGTTTAGTATGTATCCATTGTCTTTTATTTTTAGCATTTGAAAGTGGGACTGTCTCTTTAAAGATTCTTCTCCAGGTGCTACTTAGATCATCTTTGTGCAGAATAAGAGTAGCATTAATATTCCCTTTCATATTCTTGGAAGTGCAAATACGTGACACAAAAGCAAATGTATCTTTGTAATAAGAGGCTTCCTTCTCATTTAACCCTATACTTATACACTTTGTCTGCCTAAAACTAAAGTGGATATACATCTTGTAGAATGGTAGAAGAATCTGAGAAGAAAAGTCTATTTAAAATGTAATCTTGTCTATTAGAGTATGTTGTATTGAATTCTAGAATTATTCCAGATTATCTGAACATTAAACGTAAATGTGACACTAGGATAAAATTACATTTTTTGACATAACTGTACTTTCTTAGAAGCTTATTGGCTAATAAACAGTTGTTATAGAGAGAAAGGAGACTGAGTAAGAGAAATTAATAATTTATGTTTTCTTGACACTGTTTTTCCCAGTGCAGTGAAGAGGATCATCTTTGATTATTTTGGTGTAGGGCTGCAACTAACGTTTATTTTGATATCGATAAATCTAACGATTATTAGAACAATTATTCGACTATTTGGCGATTATCACAACGATTGATCATTAGCTCTTAACCGAATATTCAGCTTGTTCCCCAACTTAAAAGGTTGTATTAAACATGCTTGCTAACAATAAAGATGACAAATGGATACTTTTTACAAGTTTAATTCAGTAAAGAAATTAATCGCAATAAATCCTATTGTTATCAAGTGTTTTTGTATTGTTTTCTGTTTAAAATTGTCTAAAAATTCTTAAAACAAGATACATTTACTTGAGAAGCAACATATAAGATATTTAGACTTGCTTTAAGAGAATGTATCTTAAAAATAAGTGTATTTTGTATATAAGTGTATGTGGCAGGGCGGAGGGCGGGCCGGGTCGTGATCCTACACACCCGGTCCCGTATTAGGCTAATTATGCCTCCGTGAGGGATAAAGGCTGACTGCAGAGGATCGTGTGGGAGAGAGAGATCGTTTACGGACATGTCCGTCGTGTGTGTTTATGTTGTCTTTTAAGTTTATCATTAAAACTATTATTTATATCGTCAAGCCGGTTCTCGCCTCCTCCTTTCCATTGATCACTTTACAGTGTAATATATACATTTTTGACTCTGAGCTTGATAGACACAGCAATTCTGTGGTCAGAGGTGATTTCTTTCATTTAAGGAACATTGCGAAATTGAAACCCTGTTTATCTTTTAAGGACATGGAAGGTGTACTTGCTTTTATTTCTTCAAGATTAGATTACTGCAGTTCATTGCTTTGTGACATTTCTCATACTTCTCTGTCACTTCTGCAGTTAGTCCAGAATGCTGCTGCCAGATTTTTGACCTGGACAAAAAACACAACAACATATCTCCAGTGTTAGCATCTCTTCATTGGTTTCCAGTCAAATTTAGGATTCAATTTAAGATTTTATTATTTACGTTTAAGGGATTACATGGCTTGGCTCCTCCCTATATTACGGATCTCCTTCAGCATCACAAGCCTTCTAGACTACTAAGGTCTTCGCAGAGTTTATTTTTAACGATCCCCAAGTCCCGTCTTAAGTCAAAGGGCGATCGGGCCTTTTCAGTGGCGGCACCACGGCTTTGGAATAGTCTTCCACTACATATCAGGTCTTGTACATCAGTCAATGTTTTTAAAGCTTATTTGAAGACTCACCTTTTTTCACTTGTTTTTATCTCATGTTTAGTTAAATGAGATCAAATGACTATTCGACAAGGAACATTTTTTATTGACATTGTCGATAACGTCGACTAATGATTTCAGCCCTATTATGGTGTGTTTACAAATTTGTATTCTCTGACTCCTAACTAGTTAGACCAAACAGTGAAGAGAGAGAGTAATACCAGATATAACAGCATAATTTTTACTCTGTTAATTTATTATAGATGCAGCATACTCTGAACCGTCCCGCTGTAGTGGGCTTTTCAGCGATTAGGGAGTAAAACAACTTCAAAGTTTGCTTATTTGAAATTTCCCCCATCTGCTTTCACATGCTTCATGACACGCTTTTAAAATTAAGCAGTTTTCTCAGTATTAGAGGCAGTGAAGGTGCAAAGCCCTTGGTGGGTGGTTAACATTTTCAGTGAAAAGGTATGTCTGTGTACCACAAGGTGGCTCTGTTAGTGTTAGTGTCTCTCACACTCATAATAACCTCTGGTTGAAACCTGTTCTCAGCCTCCTACTAGCTTGCCGCACTTACAGATGCATTTTCTGCTGAATTGCATCTTTGTGGACTGTCCTATCCACTGTAATGGAGTTTCTTATATGTAAGAATTTGCTTATTGAACTGATTTCAAAAGAACTGTTGTACAGATGATAGTTATGCAAACTTAGCATATATCTTTAAAAATAAGATTAGTTGAGGCATTCTTTTTACAAAGTTATACTGTAACTCGAAAAGGAAATGCTGTTCCCTCAGTGACCAGAAAATCATAATTTCTGAGCCAGAAATGACAGGCCATTGGCTTTGTAATAGTGTTTATCCACTGGGAGACTTGAAGCCCATGATTCTAAAGAAGCTTATGGAGAGGAAAATGCCTCGCCAAAGCCGAGGGATATGCTTTTATCTTGAGATCCCACAGTGTGCACATAATTTTTCTCCATTTCTCACAAGCAGGGCTGAGGGATAGTAAGACCCCCCACAGACTTAATTTGAGCAATATAGTAATCTGATCAGTGCCATATAAATATTAATGTTGAATCAATGTGAAATCACCTTAAGTGTCAAGTGATCTCATTTTCCTAAAGTGAGATCATCTAGTGATCTGTATTAAATATAATCATTAGAAAAAATGCAGTTGTTGTCTAAAGCCATTTTTCTTCCATTCATTATCAAACTTATTGCTTACATTAAAGAGACTTATATTGCTCATCAGCAATAAGTGTTAATAGCTTTAAAGTGATGATGAAAGATGATTATTTGTGTCTTTTCTTTAAACCCTTCCGTAGTTTTAATGGATTTTCTGAGTCTGTGGGGTTCTTGAACTGTCTGGGGAATGAACCACGCAGACAAAAAAGTAGCCTCAAATCAGATGTGATGCTGCATAAACACTGGTGTTTTTCAAGGTAAATTGTTATTCTTACACCTAGATAATGCATTGCAGTTTGAGCACCTGAAAACTTACAGTACATGTGCTGAACTGTAATAATACAATGAAAATGAACTGAAATAGAATAAATTCAAAAAGGCACATTGTACCCTGAAATTTTCCCTGGCTTTAGGCCAGACTGAATCATAGCTCAGATGTGGGAGAGGTGTGTACTCTCACCCTCAGTTACACACCTCGTTACAGCATTGGAGTGGCGTTGTAGTGGGTAAATAAATTTTGTGCATGTGTCTTGTATTTGTCTGATGTTTTAATATTTTTAGCTACATTTTGGTTTCAACCTCACCCGTAGTTACTGTGCTCACAGAAGATGGCCTTTTCCACAGCTGTGGTCGCTAAGCCTGTGTTTGGTAAGGGTTTGTCTTAGCCTGTCTCTGACAGTGCTAAGATATTCAGCCAATCTAAATTCTCTTTTCAGGGATCTATAGCATTTTAGTCTGCTTTGTTTGAAGTTTTGTTCTAAATAGGCACTTTTGGTTAGTTTGGTATGGTGGATGCTTTTTTTTGTTTCATCAGTGATGTTTCCACAGGGCTTGTGAGGGCTGTGTGTTTGTACAGTTAAAATACTGGAGACTGTATCATATGTTTAGTGTATACGACCTGGTCTGGGCTACACTGTCTTTTTGATAAATAGAATATTTGTGTTAATAAGATTTATGGAAATTCTAAGGGGACGTACAGTTCAAACACATTCTCGGGCGTTCTACGTGAATTTCCCCAAAGACCTAGCGATGATTCCAATTCTCACAAAAACCTTATCAGCTTTATAACAGCCCAGCAACAATGAGTGTGTTTACATGCATGTCCTTATACTGATTATGCCTAATAACCCGAAAACGTGTGTGATCATGTAAACACATTAAACGGATTTCCTTTATCGGTGTAAGGTCATAAATGGCTTAAAAATAAACAATTGTCATGGGCAGATGTGACGAGGAGGAGGGTGTGGCTGAGCCGTGTGGATGCAGTTCCCGGCTCTCTGGCGTCCCTGGCTCCTCCTTTATCCCTCTCCTGCTGATTGGACAACTCAGCGCTGGGCATGTATACTCATGGCCCGGACACGCCCTCCTCCTCGTCACAGTAGATTTTTGCCCATTACCCCGATTTTGCATTTCTTGTATTCACCCTACCAATTTGTGATCTCAGGGAATAAAACCGTTGCAGCATGGAGCCGCGACTTAGCCAGCGTACCTCAGAATGGTACAGTAGCCCCCCCCCCCGTATTCAGCATCGACATCAGATAGAAAAGATTGAAATTCTCTGTGGTACAGCCCTCATGCTCGAATTACGTTGACAGTTTTCACAACAGTGTTCATCACATCGTCAAGCTGGACTGTCTTGGCACAGAGGGCTTCTTGGTGGATGATACAGTGCATTTTAACAGCCTCGCCTCCACTTTCTTTCACCTTGGCACACACCATAAAGGCCATTCCTTTGCACTTGCCTGTCATAGCTAGAGCCCCATCAGTTGTAACTCCACACAGCTTGTCCCATTTAAGTTCCATCTTGTCAATTGCATTTGACACAGCTTCAAAAATGCCCTTACCCGTTGTTGTGCCCTTTAGACTCCTAAGATCAAGCAGCTCCTCCATAATGCAAAAGTTATCGCCAACTCCTCACAAAAACATTAACAGCTGTGCGATGTCTGTGGCACAAGCTTTATCTGACACTTGATGTTTTAAGTTAGCTGACAAGTCTTCGATTCGCCTCACAACTGTGTTTCTGGACATGCTCAGGGTGTTGAATTCCTGCATCTTTCCGGGCACATTATTCCTGCGACTTTAATGAGGCACTGTTTTATGTTTCACTGTCCCCATCTGAGAAAGGTTTCCCATTTTGGGCAATAAGTTGAGCTACCTCATAGCTGGCTATTGTGGCATTTTCTTGTATTTTGTTAGCATGGGAAAAATACTGTTGTTGAGCTAGCAGGCTAGCTGCCATTTGCTCAACTTTCTGTTCTCGCTCGGCACCAGCGTAGGACGTGTAGGTCTGATGTTTGGTTTCATAGTGTTGGTGTACATTATACTCTTTCATCACTGCAACTGTTTCATTGCAAATCAAACAGACACACTTCCCCTTGACTTCTATGAAGAAATATTCATTTTTACATCGTGTCTGGAATTTTCTGCACTCACTTGCTATCTTGCATTTCTTTGGTTTTGCCATTTATGATCAACCCCGGCAAAATCTATTTAGATTATCATTGTTTTGTGGAGAAGCTGCCTTGTTCAAGATGGTAGCTCCACCTAGTGTTAAAACTAAGAAGTACAATACAGTCAAGTGCAAGTTATTCCATTATATTTTTGAATTTGCTGCGGCCAATTAAAAATGGATCACGGGTGGCAGTTGGCCCGCGGGCCGTAGTTTGGACACCTCTGACATATATTGTTCTCCTCAAGCCGGACCACTTTCAAAATAGCAACTATTTTTCTCCACCCAACAGCAATTCAGCCATTTTGGATTTAATTCTGATTTTTCTTTTTAAATTGCATGCCCTGAACTTAATAATCCTCCTAGGGGTTTTATGAGACTGTCACCACATTTAGACAACATTATGTCATAAGACATAAGACACTGAAGATACTAAATTGTGAGCAGAGTTTTGATATATCGAACAGTTTTGCCATGGGGAGGCATTAAATGAAAGGCAAAAATGGGAAATGGGAAGTGTCTCATATGCAAAAAATTGTGATGTATGTTTAGTCTTGGGAGCTAATCACATGGATTTGAATATTTTGAGTCACAGTCATAGCGCCACCACCTGGAAGCTGGAAGTGTGGCTCTTACAACAGACCTTAAAATAGTCCTCTTATATTTACCCAAATTGCTTCAACATTTTTTGAATAATGTCAAATGGTAAATGAATGTCTCCACCTAATGCAAAGTATTTCGAAACCCACCGCGTGGAAATGGCCCTATGGTGCTTGGGCCAGTCATCACTGCTTGCGGCTATATTATTTTTTAAAGCTACTAAAGTTACTCAGTCAAGAGCAGTGAGTGGTTTTCTCATTTTATTGTTATGGTTGTATTATTATTAGAATGACACACTAGAGTCGACAGCAGCTGGTCTATTATCTTACATTTATACTTACAAAGTCCAACATATTAAAATAAATCAGCTTTTTTCTCCACTGTTTACATTATCATTAGTCATAACTCATTGTGATTACATGAATACCTCACCAAGAAGGGCATTTTGGCTGAATTTTGAAATGTATTTGACCATGCAGGCGCGCATTAGCACAAGCGTTTTTGGCACACACGCATGTTCAGAACGCACGCATGCACCGCCTGTCACGCAAACAGGGCGTAGCTGTTACTAGATCGCTAGCGTATTATACAATTTGGCACTCTGGATTATTTTCAACAACAGAATAAGAAAATTAACTTTGTAATAAGTGACACAGGCCTAGCGGTGTTGGTTCAGTATTGACATTTTAATCAGTCTGCTTGGCCGGTTGGGCAAGTAAAATTCTCTTTCACTTGGCCCTTCAAAAATCCACTTGTCACAAGCGGAAAAGCATTCATGTCGAACCCTGATTACATGATAAGCCAACTTGCTCCTCAGATGCTGAAAATAGTTACGTTGTCAGAGCCACTGGTAATAACATTAACGTTACAGCTTTAGCTAGATAGATATAACGTTACATACCTTATTGTTTTTCACAACAAGCAGCTGGATATGTCAGTCGACATAAGTGAGGAGACTGACAGGGAGTGAGAGATGCTTTGCCGAAGTAACGGCACAAAACAAAACATTAGAGATCTTTTATGTTATTATGAGAAGTGTAAAAATATTTTCGATTCATTACGAATCTGTGGCGGGACAAATTAGACTGTCCCCCAAGCCCAGTTTTGTTTTGGTTGTATGCTATATCTACTGTATATAGAAATATTGTTAGTACTTTATAAACAGATCCTGCTCACCAACATAGAATTTGAATTGGATTGATTACTGTCGGGGCTATACTACAGGGTGGTCAAATAAAAATTTGAATTTCAAATATTCATCGAATTTAAGGAAAAAATGCACATTTGAATTCTTAAACTGTGTATTCGAATTTTTTATTTGTTCCAGGCACTGACAATGACTTCAGATCAATCGCATTCTTGCACTAAAAAAGGCTAGACACAGCACAACAAATATAGTTTAACAGGAGGCAGGTGTCTCAAAATACCTTTTAAATGTCTTTTTAATTAGACATAGCATTTAAAAAACAGCGCTCCTGCACAAGACGCTGAATAAACAAAAACAAAGCAAAACAGACATTCGTCTAGCGTGCGTTTACATAGAAAATCAAATGGATGGCTGCTAAAGTGTTTAGTGTGAACAGCCCCTTACATTTGTTGGAGGTACTTGGCCATTGTGTCTTGCTCTCTTAATAAGCGTTTCTCAGATTAAGCAAAGAGTTTTTTAAACGCTTTGTCAGGAAATGAGTTCAACTTGGAAATCTGAGTCGGGGTAATATACTGTGGCATCAGTATGTGTATTTAATGCACTCTATTCCCCATTTATAGAAAGTGACAGTAACTTGTTGCGCCCAAAGATGTATAGAATTTGTTTAATGAAAAATGCATGGAATGTCTCAATACCCAGTACAAATTATTGTAGCATTGCCACATAACTGTAAGACCAGGCTGGATAAACTCATAATCTTGACTCTTAAACTGAAAACCCCTAATAAGTTGATTGCACTCAACTGATTGAGTAAACTCTTTCCCTCAATTCAATTGCGTAATGGGGTCTCCCAAAATGTGAGTATTAAAATTCAAATAATAGCATAGCTCAAATTAAGATTATAACTGATTCTAGGTCAGTTATTAAATATTTCTCCACAAATGCATATAAATCTGTACTTCAGCTGCACATGCACATGGAGATATCTGATAATGTTAACGGGGTCCAACTTGACCAATTGGGACACTGATCAACCTGGTCAAACATCACACGAAACAGCAATTTGCAACAAAACAACATAAATAATACTACAAAAGAGCTAAACCTCTATGATTTCTAAATAACAACTATATTAATGCCGCATTTGCTCCCTTTGACCGAGGAAACATAATTAAATAATTTTGGGTATTCCAGTGTCGGGAAAAGGTTGCTACTCTAGGTTGCAAATCTTTCCTTCACGCTATAATATCTATTGAATCTCCTTGTTCCTTTGCACTCCACAGCAGATGTTTTCCATGTCCCCTGGACACATAACACTATTGTCTTCAGTAAGGTGATGGAAAAAGCATTTTGTACTATATCCACATAACTGATGTCCATGAAGCATCCAATATTCATGAGTCACCCAAAGAGTGGTAATTTGGTCTTGTGCACCAGGGGTATCTGCTGTGTAAGAGATCCTTGCTGTCACTTTATTTTGAAAACCTAGAGGTGGGCATTGGGGGTCATGAGTGGACCTGTCCAACAGTGTACACAACTATTGCTGGGTTTCAGAATTGGTGAGAAGTAAAGCAGCATAATTTTTTTTATCATTATTTCTCTCTGAATTGTCCATAAGGAGTTTTTCAGAGCCTATCAGGGAGACTAAATAACTATGCAAATATATAAGACAACATTAGAGAGATTATAGCGGATGAGAACAGGCAGGAACTGAGCAGTCGTAAGCTATTTTTCTCTGTTTCACTCTGTCTTATTTTCTTGGGCGGTATCTTCTCTGACTCCTGTTTACAAAGAAAGAGGAGTTATTCAGGATGTGCTGTTTTGTTTGGGGAAAATGCTGTGATTTGCATCCGTATAAATGTCTTTGAACTGAAAAAGGGCTTGGATTTGTATTCACTGCACTGAAGTTATGTTGTCTTTTTGCTGACTTGTGTAATAGACCTACTTTATGGATGCACTGAACATTTGCAAAGTGTCACACAGTGTCTTGTTTCATGAAACATGGCATTTTAAACATTTTATGTTGTACACTATAAAGTCCAACTATCTTTTAATTCTAGCTGTAAAGTGATCTCATAATGTGGTTTTGTCTGCTCTTGAAAAGATTATGAAAAACTGATCCTGAGAGATGCACATCTTTATTTGATCACTATGCTCATGTGTTCATGAATTCTGTCTCTCGTCTTTATCTGTGAGCTTTTGTCCTGATTTTGTCCCAGTTACCATAAAGGATTCTTATGAAGTTAATTCTTCTTTTGGTGTCTGGATTCATAATTTTTATTTAATTCCAATGTAATTATTTCATATATTTTTTTTATTGGCCTAAAAAAAATAAATTTAGTTTAGATAAATATTTTTATTATAATATCATGTTACATCTGACCGCTGAGTAAAACAAAAAATTCTTCTTTAAAATATTTAGCATTTAAATATATAAGGTGAATATTTTGCCCATTCAAATTTGTGCCAGTATCAAATATTTAGTTTCTTTTGTTGAGTCATATAAATTATTAAAGGGTTTGCACTATTGAATCGATAATCTGCAGAGTCAGTCTTGACAAGTAAAACAGCTGTTTTGGAGTTCTTATTGTTGGCAAATTCAACAAACAACATCCCATTTGAGATCTCATCCATCAGGTCATTACCATCCAGTCTATCAGTTAAGACTGATGTGAATAGCTCTTCACAGTCACAATGTATGATCGCAGTTCACTCATGAAAACTATCCTCTTTCATTGTTGATTTCATGCAAGGTAATATTAACACAAAACCTTCATTCTTCCAAGAGAGTCGTTTCGCCACTGCTACAAGCTGTCTATGGTAATTTTTCTGATTAGTATAGAAGACACACAGATTCTCTGTCTCTGATTCAAGTTTTTTTTCTCTGTGCATTCTTATGTGTTGCCACAGAATGTTAATTAGCTCAACTAGGACATGAGGACGTTACTCAGCCAGTGCTGGTGTGTGTGCATGCATATTTTCAGTACCAGCAGGGATTGAACACTTTCTTCTGACTTGGTTAACATGCTTCTGTTTTTACTGATATTTAAAAAAATAAATAAAAATGTAACAGTTTTTATTGATTCCAGTCACAGATTAAATAAACATGACAGAAAATACGGAAACAAATTAAAACTTAAAACTCTTCCCTCCGTAAATGCCCCCCCCAACACAAACGCGCACCTCAGTGGTCTGTTAATAAATTAATAGTGACACATAATTAAACAATAAATCAACGAAGTATTTAGAAACAAAAAATCACTAAGAATGCACACACACACATTTAACTGCCTATCTCCCTCCACTGTCTCCCCGAGAGCCCTAAAAAATTCAAAATAACTGCCCCATTTTTTATTAAATAAGCCCACGTTGCCCAGCCTTCTATATATCATCCCCTCAAATGCCGCCACCCTGCCCAACTCCGTGCACAACTCATGAAATAAGAATGTTCCAGCCGACTTCCATCCCGTAAGGATGACCTGTCTTCCGATCATAACACCAGCCAGGACACAATTCTTTATGTATTCATCCCTTATATTAATAACCGTCCCATCGCCTAGAATACAGAGCCTGGGGCACCAGCTGCGGCTTTTTCTCTCCAAGTCTTTTTCTCCACTTAGAAATTAGAATCGGCTGGGGCCCTAAATGCGCATAAAATGTGCCGGGGAAGGCGTTCTTTTCCGTTCCTATTCTTTCAGGGGGAAAAGACCCCGCAGAGGCCACTCCATGCCCTTCTTTAGGGGGGAGGGTATGAAACTGGCGGATATGTAATACGGGCCCACCGGGCCACACATGGGAGAGCTGCGGTTGTAGGTCCGACCCTTCGTGGGGGAGGAGTTTTATTTAAGTCCAGCAGCCTGGCAGAGGAGACTCTGCCAAGGGAGACGCAGGTCTATCAAAACAGAGAAGGGAGACCATATTGCGGAAAATAAACACAGGAGGCCACTAGGGTTGCAGAGACCTGTGGAGCACTTTCCCCAGTACAGGGCCTGTTAGCACACATACTGGGTCTGACTATGGAGTCCTCCGCTGAATTTGTGAGTCAGAGAGCTAGGAAGAATAGCATCCAGGGTTCACAAGTCCCTGTGTGAGCACCAGGTCCCTGTGTGCACACAGTAACTCTCTGTGCACACAGAGTATGCTAGAATCATCCAGTCGTCGAGGTAGTTCAGTATGCAGACGCCCTCTTCTCTTAACAGGGAAAGGGCTGCCTCTGCGATCTTTGTAGTTCAGGTCTACCGCCGCCAACCAATCTTAATGCCGGATGCATGTCAAAATGTCCTTCAGCATCAGCATCTTGAACGGGAGTCTGTTCAAGGCCCGGTTCAGGACTTGCAGGTCCAAGATTGGCCGCAACTCACTGCCCTTCTTGGGAAAGATTAAATAAAGGCTGTAAAACCCCTGTCTCATCTCGGCTGGAGGGACAGGCTCTATCGTGTCCTTCTGAAGGAGGACCGCCATCTCTTGCCGTAGGACGGTGGTGCTCTCATCCTTTACTAATTTGAAGAGAAAGCTGTTATATATATCTAGCCAAAAGTTTACCTGCTTTCCCACCGACTCAAAGAATGTCTTGCCCTGAATAGCCAAAACTACATCTTCCGCAACAAAAATTGTGTTATATCTGTATTTCAATCATGTCAATTCTCTGAGGCCATCAGAAGACATTTGGTGCTTCAGCTCTGTTCTCGTGCTTAGGATGTTTTGATGAATGGGGCATACTGTATGATCCGATCCCTAAGAACCACCTTAAATGCCTCCCAAGCCACACCCACGGAGGATACTGAGGACCAATTGGTCTCCATATGATTTCGGCCTTTAATATTTGTTGAAATTCAAGATTTTGCAAAAGGGATACATTAAAGCGCCAACTATATGATTTCTTTTTCTCCGTATGTGGCAGCATCTATATACTGACCAGGGCATGATCTGAGAATAAGATGATTCCAAATGAGCAATCAACAATAGATGAAATTAGATAAAATGTATTCTACAATAAATCTTATGGACTGATGAAAAAATGTATAGTCCCTACCAGATGGGTTCAAAAATCTCCAAATATCTGTAAGTTCAAGAATTTTACACATCCTGTGAAGTGTCAATGTTGCATTTGAGTTCGTCAAATGATACATTCTTGTGTCCTCTCTCTTATGCCAGAGGCAACAGGAGGCTCTCTCTGATGCTTCTCCCAGCCTACGAACTGCTGCTTTCCTCAAGTGGCCTCTCAGTCCAAACTTTGTCAATAAGTTCCACACAGATTGGGCTGGGAACCCTCGACACCCGACCTCCACCATCATCAGCCATGTTGTCCACCCCTTGTCCCGGCAGTCTTGGACAAGTTGCTGGTATTTGGCTTTTTTCCTCTCAGCAGCTTCCTCACAGCCCTCCTCCCACGGCACCGTCAACTCCACCAAGATGATTTTCTTTCCCTCTGGAGACCACATGATGATGTCGGGCCTTAGAGTTGTGGCCAGTACCGCCTAGGGAAGTGGAGTTTCCTCCCGAGGTCAACATTAATTTCCCATCCCTGGGCTGTCTGCAGAAGATTCTGCCTAGCTTGGCTGTGAACGACAGGTCTTTGGCCCTCTTTCACAAAGCCGATGGTACTGAACATTGGTCTTGCTTTGACTGGTATATTCTTCCTCCTTTCATGCTCCAGGATGTCTGCAAGCTCTGCCAACAACCTGTCATGGCGCCAGCTGTATCTCCCCTGTGTCAATGCGATCTTGCACCCTGACAGAATGTGCGCCATCATTCCTTTCCCACCACACAGCTCACACAATGGGTCCTCCCTCATCCCCCATCTGTGCAAATTGACTGGGTTTGGTAAGGTGTCATACACTGCTCGGAGCAGAAAGGATATACGGAAGGGCTCCAGCCGCCACAGTTCACTCCATGTTATTGTTCTCTTCGGGAGGTTCCACCTCGTCCAGGCGCCTTAAGTTACGAGCTTGGTGGATTTTGCTCTTCTCCCTTCTTCCTCACGGTTTCGGACTTCATCCTGGATCCTAGTTCTCTTCTCCCTAGGGGTGGACTTTGACCACTGCTGGAAACGTGCTGTTCCTAGACCCTGTTTTCCAGTGCAAGGATTTCCGATGATGTCTTTGGTCCTGAGAGAACATTCTGCCTGGGTAATTGCGGTGCTGGTGGCCCACTCACGGCCAGATCTTGTTCTAACTCCAGCTTCCCTGGTGAGTTTGTCTTGAGAGTCCCTATATATCAGGGACAGTCTACATTTGGCTACTTTAAACTCCTGCACCGCTGATGACAGGGGAAGCTGGAGCTGGCCCAACCTTATGTAGAGCCCCAAGGATGTAAAGCTTGGGGGTATTCCCAACCATCTTCTAAGGTGCTTGTTGAACTTCCTTTCCATTACTTCAACAGTTGATAGGAGCACCTCGTATACGGTGAGAAGCCACATGAGTCTCGGGAGCAGGCCATGATGGTAGATCCAGCACTTGTATTTCCCAGGCAGGCCAGACTTGTCAATATTCTTCAACCATTCTTCAACTTGTTTTCCGGCGCTAGAGGTGCTGTTCTTGTCTGACAAGGAATCATCAATGATCAATGTAATGATTTTTTATGGGGTGCCTCAACCCATTCACATTCCACATGGAGAGAGACATTTGATATTTTGACATAGAAAAAATTTATTGCGTGTCAAAAATAACATTATAATGACCACATTCCAACATTAGTGCAACAATCAAACCCCGAACATTCCCCAGAACAAAAAAAAGAAAAAGAAAAAAGAAAAACGTGCACATTAAGGACAGCGCCAACTGGCATCCATCCCTCTAAACTCAAACAGTCCATATCCGCCTATGAGAGCCCCGTGACAACTTTGTCATCGTATTGCTCAAGACTGGTGCTTCTATAAAAATTTTGTGAGACCAAATTACACAACAGAAAATAATCTATAAAACAAACTCCAGCCAATAGGAGGCATAAGCACAAAGAGTGTAGATTCATCCACATAACTGTCCCTAAGGTATGTTCCTCCACAAAACAAATGCCAGACACTAGCAGAAACAGCACAAAGAACATGCAGATTCATCCACAAACTGTCCCTAAGGTGTCTTATTCCACAAAACTCCAGCAGCTAGGCAGAACCAGCACAAGAAAAAAAAAGGTTCTTAGTTTCTTCAGACAGTCAAGTGAATGTTCAGTGAGTTAGGCCCATTCGGCTGCAAGTTGAGTATCTCACAAGACTTACTTTATGCAGGACATTGCTTGCTGTGGGCATATAAATATATTGTGGCCATCCTTAGTATCTATTCGCAATTTAGCCGGGAACATCAGTGCAAAAGCGACTTTCCGTTGATGTAAGAGATTCTTGCATTCCTTGAATCGATCACGTTTATCTCTTGTCGAATTTGCAAAGTCTGGTAACAAGAAAATGCTGTGGTTCTTCCTTTACTCCTCGCCTCGTGTAACAAGAGATCTTTATCAGATGATCTCAGAAATTTGGCCAGAATTGATTAGGGCCTGTCTCCCTGCACGGATCCCTGAGCCAGAACTCTGAGCTCACTAAATTTATGGCCTGTCATGTCGAGCAGACTCGGGAAGAGCCCATCTAGGAATTTCACCATATCTCTGCTTTCTTCATCCTCAGGAATTCCAACAATTCGGACGTTGTTTTGCCGGTTATGATTCTCCAAGTCTTCCAACTTTTTCCAGACGTGCTCCAAGTCTGTCTTGGTCACTAGTAGCAGCTAATTCCCTCTTTCCGAAGACTCCAGATAATCAAACCGTTTCTTAACATCCGCCACTCTTGTAACCATCTCAGTAAATTTCATCTCCATGACAGTAATCGATCAATGTATTACAGCAAGATCCTCCAAGTCAGCAACGACCTTCGTCAGCATTGCCAAACACGTTCATCAATTGAGGCCGAATTTCCTTCACTTCACTATCCAAATTAACTCCTGGGCTTTCGTCCTGCTGCTCAGGGGTTTCAGCTTGAGCATGTAAGTGTCTTTTATTATCTCCAGAGCCTGAGGATTTTGAATTCTTTGACATATTTGCTTCCTTGGACAGTTAAGAATCAGGGTATATCGAATCTCACCGGTTTATGACACAAAAAGTATTAAAACTAGCAAAGTGCGCAGAGCTCGTCATTTACACGTCCAAACCTTGTATAGCGCCATGCGACTCCCAGTCAAATTCTATTTTATTTCTTCCAATAAACTCTTCTTTAATTCATTCAATGCAAGGTAGACTGTTTAAAGCTCTAATAGGTTAATAATCTCTTTAAAATATTGGACAAATTGTGTTGATGTCTTCCCTGCTGAAAAGACCTGTTTAGACCAGCACAAATTTCCATTCTTGTCCTGGCTGGGTTGGTTCAGCAGGGTTATGATGCTTTTTATGCATATGTTGACTAGATTTACATTTATGCATTTGGCAGACGCTTTTATCCAAAGCGACTTACAGTGCATTTATTACAGGGAAAATCCCCCCGGATCAACCTGGAATTAAGTGACTTGCTCAAGGACACAATGGTGGTGGCTGTGGGGCTCGAACCAGCGACCTTCTGATTAACAGATATGTGCTTTATCCCACTACACAACCACCACTTCATAGACACACATTTCTTAGTGTTTCTAAGAAAGAGAGAGCAAATGAGAGAGTTCTGAAGTTAGTTCTGTCAGCTGAAGTAAAAGAGGACATTTTTGAAGCAGCCGCTGTCCAGTTCAGTACCTACAAATACTGATCACAGCACACGTGTGGCAGCCAGAACATTTGTCAGGGCCACCCACTGCACTGCCCTCTTTGCTCTTCTGCTCAAGCCCACATGCTTTGCCATCAATGTGGACACACATGCATCTTTGCTCAAAACTATATTCTGTTCTCTCAGGTTCAACAAAAGCAAAGCAGCAGTCAGTGTGTGCAGCTCAGAAAAGAGTTTGAGTGATGGACACACCGGTTTGTCTGGTCTATATTAGGGATGCACGGATCCGAAACCTGGATCAGTATCACCTCAGATACTGACGTATTTATCCAATCTGATGAACCCAATCCAAATTCGATACAATTCGTTAGTCATGGCCATTACCAACAAGCTCAAAAAATGGCAAATGAATCATAAAAGCACCATTAAAGTAGTCTATATGACTCGTGGATTTTATTTAAAGTCTCTTGAAGACATATGATAGCTTTGTGAATCTTGAAAAAAAAAAATGTGTAAAGAGAACTGCCTTATTTTCTATAGACAACTTTCACTGGATTACTGGTAATTTTGATGATGCATTATCCAGAGTAGGGCTGCAACGGTATTTAATGGAGATTTTCATGGTACGATAAAGTCTCATAAAATATCACGGTATCCCGATATACAGTATTACACAATTATTATTATCAATTACAATGACCCTTAAAAAAGTGAAAACAGAATGTATTTTTTATTAAATTGTTTTGGTTGAACAAACGCTTTATTATAATTGAAACTTGAAACCATTTCTTTTAATGGATGTATGTGTAAAAAAAAGTCTCCCTTTTGAAAATAAATAGAATAAATGAGAAAGCTAATAGAATTATTATAATAAACTGAATTATAAACATGATAAAAAAATAGCATGTAACTATAACATGTTATATAACTAAAGCATGTTCCTTTCCATTTTAGCATAGCAAGTTAAATTAACTACTAAATGAAAATGATTTAGATTTTGATCTAAATGATTAACATATACAGTAGGGGCGTACACAGGGGTGTTTCTAGAGACTCTGGGGGCCCCAGGCCGAAGGGACCCCCCCATAAGGCACATTAATCATTAATCCATGCACATAGATGATTATACATACAAATCTTTTATTTTCCACAAAATGTAAAACGCTTTCTTTTCAATGGAAATAATTTAAATAAAATAAACATTTGAATAAACAAAGGCAAACTTCGCATACATAATATAACTCTAAATACACAAACAATAGAAAAATATTTGCTTACAAAACCATAGTGCACATTTTTAGAACTGCTTTTTAAGGGCCTTGGCTTCAGCAAATGCAACCACTATATCTTCCATGTCTAAATACTTTCGAATACCACGTTCACTTGATGTCAGTGCCAGTCCTGTGAGCCTCTCCTGTCACCTAGGTTTTTATCAGCTTTAAAGCTGAAAAGCTCCTCTCACCAGAGGCAACAGAAACAGGTTTTCTCTCCCCCCTTTTAAAAATTGAAGAGCATATTTACTTATATGAGCCAATTATTATTCTGTTTGTTTCCTAATTTCAAACATAATTCAAACAGAACATGCATATTACACAGGAGGAAAGGCTCCTCATTACCATGGTTGGGTCAGTGTAGCTAGTCTTAAATAATAGTATTAATAATAACAAATTATATTATTTATAAAAAAATAAATACTAGCTGAAACACATCTTAAAACATTAACTAAAACTGCCACTGTTGATTTATAAAATGAGGTCTAATAGATTCTACCTTTAGATTATTTCATATGAAACTATACCTTCCCCTTCTGTCGCTCTCTCCACGTTGTGTCGGAGAAGCGACACTAGGGGTCTCTCTTGAGTGCCAATATTCACCTCTGATCTATTGAAAAGGGCCAGTGGGAGTTGGCAGTCAGTATTTGCATACCCGCCCCGGACATACGGGTATTTAAGCAGGGCAAATACGGGAGTTCATTCAGAAAATTTCTTCGGCGCCGATGGGCTGTCTGCAGTTGCTGCGAGTTTACACACCACTATAAAACGTTCCTGTTTCCTCTGACGATCTGCATGCTGTTGGATCTTGACGGCGCACAACAGCGGCTTTCTCCTTCACTTTGCACGGCGTACATTGTTGCCCCTGTGCGCTTCGACAGCGCAGACACACATACACACTGTGTATATTAAAAGAGTTATTTTCCTTAAAAGAGTCAATTTCTCTAAAAGAGCAAACACAGCGGCGTTGAACGTCCTTTTCAGGACGCGTCTTTCTGAAGATGCCTTTCCGCCTCTGTGTAGTTTTTGAGGCGGTGATTTCTCCCCACCTCTGACGGTCATAAAACCGCCTGGCGTACCTGGGTTGCGAAACACGCAGGCAGCGTTTTTATGAATGGTCTATGTTTTCAGTACGAAAACATAGCCATGACAGCATTGCGGTTGTAGGCTTTCTCTTGTAGTGTGAGAGAGCCGCTTCAGCCGCCTCACGACCTCGCCTCCTTCCCACGGGATTGAGGCAGGCGCCGCTGGCGATGAAAACGATCTGGGGTCAATGACTGGCTGCGTTTCGCCAGGTGAACCCCTTGAAACCCCCGCCTCCCGGCACGCTTGCCGTTTTCCGTCCGGCTCGGGATGAGCATGCTCTCCAATGGGTTATGTTTTCAGCCTGAGAACATAGCTGCAGCAGCGTTGCGATCTCTGCTTTCTTGTGAGGAAGAAAGCCACTTCAGCCGCCCTCGCTCTCGCCTCCTTCCTACGGGATTGACGCAGGCGCGCGAACGATGAAGATGATCCCGGATAATGGCGGGCTGCGTTCGCTGAGTAAAAACGCCGAAACCCCGCCCCCTGCACGCTTGCTTGCACCCCTCACAAGCTCGGGATAAGCGCGGTCCACCTAACGGCCGGCCGCCCGGTCCCTGGAGCTCCCGGACATTGGATGACGACATCACCGCTGCATCGGAGAGCGTCACGGCGGCATCGGATGTGGATAACTCGCCTGGGCCGCCACCTACGGGTCTGCTTGCCCAGTCTGAGCCTGACGCACGGAGATCCGCTATGCTTCCCCGGGCTTGATGATTCACAGGCTGGTGCGCTGCCCACAGCCGCACCCCCCCCCCCGTTCCTTCCCGGACGTGCACGATGAGCTGAGCGAGCCAAGCTTCCTCGCTTCTCTGCTCTCACTACCCTCGGCGGTAGAACGGTCCCAGACCGCTCCCCCACCTGCATGCCATGGCCGCTCCCTGCAAGTCCACCAGGCCAAGGCACTTCAAGATTTGCACTTGTGTAGTCCTGTTCTTGACGTGCTGCAGGAACTGCACTCGGACAGGCGATGTCCACCCTTGTGGTCCAGAAACATAACAAATGGACTGGATCTGGTCGTATTACAGGAGGTAGACAAAGCATGCTTTCTCAAAACTCTCCAGTCTCCCAGCTCCATTCGGCGACACCACCTGACGACTCCACCCAGCAGTCCTCAGTGGTGAAGAAACAGACGAAGGCCAGGTCACATGTCCTGCCCCGCCGCAAACCTGCCGCCAGGGGCCATGCCCTGTCTGCTCGCTGAGGTCGTCCTCCTGCGGCTTTCAAGGAAGAAAGGAAGTGGTGCTCCGCCTCAACGAACGAGAGCGGGCCTAGCTCTCAGCCCCGCGTTGAGCTCCCCGCAGAAAGAGGACGCCCCCTCATCTCACGGACCCCCTTGACGACCCGGAAGGCTCCCAGGCACTCCTGAGACGACCGACCCAGAGACCGAGACGTTAGCTCCAGAGGTGGTAAGACCTCTCCGTTCCCCGGTGGAGGGCCGGGAGGAGAATCCTTTGTTTTTACATTTTCCACATTCTAAATAATAGAGCTATTTCCTTTGCCTCTGGGTCACCTGGGCCGCAAATGCCGTTCTCACGGCAATCTGCTTTCAGATTACAACAGTCCCGGTACACCGGACGCGGCGATCCCGCCTTCCGCCTGCCCACGACTGTCCCCTGGCCGGCCGGTTCAGACGAGTCCAGAAGACGCCAGCATCAGACCTCCTCCTCAGTCATGAACCCGCCCCCTGCCAGGTGCGCGGAGCAAGGTAAGTGCTTTGAGTCTATTCTCAGCACCTCAGCCTCAGGCCGCAATGAAGCCGCCCGACGCTGCATTACCTGTTCCGCCACGCTGCGAGGCCCCGCCGGGTACGTCCAAAATACTCGTCCCTTTGGTGCCCCTAGCGCAGAGCTGGGAAGCGTGGCTTTCGCTTCCCAACGCATCACGCTGGCTGCACCGGACCATTCGACTCGGTTACGCCAACCGAAATGAGGAAGGGTTTCTACAGCCCTTACTTCATTGTACCCAAGAAAGGCGGCGGCTTACGACCAATCCTGGACTTGCGAGTTTTCAATCAGGCCTTGTTAAAACTCCCGTTCAAAATGCTCACGCAGAGAAATATTCTGGCTGGCGTTCAGCATCTAGATTGGTTCGCAATTCCACGTCTCAATTCCTCGTACTTCCACGTCTCAATTCTGCCACGACACCGACCCTTCATACGGTTCGCGTTCGACGGCCAGGCATTCCAGTACAAAGTCCTCCCCTTCGGCCTGTCTCTGTCCCCTCGCGTCTTTACGAAAGTCGCAGAGGCGGCCCTTGCCCCGCTACGAGTAGCCGGCATCCGCATTTCTCAACTACCTCGACGACTGGCTCATCCTAGCACACTCTCGAGAGTTACTATGCACACACAGAGAGACCAGGTGCTCCGGCACCTCAGCCGCTTGGGGCTTCAGGTCAACTGGGAAAAGAGCAAGCTCACTCTGGTTCAGAGCATCTCTTTTCTCGGGTTGGAGTTAGACTCAGTCTCAATGACAGCACGTCTCACGAGCGAGCGTGCTCAGTCGGTGCTGGACTGCCTCGCTTCCTTCAAGCCAGGCACAGTGGTCCCTCTAAAACTTTTCCAGAGGCTCCTGGGGCATGGCGTCCTCCACGCGGTCGCGCCGCTGGGGTTGATGCATGTGAGACCACTCCAGCACTGGCTCCAGACTCGAGTCCCGAGACAAGCATGGCACCACGGCACGCATCGGGTAAGGATCACCCCCGCCTGCCTCAGAACACTCCGACCCTGGACAGACCTCTGCTTTCTACGGGCAGGAGTGCCCCTGCAGCAGAATTCCCGACGCGTCCTGGTCACAACCGACGCCTCCCGGTCCGGGTGGGGTGCCGTGTGCAGCGGGCACGCAGCAGCGGGCCGTTGGAAAGGGGCCCGCTGCGTTGGCACATTAATTGCCTGGAGTTGTTGACCGTCCGACTCAAGTCGCTGCGCGCCACTCACATCCCCGGCAAGCTCAACGTTGTAGCGGACGCACTATCACGACAACGCCTGCCCAGCGGGGAGTGGAGGCTTCACCCCCAGTCGGTCCAGCTGATTTGGGAATGGTTCGGCAAGGCCCAGGTAGACCTGTTTGCCTCCCAGGAAACCTCCCACTGCCCGCTTTGGTACGCCCTAACAGAGGCTCCCCTCGGGATAGACGCGCTGGCACACAGCTGGCCCTCGGGGCTGCGCAAGTACGCATTTCCCCCAGTGAGCCTTCTTGCACCGGCGCCGGAAGAGCTAGCCGGCTTACCGGCGACCGTTGTAAATACAATCACCCAAGCCAGAGCCCCTTCTACCAGGCACCTTCACGCCCTAAAGTGGCGCTTGTTCGCAGATTGGTGTTCTTCCCAAACTGAAGACCCGCAGAGATGCGCTATCAAGTCAGTGCTCCTGTTCCTACAGGAGAGGCTGGACAGGAGGCTGTCCCCGTCCACCCTCAAGGTGTATGTTGCCGCCATTGCCGCCCACCACGATCCTGTAGACGGCAAGTCTTTGGGCAAGCACGACCTGATCCTCAGGTTCCTGAGAGGCGCCCGGAGGTTGAATCCCTCGCGGCCAGGCCTAGTTCCCTCCTGGGATCTCTCGGTAGTCTTGGCAGGACTCCAGAGATCTCCCTTCGAGCCGCTTGAATCAATTGGACTCAGGGCCCTCTCTCTTAAGACGGTCCTGATGATCGTGCTCGCCTCTATCAAGAGGGTCGGGGACCTGCAAACGTTCTCTGTCAGCGACACTTGCCTGGAGTTCGGTCCGGCAGATACGTCTGTGATCCTAAGACCGCGACCGGGCTATGTGCCCAAGGTTCCTACCACACCATTCCGAGATCAGGTAGTGAACCTGCAAGCGCTGCCCCGGGAGGAGGCAGACCCAGCCCTTTCGTTGCTGTGTCCAGTGCGTGCCCTGCACATTTACCTGGACCGCACACAGAGCACCAGACGCTCTGAGCAGCTCTTTGTCTGCTTTGGGGGACGGCAGAAAGGGAATGCCGTCTCCAAACAGAGGCTCGCCCACTGAGTTGTCGACGCCATCACACTGGCTTATCACACCCAGGCCGTGCCCCTACCCTTGCGGGTCTGAGCTCACTCAACAAGGGGTGTTGCGTCCTCGTGGGCACTGGCAAGGGCACCTCCCTAGCAGACATCTGTAGAGCCGCAGGTTGGGCAACACCCAACACCTTTGCGAGGTTTTACAACCTCCGCGTTGAGTCAGTTGCGTCTCGTGTTTTCTCAGGTCCGAGCCCGTAGAACTCGGTAACACGTAGACCGACCGGCCGGGTGGATCGCTTGCGCCCAGCGCCCTTTTCCTGACGTCAAGGTAAAGTACTGCGCCTTCTTCCCAGGGCGCCCCACTCCGAATCGGGCCCCTGGTCGATTCCTCCCTAGCCCTCCGGGTCCGCGGTTCTGCGGAGGAACTCGCCGACCCAAGCCACTGCGGGTACCCTGATGGCTACCCTGTACTGGTATAGGTGCTCCACAGGTAAGGCCTCCTGCTCGGACTCCCCCTGTGTGTAATTCCACGGTCCTGTCCCCTTACGAGCGGACCCTCGTGTCTCCCTTAGGCAGTTACAGCTGCCCTGGTCGCCGTGCTGTAGCAACTCCCCCCTTTCGAGGCTGGATCTACCACCGCACCATACTTTCCACACGAGCCCTAAGATGGCCGTGTGACGTGTCTACCACTTTTCCTCCCCAAGAAAAAGGGCAGGTGTGGTCTCCGCAGGGTCTGGGTAAGACCCCCTTCCCTATATGCGTGTAAGGGCCCCGGTCGTGATTGCTCTATGCGAAAAACATAGAGAGAAAAGAGGCCCAGCCAGGCTGGCCCGTTCCCATGTTGGCAAACATCGCCTTGTTCCCCCCCAGGGTAACTAGAAGGATTCTGATGTTCTTATGGGGCATTGGGGAAGGGTACGTGCAGCCAGCTACAGACGATGCGCGGCACTGGACGAAATCCCTGCCTGCCTCTGTATCGGCGGTTCACATACACGGTTCAGCGCATGGCAAGATTGGAATGGGTCCCCTAGTGTCGCTTCTCCGACACAACTTGGAGAGAGCGACAGAAGGAAACGTTTGGTTACGTATGTAACCTCCGTTCCCCGAGGGAGGGAACGACACGTTGTGTCTTTCCTCCGCCATGTCGCTGAACCGAGCCACTGTTGTGGCCAGACCATTTCCGGCTCCTCAGAAAAATCCTGAATGAACTCCCGTATTTGCCCCGCTTAAATACCCGTATGTCCGGGGGCGGGGTATGCAAATACTGACTGCCAACTCCCATTGGCCCTTTTCTATAGATCAGAGGTGAATATCGGCACTCAAGAGAGACCCCTAGTGTCGCTTCTCCGACACAAAGTGTCGTTCCCTCCCTCGGGGAACGGAGGTTACATACGTAACCAAACGATTTAGTTACTTTTACTCATGTAAAATCGTGAAACAATTTTGTAAAGGTGATGATGTGTATGATTTTATTACATTTTTTGGTGCATAGCAGTGTTGCTCTTTTCCTCCTCAGTGCTGTTTGGCATGTCAGGGCTGCCTACTGTTTGAGAGGTTTGACTTGACTTCTTCCATAATGTTTTAAACTAGAAAATTCTCACTAGAATTGAAATTGGTCACATCAGTTTTGAGGTCTGCACTCTGCAATATCATGGGAAGACTGGTTGTTGCACACTCACGCCAGAAAGAAGCAGATCATTATCAAAAGCTGGTTCTGATACACTTGTGTGAAAGTGCAGATGAGAAGCCTTTAGCTGATTGCAAAATTATCATTAAATCACTTGGATGGCCCCCAAAATATCTTCAATGGGAGAACCATGGCATTGTTCTTTCCCTGCTGTCCGTGACAAAGTCCGGATAGACCTGCGACACACTAGTTGATAAACACTGCTTTAACCCACACTTATGTCAGACCCCTTCATCTCGCTTCTCTCTGAAATTTTATCCACTGCATTTGTGTGGGGAAGTTAAACGAGTCTGACAGGCAGTCGAGGAGGAAAGGAGATGCGCACACACAGGTGAGATTCTCCGTCCAAAGTAGACTTTCTAAGAAGGCAACACATTTTTATGTAATCATTCGCTTCTTTTCTCTATTTATTTAGACATTATAGAGTACCCCCAATCAGTTCCACAAAGTGAGGTGCAGCACTGATACAGTTAAAAACACCGGTATCGGATCAGGATCACCTGATACTGAGAGTACAGGTATTGGAAACGAGTCGGGAGAGTTGCTATCGGCGCATCTCTAGTCTTTATTTGTTTCTAAAACAACTTAATTATTTACAAGAAAGGTCAGTTGAAAATGTATTCATATATTTCTGTAATGTAATTTCTAAGTGAAACCAAATTTACAGTGTGAAACGATGTAGGACGGGACATGATTTCATCAATTAGGATTCTATTGGATTGAAAAAGAGTAGACCATAATATTGTTGTTTAATATTTCCCTCTATCTGTGTGGCCTCTGTTATATCAGCAAAAAGTTGAAAACGTATTATATAGGTAAATAGGTTTGATTAGGGTCATGTGGTAATAATGGACAACTTTCTCTGAATCTGCTCACTTCACATCTTCTCAACCCACAGTCAAGCCCATCCATCTCTCTGAGCTGGCCTCAAACAAATGAATAATACAATTGTTTCTCAGATGTGTGTGTGTGTGTGTGTGTGTGTGTGTGTGTGTGTGTGTGTGTGTGTGTGTGTGTGTGTGCAGAGCGATTGTGTTTGGGCTTCAGTGATAGCATTTGGCCTATTTTGTTCTGCTGAATTTATGCACAGTTTCCTCAGAGAGAGAGGGAGAGGGAGAGTGAGAGAGCACTCCCCTTCCCACATGCCCTCACTCCATCTCTTTTGTTCTCTCTCTATCTTTCTCCATTGTATTTGCTCCCTCCGCTCGCCTATTCTGCAGCAGGCTGGGTTATCTTTAATAAAATTGTTATCCTCATCTCTGACAGTTTATGCTGTTGTAGCGCCTGTCTGTTGCCCAGAGCAACTTCTGACACAATAATGCAGACTTGTTGTCTTGACCTTAACATGTCTACTGATAGTTTTCTTTTGTAGAATGTTGCCTTATGATGATCTATTGTGGTTTATTTTAGGATGAGTAAAATGAGGACACAAAAAGAGTAAGGCTTAAAGACCAAGTGAAGGATCTATATATTGCTGCACTATGTTCTTTCAGTGTTACACACTGATACTGCATTTATCTATGAGAATGGAGTATCTCAGAATCTGAAATGAAAGATATGAAAAAGATAAACTTTTCCCAAAAGCAGTATTAAAGGTTAACTTGGAGTTTTACTGTAAATCTGATGCAGATTTAGAACATCTTCAGATCTTAGCTAGCTCATGACTTGAAAATGGTAACAATCTTATGTCTAATATTTATGTCAAATATTTATGCATAAAGTAGTTTAATAAAGCAGATCTATTTGGAAACTGTTCAGTATGTTTATTTATTCTGGTTTAGGCAAATCTGAGCCCATTGAAAATCCCAGTGTCTTAATCTGACTTCCAACAAGAGCTGTGGTGCAAAATAATAAAATGTATAAACGTATATGAAAAATATTAATGGTATTTATTTCCATTAGTCTTCACTTAATTTACAGGCAGGAACGTTAGAGCAGGGTTCTGAAAATGCAGTTATTGCCATCCTAAATGAATAAATGCATGAATGAATGAATGATTCAATAAATAAAATAAAAAAATATATTCACACTTACATTATGAAATCTCTCCATCCATGTGACAATTCATAAATGCTTTAAAAACTCTCACATAATCATGCTAAGCCAGGAGATGCAATACTGTGCCACAAAACGTTTATGTCTATAACCACTGAAGAACATCGTAGATATAATGACGTTCCTTTTTCCCATCCGGAGAGATTTACTCATAACTAATGGATGTAGTATATCCATACGCCTTTTATGGTTTATGATTTAGACATTTTTGGCTGGCTTGTAAACATGTTACCAAAGCTATCACAGCTGACCACAACAAAAAAACTGCCTGTCAATTTCCAGCACAAACACAATATTTAGAAACAACCATTTCCATTAGCAAATAGTGTTCATGATGACATTTTCAGTGACCTAAAATGCAGTTTACTTGTGCTTGCGAGAAGTTTTTAGAAATATTGTGTTCACATGGACTGGGCCTAAGGCTTTGTTCACGCTGCACAAGAAACAAATTTGTTTTTCAATTCTTTAAGACCATGCAATTTAATTTTGCAGTTTCCTAATGCCACCATTTTCCAGTTTCCTAATGCCATCCTTTTCCAAAGTATGTGGTAATAGTGTTTTTGATAGTCTCCGTTTTTGGAAGAGGAAAACTCTGTTCTAGTGTGGACGTGGCCAAAAGCTGGCCAAGAACCAAAACAAACAAAAAATCCCAAAAAGAAAAAGAAAGCTACATAAATGTCAAAGGAGTAATATGTCTGAATCCTCAGAAATCATAAAATAAGTTGTTTGTGAGACATCGAGAAATCCCCGGATGACCCACTACAGTATTAGATTCTGAAGTGCAGCAAGATTCTGAAGTGCGGATCGACTGGACACTTTACTATCCTATACTCCAGAGTATTATCCCATAATTTTTCTGGAGTACGCCTGAGTACTCACCGAGTACTTAGTTATTTCGATTTCTCGAGTAGACAAAATGACCAAAATGTCCTGTCCCAAAACAAAACCAGAGTAGATAATTAATTAATTAATGAATAATACTTTTTGCAGTTGTTGTTTATAACAATGTATATGACAGTCACTGGTCAATACCCACATTCTCAGATAAAGTAAGTCCGGAATAATTCATACTACTTGCATGCATACCTAAAGAACATACTGTTTTAGTAGCCAAGAAGTGCGTCCTTCATCAAATGCAGTGCATACTCTGACAGTACATGGTTTCAGATGAAGGGTATGTGAAAGGAGCAAACAAAAGATAAATAGATTGTGGAAATAAAGTATGAAGTAAATACAACAGACAAGATGCTACTCATTACACCAGCCCTCCACTCGCTGCATTACCTTCTTTTAAGCTACGTAGTAGCAAAGTTCTATTGGCTTATTAAAGCTTTGCCTCCTCATCAGTGCAGCTGTTAGTAACTGTAGTTATAAAGACACTCTAATTGGTCTATGAGGCAGAGTGTGCAAAGGGCAATTACAGAGTGATCAGCTCCTTCATTACCAACATAGATCTCTCAGCATATAAGAAACCAGCCAAAATCACAGACATGTTCTGTCTAGTGTTTGACATAAAGATATTTAAAGTCTGATAGCAGAGTTATTGCAAAGGGTTTTCAACTGGGGCCAGTTGCACCAGTTATACATAAGTTACAATTCAGCCTTGTTGTGGCATATATGGGCACTAAGTCACAATTAACGCACTACTAAATATGTGAGCGTTGCACCATTAACCCTATGTATGAACTAAATATTTACGGAACCCTCCAGAAGTAACGGATGGAATAAAAAAGAAAACTCATTTAATGCCATCAATGAGCTCATGTTTTGGTTGACAGGCTTCTGTCCTTTCGACATTTATTATGATGTTGGCATTTACACTCGTTTACATCTACGGGAGAAAACATTTTGTAAAAAATTTCATCTTCAGCATGAAACCAATCTAACGGTGCACTTTCCTTTGTACACTGCCCGATGTCAAGTTCCAACATAATGAAATATATTAAAATGAATAAATGTCTATTTTTCCAGCCTGTTGTATTATTATTCATTTATTACCCCCAATGTCAGTTCTAGACAGTGGTGGCGGTGTAGTGGTCTAAAGCACATGACTGGTAATCAGAAGGTCGCTGGTTCGATCCCCACAGCCACCACCATTGTGTCCTTGAGCAAGGCACTTAACTCCAGGTTGCTCCGGGGGGATTGTCCCTGTAATAAGGGCTCTGTAAGTCGCTTTGGATAAAAGCGTCTGCCAAATGCATAAATGTAAATGTAGACAAATTTTACTAGGGGGGCCAAGGAGGGGCCAGTGTTTAACCAGAGGGGCACATAAAAATGGCAACAAATGATATTTTAAGATTATAAACTTTATTTTACTTTAAAATCATATAAACATTTATTTTGTACAAGAGTGAGTGGAGGTGCAAAAGAGGTAGGGACATAAAAAATGAAAAATACAGTACAGGGTACAAATACAGGGTGTCAATTCAATGTGAACAAAACTCCAGGGTACAACAAAGGGTACAACAATGTGCCATTTCCTATTTATGGAAGCCCCACTACTGTGGACAGTTGAGTCCACACTTTAGTATTTGAATTGGCACAACAATGCTGGATCAATTGAATTGTAATAAATAGATACAATACACTACAGCTACAGGATACGGCGGTTGTGCTGTCTGGAAAAACGGTCCACAAATACATCAAGATCCAGAGCCTTGGCCCTTCTGGACTATGCTCAGGACACCAAGATCACTGAGTCTCTCATCAGTAGTGGTGGACCGCAGGAAGGTTTTTATCAATTTCAGTGTGGAGAAACTGCGTTCGCAAGAGGCTGAGCTTACAGGAAGGGTTACAACAATCTTGCAAAGTCTAAAGAGCTCAAAGAAAACTTCCCTGTATGGCTCAATAAAACAAACCAGCTCAACTGTACTGCATGGCTTTTTAAGTTCACCACTCTGTATTTTTCTGTCTCTTAAATTGATGGAGCTCATGCCCTAAATCATCAATGTATGCATTATACAAACAGCCAAATGAAAAAACTTTGCTCTCCTTTAAAAAGGCATCACTCTGGGGGCTGAGAGACTGTATGCTTCTCATGAGCTCACAGTTGGTATTGGAGAAACGTCTGTTCAACTCATTGAGCATGCTGTCAATTACAGGATAGAAAAATGACGTGCGAAACATATCTTTGTCACGTTCTACCTCCCTCTGACCAACAGTGCTTAGTGTGCAGTAGCCACTGAGTCTAGAGCTCAGCATTTTCTGACATTTCGCCACTGACATTGTTGCAGAATCACACTGCTCACAAATATTCAATACTTCATCCCACAACTTATCAAAGAAAGACTCCTGCCTGTGGTCTTTCAATGTTTGGACTAAAGCATTTACTAAGTCAACAGCTCTTGACAGATCAACAGTTTCTGACTGTAACATGTCAGACAGTAGCTTTGTCTCCCCAAACAACTTACGCAGAGTAACAAGATGCTCAACAAATTCTAGGTCAATTTGAGCCAGAAGACCTCGGGCCTCAACAGTTTTTTCACCATGACGTTCTTGAGCAATCTCTTGCAGTAGTCGTTTAAGGGCAGGTAGAGTGTCCATAATATTACGTAGGGCTAGAAATCGGCACACCCAACGTGTGTCGCTTAAACGTTGCAGCTCTCTTGTTCTGCCATACATTTCTCTTTGGAGAGACAGCCATTTTGGGTGCACATATGAGGCAGAGGTAAAAATATAAATACTCTGTAACAAAGAAAAAAACTCCCCTGTTTCTGGGACACTTTTGACTACATCAACTAACACTAAATTGAGACAATGTGCACTACAATGGATGTAGAAGGCAAATTTAGCCTGTTCTTTGATCCTTGCCTAAACCCCTGAATGCTTACCGCTCGTAACGGCAGCGCCATCGTACGCTTGGCCTACGAGGTTATTTTTGTAGTTCAGGCCATAACGTTCCAGTAAGTGCACTATTTTTCCAGTAAGCCCTGCTGCATCTAACCTCTCTGCAGATTCAAAATGGAGAAAACTCTCCTTAATGGCCCCATTGTAATAGTACCTGAGTGTGAAAGAAATCTGTTCCCTTTTTGAAATATCCTTTGTTTCATCTGCCATGATGCTAAAAACCTCACTGTTCTTCACTTCATCTATGATTTCAGACCGAACCATTTCTGCCAAACAACCCAAAACCTCATTCTGGATGATCTTGCTTGTGTACTTTGCATTGTGAATGGAAGTTAATCTTCTCTTAACAAGTGGGTCGTGGTTAGCAACTGTTTTAAGAGTTTTCTCCTCACCCTCTTCTTCATCCTCCTCACCCTCTGCTTTATCCTCCTCACCCTCTTCTTCACCCTCCTCACCCTCTAGAATTTCCCTCTTTGTGTCAGAGCCCTCACTTTCATCACATGCCCTCTCTCCAACCTCCACTGACTCCTCTGGCACTCCCTCTTCCTGCTCCTCAACTCTCAATGCCTTGATTTGTTTCTCTTACTTTTTTGTTTACTGGGGCAAAAAAGGACGCTATGTCCCTTCCTCGTTTCATGATAACTATTAGAAGAAGAAAAAAATGTAGGGGCATGCATTACACTTACGAGACACTTACATCACTTACGAGATTAAATCGTTTTGCTTACCTTCAACTCTTGCAACAGGAGAAATCGTATAGCTCCTCTCTCCAAGAGTAGTTGCTGAGCTCTCATTCACCGAGCAGCACCGCAGACAGTGTTTGGGTGCGCCACTCTAATTTACCCGTGTAGAACGTTGCGTCACATTAGTTCCGCTTTTGGCGCTCGCGTGTAAAATCATAATAAATTCATAGTTTTTTATTTGGTCAGCACGGGGGGGCACAGGGGTGGCCAGGGACATGTCTACAGAGGCACGGGCCTCCCTAGGCCCCCGTGTAGAACCGCCACTGATTACCACTTATTCATTTTAGACACAATTATTGAATATTGTTATTTACTGAATCTTGTTTTATTACGTATCATATTTCACTTGGGATTTAATTTATTACAGCGGACTGTTACATGAGCAAAAAAGGTTTGAACATCAACCTTAACAAGATCAAACTGAAATTCACAGCTCTGTGTACAAATTTGAAGGCTGCTTATTAGATCAGTACAAGTAAACATCATATTATGCGACTACATATTACTTTACGGTGAACTTACGACCTACTAGTTAAGTCTTGCCTTAAGATCTCGTGGTGCAACCAAATTAAGCACTGACTAACTAACTAGTAGTTACTAATCCCTTAGTGTGAACTTTACGTCTCAACTTAAGTGAGACCTTATGCACAGTTGGTGCAACCCTACCCTGTTCCATAATCTCTTTATTAGTTTTTTCTCCTATACCTGTACCCAGTTTCATCCATCAAGTACTGTCTAGACTAATATGGGAATTTTAGACCATTAAGCCTTTTGACCTGATCACTTTTTGAAGAAGTTTAAAGTGAACTTTGTGAACTTTTTTTTTTTTAGTTTTGGGTTTTGCAATAGATTGCCATTAAAGGTGCTGCAAGTGATGTTAGCCATTCTGGAACTTCTGCCAGACTTAAGATGTGGTCTCATGAGACTTTGTGCTCCATTCACTACCATTTATATTATTACTGTCAATCGATTACAAATTTTAATCAAATTAATTACATGACATGCTGAATAATTAATCGGATAAATCACACTGAATTGCATACTTCTTTATTTGTTGAGAAAGGCCCCCAAATAAAGATAATTAAAAACAATTATGTGTAATTATTCAAATATTTATACATTTAATATGTTGGGCCTTTAATACAGATATTATTCAGGTTGAAATTCAGTTTTAAATAAATTGCATTATTGTGGCAAAATGAATAAAGCATGGATTATATATATAAAGTGTCCTAAGAACTAAATGTATGGTTTGTTTTATTCTCATACATTGAACAAGCCTACAATTGACCGCAAACTGTTAATGTGTTCTTTATTTATATAATTAATTGCATTAAAAGAACACGTTAAATAAACATGCCTAATTTATGTCCACTCGAACGCAGGAGATTGGAAATAGCATTCTCGCTCAACAAACAAACAGCTGCTTATGAAGCTGAATATGCCCATTAACTTGAATAATCATCTTAACATGCGGCAATTTCCTGCTTTCCATATACAGTATGGGCTTCCATATACAGTATGGGCTGCCCTGTGAACATGCAAAATAATTGACAAAAGTTTTCTGATCTTCTGAAAGATCAAAAGATCAGAAAACTGTCACAGAGACAGGTGAGATATATTTTACGAAACCTAATTCAGGGATATCTGTCTGGTAAAAAGGATATGTCCATGCCATAAATCCTACCAGTGCTTACAGCACCTTTACCTGGATTTATTTATTTATATTTTTTTTACCACATGGCAATCATATGAAGGATTTTTTTTCTGTTGCTTAAACATTTGCTGTCTTTTATAAGCTGTTTCAGGAGGGAAATGCAGCTTTAGCAGAAGCATGTCAAGTCCTGGTGCTGGCACACTGTTTCAATGCGCGACAGAAATGATTAATTCATGTGACACATGTTTTCATGACAGTGTGTTTATCCCAGTGTATGTTTCAGAGCTATCCACTGTGTGCAGTGGTTTTCTACTTTTATCAGATTCATTAATCTTATTTAAACTTGGTGAAGAATGTTAAAATCATGTTCTTTGTATTATCCAGATGAAGTCAAAAGAGGTGGACCAGGGCCTTTTCACAAACAGTTACTGCAAAGTGTGCAGCGCTCAGCTCATCTCAGAGTCACAGAGAGTGGCACATTATGAGGTGAGATCTGCTTTCCATCTACTGTCTGTCTGTCTGTATACATTTCTGCCCTTTTATTTGTTTTTATGTTAGTCTTTTGTTTTTTTAGATGCATTTATGCAAAGTGAATAACAATCCCCTTTGAGCAACCTAGGGGTTAAGTGCCTTGCTCAAGGGCACAGTGGTAATAGTTCATGGATATTCCCTCTGGGTTTGAACCTACAACCTTTAAGTTACCAGTCTAGATTAAAAAAAAAAAACTATATGCATTACCAAAACAACACCAAAGAGCTGCTGCATTGTGAAAAAAAAATTATTATGCCGTGAGACTGTACAGTACACTTTTATGTGTTTGAAATTTCATTCTCTGTAGGTTAACACTACTAACATTATCAATAACATTTAGCTGATTTAATTGTCCCATAATAGCAATAATGTTTGACTAGAAGACAAAGCTGGGAATATTATGCATCATTATACAACAGTTAGTTCTGGTCCTCTACAAGCAGCATTCTAATAGAGCTGATATTTAATATAACTGGAACACTAAACTGTTAATCACTTTGCTTGTCTGTGTTTGCCGTGTTCCAGACAGGCTGTCATTCTGCATATTGATGGTAAAACACAATGGTTGATCCTGCTTTGGCTTTGTGTGGATTGATTACCATTAGTGGAGCAAAAATTAACAAAATAACACATTATGTCTAAATAGCAAGATACTTGATATTATCTTCTTGCTTATAGAACGGCTGTGATAATAATAATGTATGACCAGTATGGGTATAACGATTCACTCATCTCACGTTTCGGTTTGGTTTACGATACTGAACTCATGGTTCGGTTCACGAAGCTAATAGTTCTTCTGACTGAAATTAAAAAAATAGTTTAGATACATATGCTGTTACACACTGTCACTGATTAAATACATTTAAAATATTTTTAATTCAAATGTTATTTTTCTGAAATTCTCTGATGTAACCTGTCTCTGATTATATCTAAAAATTATTTTCAAAAATACATATTCAATGGAAGTGTATGCCTATAATTTCAAATAATAATAATTTACTGATTAAATAAAATCAGACACAACATTTTACATTAGGATTATATTTCCCATATTATTATACATAATGTTCAGCTTTATATATAATAGATTAATATGGCACAATCATTAAACCTCTGTAAACTTACATTTTAAGTGAGAATAGATCACTCTCGTGCTTCAAACGGACATTCGATTCCTCACACTGAAAAGGCGCATCTCTCTCCCGTTCCTGGTGTTTCCTGTATTACGTTCTCTTACATGGTTTTGATTTCAGTTTTCACAGTTTCAGCCGAATTCATCGTACAACACCTGTTGCTGCTAGTGTGCAATCATATTTTAGAGCTCTATGAGTGCAATTAAGTGATTTCCATTTGTATGCACTTGTTACACAGGTGTAGGGCGTTACGCGTTTATACAACAGTTTGTTCCTGTCCTAGAATCTGATTGGAGGAGAGATGGTTCATGAGTTCTGATGTCTCACACATCAGCACTTGGACACATTACTGTTTTTATCACTCCGCTTGTGTTCATGGTGTTGTAAACTGAAGTGTAAGAGCAGCACAGATGTGTAAAAGAGCTAGATGTGTCTCTTTTCATTTATCCCTGTGGCATTAAAGATTTTAGTCAGCAGGTGGCGACAAACGACAATTTGTATGTGTTATGAGCATGTAAAGTTTGACGTGCACGTCAGTCCGTGAACAGTTTCTTTAAGTCATCGGAAATGTCTCTCACTTCATGATCACTCGGATTACTACTACACTACAGCTTCGAACAGCCTCAACATTAAGGTTTATCATAGCTAAGAGACACATCCGTCCGAGTAATCACAAATACTCAGGGTGCTTTCCTGATACCAGAGTTGTGAGGAGATGTAATCAACATGGTGGAGGAGAGAAAAGTTTCAATAATGAATGACTTTTGTGCACCGGCTACCATGAAAAACTCAGGGGGAGACCCCTGCTCGGATGGCTATTTTGACAAAGAGAAAACGGGATGTATTTGACCAGAAAAGATGACTAACACTACACTACTTTTTGGGAGTCATGACAGATGCAGGTAATCACACAAATTCAATCGCTCTCTCTCTCTCTCTCTCTTTCTCTCTCTCACACACACACACACACACACACACACACACACACACACACACACACACACACACACACACACACACACACACACACACACACACACACACACACACACACACACACACTGTTCTGGCTTGTGCATGTCTTTTGAACTAGCAATGGCAGATCCTGATACATGGCCTCAGAAAGTAGTTCCATGCACAAATGCGTATATTTATTTATTATAATTTATTTTTTGTGACTCC